>NW_028136137.1:0-575000 GCF_964662115.1 Mustela nivalis | reverse complement strand
CATGTGTTCAAGGCATTCTTCTCGTCCCCTTTGGGATAGTCTGATCTCCTTGGACTAAACAACTTGGAGTGAGGAAGGCTGTCCCTCAAGTGTTCCATGGTTGGGATTTCATGTGGGCAGAGTAGGCAGCTAATGTACTCACCATCCTGTATTGGCCAGTAGCTCAGTCTTGATTCTCCTCGTGTGGGAGCCCAATATTTCTTATGCCCCCATTGATACAACTCCACCAAAACTGCCTCTCATGGATGCACTGCCAGGACCACCATCTTCCCACTGCGTGTCCTGGTATTGTCGCTGATCATGGTCTCCAGGTTGTCTGCACATGGTTGCTTGTTGGTGACCTATGCAGGAAAAACACGGAGTTCTTTCGACGTTATATCTGCCAAGCCTGCTGATCTGAAAACTCCAGCACTCAGGACTTGTGTTGTCAAGAACTCGTGCCCTTCAGACCCTCTTCTAGTCACAGCCAATGGCACTGGGAAACAGATGCCTTGTGGTTTTCCAGCATTCCCTGCTCTCCTGGGCATTTGTCCTTTGCAAGGGATCACTGCCATCTGATGCATGAACCAACGAAATCTCCTATAAGCCATGTCTCCAACCTCTCCCTTAGTCTCTGCGACTACCTTTCTTCTTGTCGAGTTTCCTTTGTAGGCTTCCGGTCAATGTCCACTCCGTTGCAGTTGTTGTGGTCATCTTCCTGTTGCCTTCTTGGCTGAAGACAAGCACGAGGTTATTAGACACTACTACCATCTCACTGTCCTCCATGTCACCACAAATTCTTACTGAGACATAAGAAAGAATGAATTCTTCCACTTGCCTCATTTGGTAGTGTTGCGGAGAGCATTGGGCTTCGTCACATCTATCATTCTCAGAAAGACAACAAACAGATGATTTCACTCCCTCATGAGAGTCAAGAAACGTATGAAAAAGCAAGGGGTATAAGGACAAATAATACGACACTAATGAGGCACCCAATCGTGGTGATTGTGTGAAGGCAGTTTTATGAGAATATGTGTTTATTGAAGAGGACAAAGCGCCAAGGTATTCCTTAGGAGGCACATATTGTGGGAAGCCATATAATATTTCCCTTTTTCTGCTTGCCTTTTCATTTCACATCAGCCAGGCATGGGACATTCATGTCAAGGCAAGGTCCAGGGCGTTCATTCTCTTCGACAGCCGAGGAATACTGCTTGCCAAAATGGACCAAGCCTTCCTTATCCACTAGTCCTTGCAAGGGCATTGCGGCTCACTGCAAAGGTCCTCTCGAATTGGCCTTGCAAGCCTTCGATATTAGCCATACCTATCCTTCTGACTAAAGAGACATGGTCAACATGATTATACCCGTTAACGCAACAAGAACAACTAATGATGACAACGGGTGCTGTCCGGGCCTCTTCCTTAGGTTTAGCCCTGATGCAGAATGACACTCTCCTCTAAGACTTTGCAAAGGTGTGTAAGGGAAAGCCAGGTAGACAGAGCCTTAAACCATTAGCCGTGTGTTTCATAAAACTAAGAGATGAGACCACAGACAGCACCATATATCTATGCCCTCACCTTTTTCCTCGAAAGTGGACTTTCCATCCCTTAGTCATCACTGAGCCATAGGCAAAAGATGCTGAGAAAGGATGCTCTCAAACACAGGATTTCCAAACCCATGGAGAGTTGTTGGTACCCATGAGGCCTCACCGTTTCTTGAGATCTCTAGAAATTGTAGTGGAATTAGGACACCTTGCCGTCTCTGGGAAAATGTTGGCCTAAAGGAAGGTATACTGAACATCATTTTCTTTCCGCTTTTTCCAGAATGGGGAAGTGGGACACTAACCCACATGACAACCTGAATTCTTGATCAGAATCAGAGGGCTCTTGTTCTGTCCTTCGATGGCTTCCTACCTAAAGCCTTAGGACACCAAGGTCATGGGAGAAGGACAGCTGCGTCAGTGAAGCCAGCATTTGTGATGTCACAATGCTTTGAGTTCATAGCAACCACTCCTCATTATCACACCTGATCACTACAATTGGCTAGAGTAGTCGTGGGTGGGCCAAGAGCACCCCAGGCCGTCCCGAACCGCTGGAGCTGTCTGGGTCTCTCACCAAGGCAGTTTGCGAAGCGAGTCGGTGTCACCTACTACATGACCCAATTCATAGTGTTTGGTCGTGATTATCAGCACCAGCCCTCTGGATTCCAGAGAAAGACAAGTATCCACCATTCCATCTTAACCACAACAGGCCAAGAAACAATCAGGCCTCAAGCAAAGCCTCAGGGGAGGAAATCTGAGCCCGGCACAAGACAACTTTTATGTCCAAAAAGACGCATTGAAGAGGATTCGAATGTGGAAGAATCTTGAGTACTCCCTCAGGGTGGAGCAGCTACCCCTGTGGAAATGCATGGAGATGTGGCAGCACAAGCCTGCCTTCTAACTCTCATGACCCCCAGCCAAATGATGTCATGTGATAAGCAAACAGTGCCTGTTGTAGAAGATGGGCATGTTATAATGGAGCCAGAAGAGAATGAACATGTGTCAACAAGGGGTCAGTACAGCGTGGCACACAGCGGATGCTTCAGGTTGGTGAGGAGATCCAGGAAGAGAAAGAACAGCAGAATGAACATTGGAGCTCTGAGCGAAGGTCTGGTATTTTAAGATGGTGGGAGGTTCTCTGTACCTAGCTGCCCTCCATAGGAACCTTGGTCCAAATTCAATAAATCATCCTCTGCCCCCAGTCAATTATTGTGCCTGGTTTTGTTTTTGTTATCTTGTCAAACGATGCGCTTGCACTTATTAGACAGAGAGACCGAGAGTTCACAATCAAGGGGTAGAGCTGGCGAGGGAGAAGCTTACTTTCCCCTGAGCAGAGAATCTGAGACCACAGTCATTGCCAAGACCCTGGAATCATGAGTTGATCTGAAGACTGCCTCTGAACTGATTGACACATTCTGGGGCCCAACCGTTGACTTCTGAGAACCTCGTGGTTCTAGACAAGAACTGCTGCTCAGTCATTGTTCAGAAATGCAGGGGATAAGGGTTTTGGCCTGGGCTGGTGTTGCTTGAGCTATCCGGATTTTTTCGAGAGCTGGTATAGCATTTCCTCTTGAAGTCAGTGACTGGGATATGGACAAACTATTCTCCCATACCTATTTGCTAAAGTGAATTCCTCCATGCCTAGATTTTCCAGGGGTAAATGGCACTATGTCTTTTGGTGCTCTGCTTCTTTGGAAGGTGATGGGAGTCCTCTGTGCCTCTGATTGTGGACCTCTGTTTGTGCTACCAGATGAGGGTCATTTTCAGCCCCGATTTCTCAAATCCATGTTCAGCCCACTTTTTTTCACTCACTCTTACTTCTCCTACAAGAGGCACCTCTTTCAATTCCTGGAGATGATGATTCCCTAAGCTCATTGTCATGTCCCGTCATTCTTCCTTCTCTTTTAGAATTTGCTTCCTTATTGTCTAGACTAGTTCTTCCAGGTCACTCATTGTATCCTCTACTTCTGCCTTGTTCCCGGACTTTGCATCCAGTCTCCTACCAATCTTCTCTTCAGGAGCTATTTATGTTCATTTATCTTTATCAGTTTATCTCTGTGGTTCAAGACTCTCTGATATCTTCTATGTTTTCTGATGTACAGGAAGTATCCAGGCCACTGCTTTCTATACCCCATCGGGCGTGTTCTAAGTAGAAGTTTCTCTCTGATTGCCTAGCCGTGATCATTTCTTGTTCTTTTACCTTGGCGTCAGTGGATTCTTCCATCTTTGCCTTGGATATAAGTCTCTGTCTACCTCTCCGTATTCTGAATGCTCATTCTTTTTCCATCCTGAGGTTAATGTCTTTAAGAAGAGGAAATCAGGAGTGACCAAGTGCTGGCCTTTAAGGGATGATGGGTGTGTGTGTGTGTGTGTGTGTGTGTGTGTGTGTGTGTGTGTGTGATGCATGCCATCTGCTGTTGTGTTATGGCTGACCCTGTCCTTGAGACCAGTCAACTGCAATGGCCCTCCTTGCCGGGCGTTTGGTGTGTTAGGGCCCGGGCTAAATATGCTGAGGTTTCACTTAGTAGGGTCTAGTGTGAGTGTGAAAGGAGACCTTCCACAACCGAATAGAATGCAGGCCTGCAGAATGCTGTGTTCAGAAGAGAGCATGTGGTCAAGGCATTCTTCTTGTCCCCTATGGGAGAATGTGTTCTCCTTGGACTAAGCATCTTGGACTGAGGAAGGCATTCCTCCAAGTGTTCCATGGTTGGGTTTTCGTGTTGACAGGGTAGGCAGCAAATGTCTCACCATCCTGTCTTGACCATGCTCGGTCCTGTTGCTACTGGTTTGAGCGCCGAACATTTCTTATGCACCCATTGAATCATTTCCACAAACACTGCCTCTCATGGATGCACTGCCAGGACCCACTCTCCTCCAACTACATCTCCTGGTATTGTTTCTGATCATGGTCTCCAGGCTGTCTGCACCTGGTTGCTTGTTCGTGTCCCCTACAAGAAAACACGGTGTTCTTTCGAGTCAATTTCTGCCAAGCCCGCTGATCTAAAAACTCCACCCCTCAAGAATTGTGTTGTCAAGAACTCAGACCCTCTGTTCATCACAGCCAATTGCACTGGGAAACAGGTTCCTTGTGGGTTCCCAGTGGGCCCTGTTCTCCTGTGCCTTTGTCCTTTGCATGATATCACTGCCCTCTGATGCACGAACCACCCAAATCTCCCATGAGCCATGTCTCCAAACTTCTCCCATAGTTTCTGCGACCTCTGATCTCTTACTCTGTGGAGTTTACTGTGTAGGCTTCAGTTCAATTTCCCCCCGGTTCCGTTATTGTTGTCATCTTCCTTTTGCTTTCATGGCTGAAGACAAGCATGAGGTTGTTAGACACTACTACCATCTCACTGTCCCCCATGTCACCGCAAATTCTTACTGAGACTTAAGCAAGAATGAATTCTTCCATATGTCTCATGTGACAGGCTTGCAGAGAGCTTTGGGCTCTGTCATATCTATCATTCTCAGAAAGAAAACAAACAGACGATTTCACTCCCTCAAGACACTCAAGAAACATATGAAAAATCAAGGGGTATAGGGACAAACAATACGATTCTAATAGGGACACAAAATGTGGTGTTTGTTTGAGGGCAGTTTTGTGAGAATACGTGTTTATGGAAGAGTACAAATGATGACATTGCTTGCAGAAGATGTTCTTGAAACGGATGGAATGTGAGTTTCTAAGGCATGTCAAATTGAATTGCTAACCTTAAGAGACCCAATTCCTACCTCTGGAATTTAATTATAAGTTTTTTGTGAAACACACACAGACCACGCACACATTAAGACATGCACATGCACACACAGACGAACACACACACAGAGAAGACACGAGAAAGAGGGGGAGGAAGTGAGAAATCGCACTAATAAAGCATCCCCAAAGAAAATACCATAAAAGGGAAAGGCACAGAGAATTCAAGTCAGAATTCAACCGAAATGAGAAAGTGAACTTCTTACCTAACAATAATTCATTCAGCATTCAGGACGAAAGTCTCCCGTCAATACAAACATTTTGTAGGTGTGGTTGAAATTCGAAAAAATAAAATAAAATAAAATAAAATAAAATAAAATAAAACAAACAAACAAAACCAGAAAGGATCCATCAAAAAACAACAAATATTAAACAAGCTCGACCTCTGTTGCCCATTGGAGATTTCCTTTGACTATAAAATACACATAGCTTGAAAGTGAAGAAATTTGGAAACGTAGGTTATGCTCTTGCCAAGGAGAAGAGAGCCAAAGTGATTGTGCCTAAGTCATCTAGAGTGATTTTATGCCTTTCAGAGACAAAAGAGAGCGGAAGGTGTTTTGTTATAATGGAGCATCAAAACATCAGAAACCTGGAAGAACTGCCAACATATATACCAGAACATGGCTGTATCTAAACGTTGGAAGCATATGATCAGAGAGGAAGGGAGATGGGGACTTTAATCCAATATTGTTGGGGACTATGATATCCACGTTAAGCACAGCACAGATCATTTGGTGGAATGGTGGTAAGGAATAACAGATGTCCACATGGGCTCTGGAGACCACCTGAACTTTGGGGATCCATGAGTAAGATTGCGTCTCTGAGGACAATAAGATATGTTGTTCTTCCCAGCGGCAGACCTAACTTTGTCTATCGCAGGTCATGAGCTCGAGTCCAAATCCAGTCGTAATTCATGAAAGAGAAGTCAAAACCTATCCTGGGCTCTTATGATCATGAAGGTATGAAAACGGGAAGATATCACTTTCAAATTGGAAATACAGCCATACCCTAAAGGTTGGAAAACACAACACACTCACGACCTAGCAATGAATCAACAAAGAAAATCCAAAGGAAATGCAGAAATAGCCATGAACAAAGGAATGTCAAGAAACTTATGGGGTGATGCAAAAACATTTTATTGGGAAACCATAAAGGGTTAAACGCATGCATTTCCAAAATTTAAAAAAAACAAAACAAAACAAAAAAAGGAACCTAACTGGATGCCTGAAGGAGCAAGTAGAAGAAGAGCCTAACTCCAAAGTTAGCAGAAAAAATGAAATCATATATATGATTATCAAAATAAAGTAAATACAAACAAACCAATAGAAAAAAAAAAATCCGGAGATCTCACACTTCAGTTCTGAAAACATGAACAAACTGCAGAAGCCATTACTGGGATACAGCAGGGAGACAAGCTCACAGCTGAAAGTATGAAACCACATGACAACTGGCAGAAAGGAAAAAAGAATAACCTAAGAGGCACATACACACATTTATGCTAGCAAATCCAAGACCGGAGAGAAAAGGTTAAATTCCCAGACACATAGAAAATCCCACGATTAGGTCAGGAAACCTACAAAATCTCAGCTCTCTAGTAGTGACTGAAGCGTTTGAAGCAGTAATCAAACACCTGCCAGCACACAGAAGGCCAGGTCCAAGTCATTTTCCTGGGCCACTCTTCTAGGTATTTAGAGAAGGCAATGTCATGTCTTCTCATCAATTTCAGAAATGGAAGAGGTGGGTAGACTCTAATTTACAAGGATAAAGACCCAATTCAGATAAGGACATTTTAGGAAACAAATCCCATGCCATTTCAATAAGGAAAGATAATAAAAATTATAATTCTTTCCTTTTCTCCCTGTGCCTTCTTTAGGTTTTGAAAGGGTCACATTGTTTTTCTCTGAATTTTTTTGTTGAAAATCTTAGAATTCTTCTTGGAATTTTTTTGTCATTTTTTTTTTGACACAGTATTCATGGATCTTTTAGTTTCATGTGCGACCTAGTGCTTTTCCTAATATATGCCACAGCTCCTGAACACCCATTAAGCATTTCACTTATTCCCTGAATGTGTCTCTTCTCTGTAACACTCAGCTTGGTTCTCAGAGTCCTGAGTCACTCTTGGTGGGTCTCCTTCTCTGCATTCTTCCCATTCAATTTTCCTTTCCTTTACTAAGAGCCAAGGTATTCCTCCTGAGGAACATATTGTGGAAAGCTATATGATATTTCCATTGTTCTGCCTGTCTTTTCCATTTCCCATCACCCAGACATGGGAAGTTCATGTCAATGTAAGGTCCAGGGGTTCATCCTCCCCGATGGCTGAGGAATACTCTGTTACCAAGATGGACCACACCTTCTTCATCACTAGTCTGCAAGGACCTTGAGGCTCAGTCCACAGTTCTGCTCAAGTGGGCTTTGCAAGACGTCGATATAGGCCATCCCTTTCCTTTTGACTAAAGAGACTTGGTCAACATGTCTATACCCGTTCCATTACAAGTACAGTTAACTAATGATGACAACAGGTGCGGTCCAGGCCTCTTCCTGAAGAGTTAGCTCTGATCAGAACGTCACTTTCCTCGAAGACTTTGCAAAGTTAAGGGAAAACCAGGTAGACAGAGCCCTAATCCCTTAACCTTGTGTTTCAGAACTCTAGGAGATGAGGACAAAGGCAGTACCATATATCCATGCCCTCACCTTTTTCCTCAAAAAGGGACTTTCTGTCCGTTAGTCATCACTGACCCGTTGGGAAAAGACACTGACAATGGACTTGCTCACCCACAGGATGACAAACCCCATGGAGAGCTGTTGGTACCCAAGATGCCTCACTGTTTCTTGAGATCTAGAAATTGTATTGGAAATAGGACACCTTGCTGTCTCTGGAGAAATGTTGGCCTAAAGGAAGGTATAATGAACATCATTTTTTTCCTATTTATCTAGAAAGGGGAAATGGGACATTAACCCACAAGACAACCTGAGTTCCTGATCAGGCTCAGAGGGCTCTTGTTCTATCCTTCCCGGGGCTTCCTACCTAAAGCCATAGGATACCAAGGTCATGGGAGAGGGACAGCTGCTTCAGTGAAGCCAGCATCTGTGATGTCACAATGCTTTGAGGTCATAGCAACCAATCCTCATAAACCCATGCCTGATCACTACACTTGGTTGGAGTATTCATGGGTGTGCCAATAGGACCCCTAGCCATCCCAAACCGCTGGAGCCGCCTGGGTCTCTCACCAAGGCAATTTGTGAAGCGAGTCGGTATCACCATCTCCATGGCCCGATTCATAGTGTTTGGTCCTGACTGTCAGCACCAGCCCTCTGGATTTCGGAGAAAGGCAAGAATCCACCATTCCATCTTAGCCAGGAAAGGTCAAGTAACAATCAGGCCTCAAGCAAAACTCAGGGGAGGGAATCTGAGCCCTGCACAAGGGTTAGGCCCTCCCACCCATTCACCAATCTTCTGAACAGGAGAAGGGCCACCCAAGGAAAGCTCAAAGGGAACACCCCCAATCATGACATAGACATGTCTGGAGTCTTCCACAGTGCAGACACAAGTGTTAGGGTTTTTAATCAAAGGAGCAAGACTGATACAAAGCGAAGGTCAAGCAAAGCTTAATTTCATTCCAAACATCGAGAATCATACTGACTGGTCAGGGCCTTCTCTTCCAAATTCGACCCCCTCCAGCATCACAGACTAACATGTATAGATGTAGTTTAGCTGGGCTATACACAGGTGGCCTTGAGATTGCAATACACAGAGAAAACTGCACAGTGGTGCTAGGTCTGCCAGACATAGAAAAAAACTGCTAGTAACACACGGATGGACAATTGAATCTCAATTTACCTAGTAGATATAAGCTCCCCACTGACTGGATATCTTCATCTGCCCTGACCTGCCCTTATATCTAGGCTTTGAGAGTAAATACCTTTGGAAGGGGCAGTATCAATCTAAATTTACTGCATGAGGTCAATCTATGTATACTGCATAAACACAAAATGATTCCCTCTGGCCACCCAGGCTCTTACATTCCTCCCTATTCTTTGGAGATTAGTCCAATCCTTGACTTTTCATCCAGTTCTACATTCTCTGGTTATAAAGGGTTTATTGAGCATGTAATTCTAACATTTTTGTCGCTCTCATTTTCTTTTGTACATGACACTAGTGTACAGTCGGCTGTATATTTACACTAGTGTAAATGACACTAGTGCACAGTCAGCTGATGACTTACCCATTTACCGCTTCATAGAACCCTTTCCATTTTTTTTTCTAATTTCCTTTATCTAATCAACTACCTATACTTTACATAAACAGGTAAAAATAGGAGCAACAACAAACTCATAGTCTTTTCAGTCTTAGATTTAGTCCACAGTGAACGGGATCTTTGGCTGTGGCTTCCACCTTTTGGGGTCATCTTCATCCTTGGCTCGTTTGATGTGACATGCGTGAATCCAGGCCCTGATGCGTTCTACTTTTACTGCTGTGGTGTGGTCAGGGTAACAGTAAAAGGTCCCATCCAGCGAGGCTCCAAGCTCCCCACTTGATAATGTCATATCCAAACCAAGTGATTGGGTTGGAAAGGAAGTGGTTCCACCTCTGTCTCCATACCAGTGTGGGCAGTCTGGATCCCTGCATTTTTTTTTTTTTAATACAGACTGTAATGCCTGCAGTGACTGGAGTACAGACTGATCAGTCATTTCTGCTAGGGCAACCTTTTGTAGCTGAAAACAGAGCGGGAGCAGAGGTTCTCCCAAACATTTCAAATGGGGTCACCCTGTTTAAATAGTGCGTACATCTTGCCCTGAGTAGGGTGAAAGGAAGCAGATCCACCCATCCACTGCCTGTCTCCAGGGTTAGTTTTGTCAAGGTCTCTTTAAGAGTCCGGTTCATTCTCTCTACATGCCCAGAACTCTAGGTCTGATAGGCACAATGTAGTTTCCAATTTGTGCCCAGGGCCTTGGCCAATTCCTGTGAGACTGAACTGAAAATGCAAGGCCATTGTCTGACTCAACCGTGAGAGGGAGCCCAGACCTAGGAATTATTTTTCTTGTAGCTTTCTGGCTATCACTCCTGCCGTCTCATGTTTCTCGGAAAAAGCCTCAACCTGGCCTGAAATGGTATCTACAAAAACTAACATATACTTGTCCCCATATTTTCCGGGTTTTATTTCTGTAATATCTATTTCCAATAAATTCCTGGTACCCTACCTCTTTCTCTTTTCCCTCTTCCAATTCTAGTTCCTCCCACATTAACTGCCTGGCACTGAGCACATCTATCAACTATATCCTGAACCATACACCGTAATTTAGAAGCCTGGAATTTCCTTGAGTTTGAGTGACCCCAGGTGAGTACCCTGATGTATCTGGTCTACTAACTTCTTACCTAGTCTTCGAAGAAGAATTAAATTTCCTCTTTTAGTCTTAGCCCAGTCTCCTTTATAATATAATTTAGCCATTTTTGTAAATACTTTAAATCTTCCTCTGAATACTCCAGTTTATCTGGTAGGGATAGATCCAGGTGTGTAACCAGCTCTTGCATTGTTTCTCAGGCTGCTTGCTTTAAATCTCGATCTGATAATTAGTTTCCTTTTGAAATCAGATCAGTCCCCTTTTGGTGTCGCAAGAAATGCATAACAGCCACCTCTTTTGGGTCCCAATATTTCTCTTCTGTTTTAATTCCTTTTCCTTCTGCTGTTAATAGGCTCCTTACTTTGTAAGTAGCTCCATGTATATGGAGAGTAGCAAAGACATACCTGTGGTCCGTATTGATGTTGGTGGTTTTACCTTTAGCCATCTGCAGTGCCTTAGTGATTTCAATCAGTTCTTCTTGTTGTGCCGAAGTTCCATGTGGCAGGGTGCTGCCCAGAATTCCTGCTCAGGATAAACTACCACAGCCCTCACATACCTCACATACCTCTTTCCATGAACAGAGTCATGTCTGCATCTGGGAAGGGCATGTCTCTGAGATCCAGTCTTATTCCTGTGACTTGGTTTAGGACCTCCGCACAGTTGTGTGGATGTTCAGCCAGCTCCTCTGGGAGCAGTGTGGCTGGGTTTAGCACCACTTGTGGCTGTGAGATCACTCTTGGTTTGTTGAGGAGGAGGGCCTGATACCCTGTCACTCGGGTGTTCACCATCCATCAGTCAGTTGGAGTCTACGAAGGTCCGCGATAGCGTGTGTGGTGGTCAAGATGAGATCTTGACCTAATGGTCTAGCATTATATCTCATTTGGTTAAGACCTACATGTCCAACGAATTTAATTCCATTTGTCATTCAAGCAACCCTTCACAGTTTCAGGTTACCAAAGACTTTGGAAGCCACTTTAACAATTACCCATTAAAACCTTGAGACAGACAAATAACTATCTCCACTTCAGATGCCATGCTCTCCCGCCAACAAGGGGGAGGGGCTAGGCAGTCCACATCAGGCCAGAGAAGGCAAAGAATTCCCCAAAACAAAGGGGGTTTCGGCAGCTGCTGGGGAATATTTTTTAAAGTCTTTGGCTCAAGGTCGGTTCATCCCACAGTGCCAGTTCTGCTTACCAAAAGTGGTCCATTAGGCACTCATATTCCATGCTCAGCTCCAATGAGCATCAGCATGGGCACCTTAACTCACTCTTAGACTAACCCCAGCTGGCTACAGTCATAGCCCTTAACACACGAAATAAGTGAGTGAGAAGCCTCACATCTATTATGAAGAACAGAGAGATGATAGTCAGAGTCCCTTTACTCTCTGCTTGCCCCATTCCTTCAATCATAACAAACAATACAACAGACAACAAAAGGACCAGGCAAAGACAACCGTAGGCCCAACGATTCTTACCCATAACCTGCCACTGGTGGGGGCTTTCTTTATCCCCTGATCGCCTAGGAGGACTCGAACCCCCAAACCGCCCAGGGGGACTTGAACCCCCTGAATGTCTAGGGATACTCAAACCCCCCTCACTATCCAGGGGGACTCGAACCCCCTGGAGTTCACCTAGGGGTATTTGAACCCCCTCTAACCGCAACGGGGAACTCGAGCCCCCTGACCATCTAGGGGGACTCGAACCCCCTGACCACCCACGGGGACTTGAACCCCCATACGACCTACCAGCAGAGGATGGGGCATCTCCGCATCCACACCAGCTCTGGGGAGCATGGCTGCTGCCAACTTCTACCAGTGGGCCATACCCTGCAGCTCCATGCAGGATCCCATGATCTTACCTCCAGAGGCTTTTCCAAAAATTCCAATGCTGTTTCAGTTCTCATCATTTGAATTCGGGTGGCCCTCCAAAGATACGGTCCTTATTCAAAGGAGCGAGACTGATACAAAGTGAAGTTCAAGCAAACGTTAATTTTGCACAAAGCATCGAGAATCATATTGACTGGTCAGGGCCTTCTCTTGCAAAGAGGCGACCACTCCCAGCCTCACAGACTAACATTTATAGCGGTAGTTTAGCCAGGCTATACAGAGTTGGCCAATGAGATAACAATACAGAAAAAACTGCACAGTCGTGCTAAGTCTGCTACACCACAAAAACAAAAATGCTAGGTAACACATGGGTGGACAATTGGATCTCAATTTACCCTAGTAGATATATGTGTGCCCCTCTAATGGGATGTCTTCTCCTGGCCTGATTCACCCTTGTATCTAGGCTTTGAGAGTAAGCTCCTCTGGGAGGAGTAGGGTCAATTTAGTTTACTGCATGGGTTCAATATAAGTTTACTGCTGAAACACAAAATGACTCCCTCTGGCCTAGCGGCCCTTATAACGAGTACCTGTAGCGTCTCTAGAAATCGAGCCAAAATGACTTCCAAATCTTCAAAACTGACGATGTACCAAAGGCAGATTCTACATCCTAGAACCTTAGGTCCAGAATAGACTCATGTACTTGGAGTCCACAGGAGCAAGCATGGAGCATGTTGGAAAAGACCCATAGCCCAAGTGAAGCCATCTGAAAGACTTCCGTGCCCGTTTCAGGAAGACAACTTGTATCTTCAAAAGGACGCATTGAAGAGGATTCAAATGTCAAAGAACCTGGAGCATTCCCACAGGGTCCTGCAGATACCCTCTGGAGAAGTACATGTAGATGTGACAGCACAAGCCTGCCTTCACCCTCTCATGAACATCCCCCAAATGGTTTCATGGGATAAGCAAACAGTGCCTCTTGTGGAAGATGGGCGTGTTCTAATGGAGGCAGCAGAAGATGAACAGTGGGACAACAAAGGGCCATTAGAGAGCCACAGACAGTGTATGCTACAGGTTGGTGAGGATATTCAGGAAGACAAGGAACTGGAGAATGAACATTGGAGCTCTGAGCGAAGGTCTGGCATTTGAGGATGGTGGGAGGTTCTCTGAACCTGGCTGCCTTCCATAGAGATCTAGGTCCAAATTAAAGAAAACATCCCCTGGCCACAGTCAATCCTTGTACCCCGGTTATGTTTTTGTATTTTTGTCAAACAATGCACATGCACATATTTGACAGAGAGACAGAGAGATCACAATCAGGGTGTAGAGCTGGAGAGGGAAAAGCTGACTTACCCCTGAGCAGCGAACCTGAGAACAGAGTCGATGCCAAGACCCTGGGATCATGAGTTGAGCTGAAGGCCGCCTCTGAACTGATAGGCACAATCCATGACACAATCTTTGACTTCTGAATACGTCCTAGTTCTAGACGTGAACCACTGCTCTGTCATTGTTCACAAATGCAGGGGAAATGGATTTTGGCTTGGGCTGGTGTTGCTTGAGCTATCTGGCCTGCTTCGAGAGCTGGTATAGTTTGTCCTCTTGAGGTAAGTGACTTGGCTATGTACAAACTACACTCCCACGCATATTTAGGTAAAGAGAATTCCTCCATTGATAGCTTTTGCAGAGGGAATGAAACTATGTCTTGTTGTTCTATGCTTCTGTGGATGGTGATGTGAGTCCTTCTTGCCTCTGAATCTGGATCTCTGTTTCTGCTCCCAGATGAGGGACAGTTTTAGCTCTGAATTCTCAAATCCATGTTCAGCCCTCTTTTTTTTCTCTCACTCCTACTTCTCCTACAATAAGCACCTCTTTCTATTCCTTGGAGTCAATGACTTTCCTAAACTCATTGTCATGTTTCATCATTCTTCCTTCTTTCTTTGGATTTGTTTCCTTATTTACCAATCCTTTTCTGCCAGGTCAAAAATTTGGTCCTTTGCTTCTGCCAGCTTCTTGGACTTTTCCTTCAGTCTGCTACCAATCTTTTAATGATGATTCTAAATGTTATTTAGAGAGACATTCTGTTCTTAATATATTTCAAATATTCTACACAAGGCAAAGTGGATCCAAGTAATCTGTAGGCAAAATAAGATTTTAGAGAAGTATATATTTCCAACAGTATTTATAAAATATTACCTTTGTGTAAGGCATCATCCTGGACTTTGTGGAAAACACACAAAGGAGTAAGATGTGGCCCTTCAAGAAACATATCCAATATCAAGGTTTAACATGAAGCAGCATGTCTTCTCTAAGTAAAAAAAAAAAACATTGTACCAACTGACTTTACTGAAACTTTATATTTATTGGTCTCGTTTTAGGTCATAGTGGCCTTCTGCATGCAGGCTGCTATAACGGACATGATATAGACTGAATAGCTTATAAAGAACAGGAATTTATTTCTCACAGTTCTAGAACTGAGAAGTTCAAGACTAAGGAATGGGCAGATCCAGGGAGAGCCCACTTCCTCATAGATGGCTATCTTCTCACTGTAAACGTACATGATGAATGAATCAAGAGAACGCTCTGGGGTCTCCTTTGAAAGGACTGTAATCCCACTTATAACCTAATCACCTCCCAAAGGCCCCTATGTTTTAATACTATCACTTCCAGAGTTAGATTTTATAATATGATTTTGGGAGACATAAACATTCACACTATAGTATATATAAACAAAAAAGACACAAAAACAACAAACAACAACAATTATTTTAACTACCTATTATTTTCAACTGCATAAAATTTTAATTTGTTTCTATATAATATTAAATAACTCATTTGAGTGATTCACTTATATCCAATGCATCTGAGTGCAATTAAATTTGCTTACCCAAAATATCCAGCAGCATATTTTATCAGACTATCCCATTTGCCACCTTACAGGATTTACCACAATTAGAAGACAGGGGATAGAGGATAGATAGATAGATGTATACATAAACACACTTGTACATACACATATGCATATTTTTTCCTGTTAATGATACTCATGCAAATAAAATTTAAGCTCAAGGAAACCTGTCTTGTGTGTTACTTAATATCCAGTTTTTAGTCAATATCCAAAAACAAATAATCCAATAAAAACATGGATAGAAGACATGAACAAGTGTTTCCCCAAAGAACACATTCAAATGTTCAGTAGGTACATGAAAAGATGTCCATCATCATGTATCATCAGGAAATTGCAAAGCAAAACTAGAAAGAGATACCACCTCACACCTGTCAGAATGGCTAAAATCAACACTACAAGAGACAAAAGGTGTTGGAGAGGATGTGAAAAAGTAACACTTGTGGGGGTTGCCTGGGTGGCTCAGTGGGTTAAGCGTCTGCCTTCAGCTCAGGTCATGATCTCAGGGTCCTGGGATCAAGTCCCACATTGGGCTCTCTGCCAGGCATGGAGCCTGCTCCCTCCTCTCTCTCTCTACTTGTGATCTCTCTCTGTCAGATGAATAAAATCTTAAAAAAAAAGAAAAAGTAACAATTGTGAACTGTTAGTGGTGATGCAAACTGATACAGCCATATTTGAAAACAGTATGGAATTTCCATAAAATTTAAAAATAAAAGTCCTTTGTGATCCAACAATCCTGTTGGTGTGTATTTACCCAATGAATATAAGAAAACTTATTCAAAGGGATGCTAGCACCCCTATGTTTATAGCAGCATTATTTGTAAAGCTAAGATATGGAAAGAACCCAAGTATCCATCAATTGATGAATAAATAAAGAATAAGTGGTATGTATATACAATGGAATATTATTCTGCCATAAAAAAAGACTGAAATCTTGCCATTTGCAATAACATGGCTGGAACTAGACAGTATAATGCTAAAAGTGAAATAAGTCAGTCAGAGAAAGACAAATACCTTTACTCATATATGGAATAAAAGTAACAAAACAAACAAGCAAAGGGGAAAATAATAACACATAGAAAGAGAAACAAACCTAGAAACAGACATTTCATTACGGAGAACAAACTGATGGTTACTTGAGGGGATCTGAAAGGAGTGATGGATTAAATAAGTGATGGGGGTTAATTAGAGCACTTGTCATGATGAGCACCGAGTGCTAGATGTTATATTGTACACATGAAACTAATACAACCATATATGTTAACTAACTGGATTTCAAATGAAAACTTTTTTAAAATCCCAGTTTTTAGCTCACATTCTGGCTTACAAAAGGGACTTAGTCAGGAATTTGGAGATTAGTTAATGAACAAATAAGGGGTGAACAGGCAGTTGTTAGATAAAATTACTATCCTTTCTGGCATGACTTATACCTTTTATCTAGAATAATTTTAGCACTTATTTTGAGTCATTAAACAAAAATTTCCTCAAAGGACCTTAGACTCCATCCAATTTGAGCAACAGTGTGAGAGAGGAAATGGTGTCCAGGAAGAAAAAAAAAAAAAAAAGATAAAACTACTTTTGTTTACTAGTGAATGCATAGTTATTCCACAGAAGAAGCTCTAAATGGTCATGGCTCCAGCTTTATATGTGTTCAGTCATATGTTCAGAAGTAGGTAACACTATCAAAAAATATAAAGCATCTGAGATTATTTTCCCTTATTTGAAAGCTGGTGTATGAGTCTGCCGTGGTTTCTTGGGTGTTGATAGAAGACGCAGACTCATGGTTCAGAAATAATATAGTTTATTATTCACAGCATTAGAGGTAGCCAGAATATTAACAGTATTTGTGTGTGTGTGTGTTTCTGTGTTTGTGTGTGTGTGTGTGTGTGTGTGTGTGTGTGTGTGTGTAGGGGTGGGAGTTATATATCAGTTCTGAGCCTCAGTTCCCACAAGAAGAATCAAAACAGAGGCAGATAATATTTGCAAACACAACAGGTTAAGTTAAAAAAAAAGATACTATTTCTGTCCTCCAAGACTATTCAATACAACCATCTTCAAAGGATGGTCTAGAACAAATAATAAATGCAGAAATGTAAGCAACCAATTGAAAAGTGTCTCCCAAGAAACACACTTTGAGAGTGTTCCTTTGACAAAAATACTATAGGATATTACATGGATCAGGTGCATTGAATACTGGAAGGTTAAAATTACAAGGGACCAAATATTTTTAAGCAGTCTGGCATCCAGTAGAGTTCAAATAGGTTTTATAAGATTGAGGAAAGAAGCCATCAAAACCTGGGCCCAGGGGCGCCTGGGTAGCTCAGTGGGTTAAGCCTCTGCCTTTGGCTCAGGCCATGATCTCAGGGTCCTGGGATCGAGCTCTGCATCAGGCTCTCTGTTCAGCAGGGAGCCTGCTTCCCCCCCTCTCTCTGCCTCTCTGCCTACTTGTGGTCTCTGTCTGTCAAATAAATAAATAAAATCTTAAAACAAAACAAAACAAAACAAAAAACCTGGGCCCAATTTTCCCAAAAGTATGATTCTGATTCTAGTCTCTATGATGTTATCCCTTGAAGACAATGTCTCTAATTGAGTTGAATTAGTTTACTAAAGAGCATACCCCCATTTGTTGTAGAAGATGAACAATATGCAAGAGGCAAAATGCCACATGGAAGCCACCTGGTCTTCAGTGGAATATAGAATCAGTTACTTTGGGATGAATTTGTTCCACATTTGACTTCCCACTTAAGGGAAAATAAGAGTGCCTTCCAATAGATTTTAAATAGGAAATGACAACGGAAGCTTATACAAGATTATAAAATGGGAAATTTCCTTTAGATAAGCAATAATTTCAAAGTCATCTTCTTAATATTACAGACTCTTCACAAAATCATAATTTTATTTTGGTATTATATGGTAATTTCAAATATAGTAAATATAAAGAATTTACCTCTGTAATTATAGCGATTCTGGTCGTAGTTTAATGGCAACAAAACTTCAAGTTAGAAGTATGGTCTACCAATTATGAATACATTTGGAAATGGTGTGTCATCTTCACTCCACTTGTCTCACTAAAACAGTGAGCCAAAAATAGTATGTCCAAGCTGTTTACTATGGTCAAAATGGGTTGCTTTTGCACTTGATAAAGAAGCAGTCATATTTTGGAAGAAGAAACTGAGGCTATTAATATTTTCAACTTATTTTCAGAAAAGGAAAGAAAGGATAATCTAAGCTAAAGCCAAAATCTTACACAAGGTGGCAGGAGAATGATCTTTTCCCAGATAAAGGGTTTTTCAACTTAGCCATGTTAGGAGGAAGAAGAGATGAGACATTGTGGACTTGACTAACGTTTGTACACTGTTCAAAAAGTTTTCAAAATAATGTGTATTATTTTTCTTCTTTTAGTTGAGACAAAAACAAACAAACAAACAAAAAGCCAATAATGAGCTTACTCTTAAAAAGAGGTAAACAAGAAACTAGCACAGATTGAGTGTTAGGTATTGTTCCCCTCCTTTTTTTTTAAAATTATGTTAGTTACCATACAATACATCATTAGTTTTTGAAGTAGTGTTCCATGATTCATTGTTTGTGTAATACACCCAGTGCCCCATGCAATATGTGCCCTCCTTAATACCCATCACTAGGCTCACACATCCCCACATCCTTCTCATCTTTAAAACCCTCAGTTTGTTTCTTGGAGTCCATAGTTTTTCATTTTTCATTTCCCCCTCCAATGCCCCCACTTCATTTTTCCTTTCCTTCTCCTAATGTCCTCCATGCTATTCCTTAGGTTCCACAAATAAGTGAAACCATTTCACTTAACATAATCTCCTCCAGTCCCATCCATGTTGATGCAAAAGTTGGGTATTCATCCTTTCTGATGGCTGAGTGATATTCCATTGTATCCATAGATCACATCTTCTTTATCCGTTTGTTTGTTGAAGGGGATCTTGGCTCTTTCAACAGAATAGCTATTGTGGACATTGCTGCTATGAACACTGGGGTGCATATGGCCCTTCTTTCCAATAAAATAGAGCTAGCCTATGACCCAGCGATTGCACTACTGAGTATTGACCTCAAAGATACAGATGTAGTGAAAAGAATTAGGTATTGTTAAAGCACAAATGCAGGGGATAGAAGTTATGGTACAGAAGAGGGAAGGGCAACCATATGGCAGAGTAGAATAAAGTAGCTCAGGAAGAAATTAGTCATATCCAGATATTGTAAGGCATGTGGGGTTTGCAGGGAGAGCATGAGAAATCATGAGAGAAGAGAGAGAAAATGGACCAGGCAGGAGGGTTTATAACATTTTAACATCTAAGGTAAGCATATGCAAAGCAGAATAGGGAAAGAAATAAAAGTTTTTATAAGACTCAATACATAAGGAATAACGTGGAGGACACTGGGAGATGGAGAGAAGTGTGCTGGGGGAAATCGGAGGGAGAGACAAACCATGAGAGACTGTAGACTCTGAGAAACAAACTGAGGGTTTTGAAGAGGAGGGTGGCAGGTGGTTGGGTGAGCCCAGTGGTGGGTATTAAGGAGGGAATTTATTACATGAAGCACTGGGTGTGGTGCATAAACAATGAATTTTAGATCACTGAAAATAAATTAAAAAAAAAAAAAAGACTGACTACAGACATGGACCTCAGTGTAACACAGATATGGAACTCACTGGAATACCAGCCACTTCCCACCGACACACACAGACTATGATAATAATAAATAATAATTCAATTAAGAAAATTGCCTGCCAAATAATTTTTCCTCTTTTTTATTTTTATGATTATTATTTTTATTTTATTTTTAAAGTTTTTATTTAAATTCCAGTTTGTTAAAATAAGGTTAATATTAGTTTCAGGTGTACAATATAGTGATCAACACTGCCATACAATGGCTTAAATAAAAAAATGAAAAAAAAATTTTTAAAAGATTTTATTTTTAAAAACCTCTACACCCAAGGTGGTTTTCAAACGTACAACCCCAAGATCAAGAGTTACATATTTTACTGACTGATCCAGCCAGGCACCCGAACAAATAAGAATTTTATAAAATTGTTGAGTTTGTGGGAGTCTCATTTGCTCAGTCAGTTAAGTGTCTGCCTTTGGCTCAGATCATGATCTCAAGAGTCCTGGGATCGAGCCCCATATTGCTCATGCGCTCTCTCTCTCTCCCTCTCTCTCTCTCTCTCTCTCTGGCTTTTGCTCTTAAATAAATAAATAAAATATTTTTTAAAAAAATTGTTGAGTTTGTTTAACTAGTTTTAAACTAGTAGACAGAGATGAAGATAAAGTATGATGTCATGGCAGGGAAAAATACAACTTACACGTTTTAAAAATAAAATGTGCAATGCAAGTTACATCACTTCTTTTATCACCACACAGGGACTTTCCCTACTGAGTTGTTGTAATGTAAGGACCTATTTTATATTTTTATATTTTAGCAAGAGGCTTCCATTGAGGTTAACCCTGAAACTGTGCTTGCTCCCCTTCCCCCAGGGAATTCACTTAAAAACAAGACCTGGAAATCAGCTCCAGGTAACAAAGCCCATATACAAGGGTGGGTCAGGCCAGGTGGAGACATCAATCAGCGGGAGGGGGGGGCGGTGTTTGTATATTGTCTCCCTAGATACTAAGGAGTATGCCCCACTCCTCTGCCCTTTGGGAACCGTTTTGGCACCAATCCTAATCAAGGTGTAATAGGCTGGGTCAAATGTCTATACTAGGGTAAATTGAACCTCAATTGGTCACCTAGCCTCACTGTGGAGTTTTCTGTGTGTGTTAAAATCTCATTGGTCACCTGTGCGTGGCCAGGCCTGACTTCATGGCCTTTGCCCTTAAAAGCTAGACTGTGAAACAGTGAAGGGTTGCCTTCTCTCATAAGAGGTGTGGCTCTGAACGTACGGTTAGATTCTTGATGCTTGGCATGAAATAAGGCTTTGCTTGACCTTCGCTTTACATCAGTCTCGCTCCTTTAATCATAGACCCATTATTGGGGCATAACAGTATTAATCTTATAGTTATAAGTCCACAATGCATCCATCATCCATTCTACCCCTTAACATTCCCCTTTGGACAGACCCATGATCTAGAACAAGCCTTATTTTATAGTGCCTTGTAGGAGATTTTTGCTGCTGCCTAAATTGCCTACTTTCCTCTCACCATTACCACAGAAATAGGGTCCACTGAAACAAAGGGGTAGTGTAAGAAATTAACAACTTCCATAAATCTCTTTAAATCATAAAGTATAAGATAGTGATACCTTTTTTTCTGCCACATAACCAATTCTGGCAAGAATAAGGTCATATAAGAGAATTTACAACACATGCTAGCATTATCCTACTGGACCCAGATCATTTGTATGTTTCTCTGTCTCTGAGAAATGTAGTTATTTACATGACTGAAACCTACAAATTGTTTGATATGACTACTAATATCACCTACATTATTTTAAAGCCTGTTTAAGGCTTCTGAAATACATAGATTTTATAAACACTTATTAAGCATCTTGTATATATCAAACACTTTAAAAATCTCTGCTTTAAAAACAGAACAAAAGAACTCTACCTCATTGGAACTTTGAGTCTGAAAAAGATACAGGCAATATACAAGGCAACAGATAGAATAATTACATATTTGATTATATACTCCGAGGATGTCACATTAAATTGATATGAAAATGATGAGAAGGATCTGGATTTCTTGTCAAAATTTTTTGCCTTAAAAAGAAATTGATATTTAGGGAAGTTGTTACTGAAAGAGGTCCCGTGTCAACCAAAAATGTTAAACCATGATCTGACTAAATTTTCCAGTTGTGATCATTGCTTTGTTTAGCTGTCTTATATTAAGACTGAATTTAGTAATTCAGTCTCAGATTTCAGTCAGTCTTTTTTTTTAATGATTTTATTTATTTATTAGAAAGAGAGAGGGAGGGGCAGAGGGAGAGGAAGAACCAGACTCCTTGCTGAGCAGGCAGCTGATGCAGGACTGGATCCTAGTACCCTGGCATCATGGCCTAAGCTGAAGGAAGACACTTAACCAACTGAGCCACCCAGGCACTCTAGACTGTAAACTTCTTAAAGGTAAAAAAGTTTATTCTTCTAGAAGTTCCACAGACATTTCTAACATCCATAAGAAAGCATGTACTGATGTAAAATGCCAGCAAATCAAATTATTTAGAAAAGAAAGAAAGAAAGAAAAGATATATCTGGATAAAGAGAAAAACAGAAAATCTAATAATACATTGAATTATTAGAGCAAAGAGTGGAGGAAGAGAAAATAAATATGAAATAGAGATTTCCACTAAAAGAAAAAAATTGAATAAGGCAGGAGATTTAGAAAATTATTATGACAGACTTGAGAAAAAATAAAATAGGAGTTTTTAGAAAATAGCAATGAATGAAAAGGTAAATTGTTCCTACCTCTATAATATTAGCCGTTTGTTGTTCTTGTTGTTGCTAATTTACCCATTTAAGCTAATAAACAAAGAAAGGTTTCATTTAGGGATAAGGTTTCTATATATATATATATTTTTTCCATTTAGGGATAAGGTATATATATATATATATATATATATATATATATATATATATATTCATTGTTAGAAAATGTGTCACAGAAAGTGTTTAAACTTTAAGATACAGAAGCAACATGTAAAAAACTACATTGTTTGAACGTCTAATTTGTAAATGCTGTTAGAGGAAACTTGGTGGAAATGTCCTTATGTGGTTGTGTTTCTGGAACTAAGTATATTTATTAATAAGGAATAGTTTAAAATTATGAAATGACCAGGAGTGGACAATTTTCCTAATCCTATCAGCTCTTTGCAGCTCTTTTATTAGCCCCCTTCAGGAATACCAGCTTTATTTATCTAATTAAATTTTATATTAATATGCTTTTGACTTTTGGCCTTTCTCTTCCTTCTGTTCTTTTTTTTTCCCCTAAATTACATGTTTCTGTTTAACAGCTACTATCAATTCTTTGATATGAATTCTCAGCATCAATTTACTAACTCCAGAGATGAAGCAGCATCAATATTTAGAAGCGAAGAATACAAAGCCTTGGGCATCTGGATGGCTCAGTCAGTTAAGCATCTGCCTTCAACTCAGGTGGTGATCCCAGGGTCGTGGGATGGAACCCCAGTTTGAACTTTCTGCTCAGCTGGGAGCCTACTTCTCCCTCTCCCTCTGCCTGCAGCTCCCTTTGCTTGCATTCTCCCTCTCTTTGTCAACTAAATAAAATAAAGTAAAATAAAATAATGTAAATAATACATTTATTTATTTATTAAAATGCAATTATTACACAATACATAATGTATTGCATAATTATAATAATGATTAAATAATTTATTAAATATTTATATTAAATATATCGATTTAATTAAATAACTATTTTTTAGAATTTAAAATATTTCAAATTTAGATTTTTAAATATTAAATCATTAATTTAATAAATAAATATATAAACATAATTAAATAAAATAATTTATTTATTAAAATGAATAAAATAATGTTGTCATTATCAGAGCATGTATTTTTAAATAGTCTAAAAACAACCATCTAATAAAGTCTAAATACATTGAGATCAGATATTTATACAAGTTAACCCAGACACTCAACCCACAGACAGTTTCAAAACATTTGTTTTTTTTAAAGATTTTAATTTTTTATTTGACAGAGAGAGATTACAAGTAGGCAGAGAGGCAGGCAGAGAGAGAGAGGAGGAAGCAGGCTCCCTGTGGAGCAGACAGCCTGATGCGGGACTCGATCCCAGGACCCTGAGATCATGACCTGAGCCGAAGGCAGTGGCTTAACCCACTGAGCCACCCAGGCGCCCCTCAAAACATTTGTTTTTATCTACTACTCAAAATACGATTGTAATGTATTTATTTATAACTTTGACGTAGCAAGGAAACTTGGAGGAAAAGGAGACATTTGCTTTTAATATTTGAAAATTATTTTGTTGATTTAAAAAAAATAAAAACCTTAACACATGAGCATTTCTTCTTAAATAACACTGTGAAGTTTCTGAGTCGTATTCTATTAAAAGTGCTGGTAAAATGGCCTCAGTTACTCATTTAAATTATCAGCTGAATGAGTAACAAATGAAGTAGAGAGCTTTTTAATTATTTATGAATGTATTGCTTGTGGATGGAGTGCCACATAGAGTCACCTCTCTTTTTGGCTTTGTTTTGTGAGCAGCAGTGGAATCTATGAATGAGATTAAACATAAGGACATTCACAGAAATTCTTAATGAACTTTTGGGGAAGGGCAATAAGTGCAACGAAAAACTGCAGCAAGACTAATTACAAATTTCAAGTGGTCATTGCTTAATTATAGAAGCTTTTAAGTTCAAGTAATATATCTTTTTTATGAGCCTATCATATTGTATTAATTACCACAAACTGCACTCTTGAACACTTATCTTTTCACATATTTCTTATTCTTAGTACTTAAAATTACCCTTATGATTGATAAGTAAATGGATTTTACTGACAATGCATTTATTTACATAAATAAATAATGCTGTTTATATATATAAAAACAATTGAATATGTGTATGTGTTCAATGAAATTTTTTTTCAAATTAACATCATAATTCTACCACATTGGTTACAAATAGATATAGACTTTATAGATTCATCAAATATTTTATTCTCAAATTTATATCTCCTTTGTGAAGTAAATGAAACTGTATATATTAAATATAATCCTATCACATGTAACAGTTACTAATGCATCCCAGGACATACATAGGTCAGGTCCTACTCAAGGCATCACGGATAACTGGATTTAACTTTCTATCCTGGGAGTCTTCTGTATATTTCTGTGGCTTTTATACTACAATCAGGAGGAAGAATTCTTTTGCTAAAAGCTTCCAAATCACTATGTGAGTAGATTATTTGTAGACTAGTGATATAATATTATAGTTTCATAT
The DNA here is from genome assembly GCF_964662115.1 of Mustela nivalis. Lineage (NCBI taxonomy): Eukaryota > Metazoa > Chordata > Mammalia > Carnivora > Mustelidae > Mustela > Mustela nivalis. Next base: position 549,732 of record NW_028136137.1, on the reverse strand, counting down.
GTAAAGCATGATAAAATAAAATGCTATTGCCATATTTAATTTATTCAGAAAAGCATTCATTTAGTTATCAAGCATTCATTTGCTTTTTTTAAAGATTTTATTTATTTATTTGACAGACAGCACAAGTAGACAGAGAGGCAGGCAGAGAGAAAGGAAGGGAAGCAGGGTCCCTGCTGAGCAGAGAGCCTGATGTGGGGCTCTATCCCAGGACTCTGGGATCATGACCTGAGCAGAAGACAGAGGCTTTAACGCACTGAGCCACCCAAGAGACCCAAGCATTCATTTTCTTTATACAGAAGAGATAGAACAATATTATATAGTAGAAAATACAGTAAATAATCTAGAAACCTTGATCATTGTGTATTGGCAATTTTAGAACATAAAATTAGCTAAAGCTCAAGTGCAAGTTATATTTGTATCCTAGGAGAAAAAGTTAATTAAAAGTTTGTTTATTACCATAGTTTAACACTTCAACAAAATGATAACGAGTCAAAAATTAATGAATATATGAAGTATACAATAAAAACAATAATCTTGAGTGTATGTGACTCACTGTAGGTATTGATAGGCTAGAAATCAAAGGGAAAGTATCTATAGGGTTTGTTCAGTTCCATGCTCATCAGATTAATAGGCTTTCTCATATTGCTTCCTTCATCACATTAATTTGCCTAATAAAGTTTTCAAGAGTTAAAGACAGTGATAGGTTCATGGCTGGAGAGAAGGTACAGAATCTAAGATAGTTCAGCAGTGCTTATTATTTAAGAGAAAGACAGCATGGGAGGTGAGGGGTGGAAGGAAAGGGATAAGAAGAGAGAATCTTAAGCAACCTCCTTGCCCAGCACAGAGCCTATAGGGGCTTCATCTCATCGCCCTGAGATAACAACCTGAGCTGAAATCAAGAGTCAGATGCTTATCTAATTGAGTCACCCAAGTGCACCATTTTTTTCCCTGTATCTTTATTTTCATCTCTTTCTGTAACTGAGTTTCCCTTCAAAATCAGGACTTGCATACACAACCTAAATAATTATTTTGGGATTTGATCACGTGGAAGAGGAGAGCATGAGAAGAGCTAAGTGGTCCAGGAGAAACATATATGAGTTCAGACTGAGTGGATTATGATTGTGGACAACTGAGCATCAATCCTAATGCACAGAATACATCTCAGAATTAATTTCCTGAAACAAGAAAGAATCTGTTTAACCCACTGGCTTCTGCATCCTATCCACAGTGGTTAAAATTCATCCCAGAAGTAATTAATGTCCCTGACTTTTCTATTACTGGGCATGAGAGAGGAGCTGAGTGGACTTGGTCAGTGTCCCACCTAATGAAAGGCAGAGCAGATTCAGGCAAAAAAAAATTTTTTAGTTCTTTCCAAATTAGATTTAATGGGATTCTCTTTTTCATTCATGAATTCATTTTACATTTTATATTTTATCGATTTTTCTAAGCTTTGGCCAATATTCACTGCATTTTTGAATAGCTTTTATCTATTATTGTAAATCATGTTTCTGCTACATTTCTTTAGTCATGGTTATCCATTTCTTCTTCCAAGTTTTTCAGATATGTGATATCAATTTCCAAATAAATTATTTAAAATGTTTATTTTTTATACTAAACTTCTATGAAAAACATTGATATATGTATTATGGCATATTGTTCCCCTTTCAACTTATTTTTTAAAATAAGTTGAAAATATATATTGTTTCATTTTATGTTTATGTAGATTCTTCATAATTTTCCCAAGTTCATTGGCTTATGGTTTATATTTTTTTAATAATTTTCCTACTGCCAATTAATAGATTTTTTTCCATTACCTTGTCTAAGTTGCTATTGCCATTATAAGTAAAAAGCATCTGGAAATCTATATCCCTGTCCAGTTTCCTCAAATCACTCATTATTTTCAGGATCTAGTTGGATTTTCTTACAGGTTCCAGGTGGACAAGCTTTTGAACTGGTGCTAATTATTATTTGTTTGTTTCTGGCTTCCTGCATTTACCAGCTTAGGAATCATTTTTAACAACTATGATGAAATGAGGCATCATATTCTTATTCTCAACTTCATTAATAATGATCTTAGTGTAACATGTCCTACAAGATAATAATAGATACATGTAAAATAATTTCATTGACCAAAAAAGTGGTGGAAAATGTAAATAAAACACAGTGGCAACCAACTAGTCATTTCAAGTTGAGCTATTTTTCCCCCTTTATCTCCCTGTCTCTTTAATTTCCTGTAGCACATTCCTACAAAGTATTTTAAGGTGTTTTATATGCACATACATAGAGATCATCATGGAGTCTAAATCTAATAATTCCTTGTCAGTTTTAAATATTTTAAGTATTGTTCATTCCTATGTCAGTTGTCTATTAACTTTTTCTCCACACTGCACTTAATTGCAAGGAAATATTTAATTTTAATATAAATTAATTAATCACTTTAATAAATATTTTTACCTTATGGATTAATCTTTGATGCTTATTTCTTAATTTTTTTTAACTTTTAAAATTTTATTTATTGAGAGAGAGAGTGAGAGAGAGAGAGAACAAGCACAAGCAGGGGAAGCTGCAGAGGGAGAGGGAAAAGAAGAAGCAGGTTTCCCACCAAGCAGGGAGTCAAGCTCAGTCTCAGGGCCTTGGGATCATGATTTGAGGTGAAGGCAGAGGCTTAGCTGACTGAGCCACTGAGTCTAATTGTTATCTTTGATATTTAAGGAAATACTTTATCATCTCTAATTGATCCCCTATGTCACAAATACAGTTTTCTCTATGGTGCTATTAATTTTATTGTCTTCAAATAGACTCTTTTTCTAGAAGCATTTTTAATTAGTCTCTTAGGTCTATAATTTAGTTTTTATACATTTCATTTAGTATTTTATTTTATCTTCATCATCTCTGAGTATTTCTGACAAGTACTCATTGGTCAAATCTTTCTTATTAATCTATTCCAAAAATGTGTTTCTATAATATTTTGTTATTACTGCTGTCGTTCTTAGGTTTTGCCTTTATATTCTTTCTTTTGTTTTGTTGTTTTATGCTTTGGTGTTTTTGTTGTATTGTTTTGTTTTTCTTTTGAATTAATACAATTAAACCTTTAGATTTCTTTCATACCTTTAATTATTGTCACTTATTTTCACAAATGATATTACCGTAGTACAGTAATTCTAAATATTTCTGAATTAGGTATAAAGTTAACTTCCAGTTACATGGACTTAATATTTTGGTCATTCTATTCTAGTTTTATTGCCTTATCATTGGAAAATATAGCCTGATACTTAACTCTAGGGAATGATGTGGGAGAGCTAGGTTCTTGTCTCTTGGAGTCAAAGAAGGAATCTCGTGGGCAATGGAGAGTGAGGAAGTGACAGAAGTTTATCAAGTGAATATATAGAAAAAGCTCTCACAACTAAGAGGGGTCCCCACACAGTTAACAATGAGTGCCTTCAGGGTTTATTTTTTATAAAAAGGTAACCAGGCAACTTTAATCCTTTTAACATCTCTATCAATAACTGCTGCAATGGCTTACCTCCTTTTGAGGGTCTGATTATTCTTTTTTGGTTACAGGTGTTTATCATAGAGACACCCACCCCACATGACCCACTCCATACACCTAGGGAAGGGTGGTCCTCCATCCCACATGCCTAGATCAGGGTGCTCTTCCCTGGGGTAGGGTGGTCCAGTTTATCTCTTTACTCTGGTTTTCCCACACCACATTTTGGGGATTTCTGAGAGCCTTTTCACAAAGTTCCCTATGGATCTCTTCCTCCCTAGCCCCACCAGTCCGTTACTCATTTTGAGAGTTGATATTACCAAAGTACTGTAATTCTAAAAATTTCTGAATTAGCTGTATTATTTCTTTTTAGCTATGAAGTTAACTTCCAATTATATGAATTTAATATTTTGGTCATTGTTTTCTAATTTTATTGCCTTATTCTTGGAAAATATAGCCTGATATTTAACTCTAGGAATTTATTGGCATATACTTCTGGCCTAAATAATGGCCTGTTTGTGTAAATGTTCAACTTATGCTTATATACTTACTGAAGACTATTGTTTTGGGGTCAGGATGGCTACATTTATTAATAGATCAGGACTATTAGATTCTCTAAATTTTGATGTCTCTTAATTTAATCTAATTAAATTATCAGTTAATGAAAGAAGTTAAATTTTTTATGTACTACTGCATCTAAACTTATCAAAGTCTTTTGCTATTATTAGACAAGTATGTCATCCTGTTTTTATACCAAGTCTTACATTAAAAAAAATCATACTATATGAAATATTACTTATTATTATTATTATCATTATTATTATTATTTTTAAAGATTGTATTCATTGGGGTACCTGAGTGGCTCAGTCAGTTAAGTGTCTATCCCAGGTCATAATACCCGGGTCCTGGGATAGAGCCCCGCAGGGGGTTCCCTGCTCAGTGGGGTGCTTCTACCTCTCCCTCTGTTATTCCCCCTCCTGTGTGCATGTTTTTCTTTTCTCACTCTCTCTCAAATAAATAAGTAAAATTTAAAGATTATCTCTCTCAAATAAATAAGTCAAATTATTTTTCTCAATGGGAGGGAGAAGCAGACTCTCCACTGAGCAGGGAGCCTGATGCAGGGCTCAATACCAGGACCCTGGGATCATCACCTGAGCTGAAGGCAGACAACTTGAACCGACTAAGTCACCCAGGAACTCCAGTTGTTTATTCATTTATTTATTTTTATTATGCATATGTTTTATCTCTCTTTTCTTCAAGTCTTTTTTTCGATCTTTTTACTTTTTTCATAAAACTGAATTATTTCAAGATGACTTGGTCATCCTCTTTTACCCCACCCCATAGGTCATAGAGTACATTTTAACTGTTAAAATAATATTAGTATTTAAGTGCTGCCTACACAAATTAAGGCAAATTATCTGTGGTCTGTATTCCTGAAAATATTTTTTTTTTATTATGCCTTCCTATTCCAATGACATTTTATAAGGATCTAAATGTTTACATTTGTGATTATTTTTTTCAAAATAATAAAGCTATTACTTCATTCTTTTTTATATCTGATGTTATTTAAAAAATTTCTGTCAGTCGGATTCTTGTTTCTTTATTAATGAATTATTTTTTTTCTCTCTAACACTTATGATTTTTTTTTGTCTTTGGTATGTATGCCCTAGGATGGGATTCATAGAGTCAACTATAGTTATGAATATTTTCTTTCTTTTTTTGTATGTAAGTTTTAATCCAGTGTCTTGACTATTTTATGCTTGAGAAATAGATGTACATTAATATTCAAATATTTCTTTCCTTTTTCTTCTTTCATTTAAAAAAAAAGTCATTTATTTTATTTTATTTAATGGGATTGGGAGGGAGACAAACCATAAGTGACTCTTAATCTCACAAAACAAACTGAGAGTTGCTGGGGGGAGGGGGTTTGTGAGAAGGGGGTGGGATTATGGACATTGGGGAGGGTATGTGCTTTGGTGAGTGCTGTGAAGTGTGTAAACCTGGTGATTCACAGACCTGTACCCCTGGGGATAAAAATATATGTTTATAAAAAATAAAAAGTTAAAAATTATTTATTCATTTATTTGGAGTAGAGAGAGAGGGTCATGAAGAGTGGCTGATTATATACTTTCAATTTGGGAGGAGGTTAGGGATAGCACAAGCCTCCAAGGTATTTTATAAACAAGGTTTCCAGGACCTTGAAGGGGCTAGCTATTGTTAGGGAATGGTCATTTATTACTATTTAGTAAAAACTTAGGGAAGAGACTCTTCTGATGTGTATCAGTGGGTATATGCTTGTGAGATGATTGTCAATGTAGATCTTGAGGGCAGGGGTGGGGAGTAGAGATAAAGAAGTTTCCAAAGTAATTTTTACATGTGAAAGTAGATTTTCAGTATCCTGGGGGGGTGGACTAAGAATGCTTTTTGCCCTGAGTAGATGTGTCCACATGGAAGCAGCTGAGTCCCCAGAGGAACTTCAAGAACTTGTCAACAGGCTATGAGTAGTAAGGAAATCTAATTTTTTCTCTAGCTTTTGTTCCACACACATCACCTACATCTTACACCTCTTTTATATTGATAATTTTAATGCTTTGCTGGTATCCAGATGACTATATCCTTAAGTGACTTCTTATCTCTATTGAATCCATTATGTATTCTATCCATTGTATTCTTAATTCAACTAGATTACATATATTTAATCTATTAGTACCACTAGGTTCTTATTCTTGTTTTTATTTCAAAATCTTTCCTTATTTCCTTACATTATTTATTGGGTATATTTTAAATCCCTGATATACTCACTTATTATATATAAGCTGTCAACCTTATTCTTATTTTGAGGTAGCTATATCTTTTTGGGTTTTAGGACACCATACCAACAATGCCAAATACTTTTCAGACAACAGCAGGATCTCCAAGAATTCAACTAAATTCTGACACTATCTACCTGAACATAGCGTAAGATTTCATCAGTTAAGGGATCAGTCCTCCAAGACTATCTCCAACCCCATCTCAGATGCCAGTCTCACTGTAGGCCCCAGGTTATTACCTGTGCTTGTGACTGAGCAACTACAGGTTGGTGGTCCCAGTGGCCTACTTCTTACGTTCTTTTAATTTGCTACAGGGACTCACAAAACTCAGAAAAGTACTTACTTTATGTTTGCCAGCTTATTAAAAGATATAATAGAAGATTTAAATCAATAGATAGATAAAGAAGTGCACAGGGCAAGGTATGGAGAATGGGCACAGAGCTTCTATTACCTTCTGTAAGACTGCCACTCTTCCTGCCTTTTCATACATTTAACAAACTAAAAGCTTTCTGAACCCAGTCCTTTCAGGTTTTCTGTGGAGGCTTCATGACATAGTCATGACTGACTAAATCATTGTCATTTGCTGATCTAATCTCCAGCTCCTCTTCCCTCCCCAGATAATCCTGAATTGGGAGGAAGGGGAGGCATGTTGGGCAAAAAGTTATGAAGGCTTTCACCAAGTGGTTGGTCCTTCAGGCAAAGAGCCCTTGCCTTGAGTGAGGTCTGAAGGTCACTTCATTAACATAACAAAACACACCTCTCTCACCCTTATCACAGGAAATTCCAAGAGTTTTAGGAGCTGTGAGTCAGTAGCCATGGTTGAAAACCAAATATTCAGATGACCAAAATATATTTCTTGTAAACCACTATATTACACTACATGCTTAAGTATTTAATTATGTGATCTTTTAAACTAATATTTTTCTAAGAGTCTAAACTGTTCTGTCAGTAATCTGAATTGGGGAGTGATGTATTGCCAAATTTCTGTCATTTCAGTCCAGTAAGTCAAAGAGAAACAACAGGAGAGCCCCTTAGGGCAGGAAGTTCAAAGTAACAATGTTGACTACTACTCCCTTTGCTTGATTTTTTTTTTTAAACAAGCAAATCATCTCTTCAGAGTTGCAGTTTAAAGCCAAGAACATGCGGAATTGGGAGAAAAAATAGTTAAATTTGGAGACTTGCAGAGGTAGAATCAGAGTAGTGAAAGCCATTACAGTAACGGAACTAACTGAGGTCAGTCTTTGGTGAATCACAGAAACAGGTGGAGTTGTCAAACAAAGGAATCTTTGTTTACAACATACAAGGAGATCACAGGGAATAAGTTCCAAAGCCTTGACTGTTTGAACAGGAGAGAGATTTTTATTTAGTATTTAAGATGAATACTCAGAAGGGAGAGTTTTATTATCCCGTGTATGGTTGGTCATAAGGTTGTGGATGCATGCACATCCACATATGTATTTGTGCAATATGTATTGCATGTTCACCTGAATGAAGCTTGCATTCCACCGAGGGCAGAAACTTCAACGTCAGAATAAAGCAGAGGTAACTGTTGGACAAGAGAAAGGGACTCTGCAGGCTTCAAGAGCAGATATAAACTAGATGGGGTCTTGGGCTCATTTTCTGGGACAAGGAATGCAAGGCCTTGATTACTTTTGAAATAGAACTAGGAGTTTTACCACTGATTTATTGTCTCAATAGCTTAGGCTATTTCCTGGTCTGGTGGTGACTGTTAGTTTTCCCATTGCCTTGTTCCCTCAAAATCCTTAACTAGTGAGGTTTTTGCATTTCTTTGTAAGAGCCTCCCAGGAAATTTTGGAAGAAGTGTGCTTGGGCAAGTACACAGGTGGGGTATAGATCATTGAAAATAGCTGGGGACAAAAAATGACTTTTCTTATGTCAGGAAAACTATATCTCATCTTTAATTTTCTGGGAACCTCTAACTCTTTCTGCTGATCTTACCAAAAGGCATCTGAGATATTACTGATTGTTCTCTTGAACCTAAGGAAAAGGAAATGTAGAAAGCAAAAGACAAAACTTTGAAATCTATCCTGCAACTCATAATTCACTGCAGCCACCTCTCTGTCTTTCCTTTTCTGTTTTTCTCTCTTTCTATTTCTCTCTCACTTTCTCTCTCACATACGCACAACACATGCAAATCAACTTAAAACAATTTTTAATTTTCCCTATTCCATTTTAATATACTTGAGGCATGATCATTTTCTTAGTAAATACAAGAAAAAAAAATCTAGGATTCCATCATTCTGTGTGATTAAAGTATTGAGGAATTTACTTCCAATAGCACTTATAAAAACATATTTTATTTAAGTAATATTATATAATCAGGTGCCTGCATTTTTCTTATTCTCCAACTAGTGTTATTTGGCAATTAATATTTTGTCAATCAATATTCCACTATATCTGAATGTGTGGGCAGTGAGAGATGAGTTAGAGGCAAGGATGGTGAACACTCCCAACAACTGCAGACTACATATATCTTAAGCCATGATTTTCTTTGCAAAGGTCAACATTGATAATGTTCTAGTCATACCTCCATGTACCAGGAAAGAAGTATCATATTTCTTGAAAGACACAGCTATCAAAGCTCCATTGAGAAACCGTAAAGATGGAGAAGGGATTTGCAAATTATATATCTGATAATGGACATCTACTCTGATTATTAAAAAATGAATAAAAATAAAAAACCTTACTAATAACCAAACAGAGTATCCAATTTTACATGTGAAGGAAATAATGGAAGAGATATGTCACCAAAAGGATATGGATGGCTTATAAGCACATGACAAATTTCTCAACATTTAGACATTAAAGAAATACAAATTAAAATCATAAGGAGACATGCTTACATATCTATTAGAATGGCTAAAATTATAAAGGCTAATTGTACTTCGTCTGAGCTAGATTGAGAAGCAACAAAAAATCAAAACTGATGTTGGCATATATCATGATACAACCACTTTGGAAAATAGTCTGAAAATTTTTTTAAATGCAAAATATGTTGCAGTTACACAAATAGCCATTTTACTTCTAGGCATTTAACCAAGAGAAACAAACCCTATGTTCATACAAGGACTTGTATATGAATTTCATAGCAGCTTTATTTTTAAGAATTGAAAACAATGGAAATGTTCATCAATGTCCATCAATAGAGCCAAGACAAATTATGATCTATTCATTAAAGAGATTACTATTCAACATCAAAATGAACTATTTACAGTTGGAGATTCTCAAAATAATGATGCTGAGAAAAGAAAAGCCAGGCAATGAATAGTATATACTGTGTGATTCCATGACTATAAAAAATCTAGAAAATACAAATTTATATATAGTCACAGTCATCAAATATATTGGTGTGATTTTAGTGCCTTCTTCTGTGCTCCCATAGCTTCCTACACTTGGATCTCCGAGCATTTGTTACACCATGTGAAAATATGAACTCTTTTTCTTTATTCTGTCTTACTAGAATAAGAATCCTTGAAATTTTATGGACATTTGAACTCTCAGCTATTAGCAGAAATTCTATCACACAGTAAGTTTCCAAATATAAAAGCCAGAGTTTTACAATGACTTCTAAGCTTTTACATGATCTAGCGACTCATTAACCTCTGTGACCTCTTTCCCTGCTACTCTTCAGTCACTCACAGTGGCCTCCTTGCTATTCCTCAGATATGCCAGGCATGATCCAACCTTATGGCCTTCAAGATAGCCAATTCCTTTGTCTGGAGTGACCTTATTGCTGATAGTTCTGGGCAAATTCATCACGTTTCCATACCTTTGTTCAGTTGTCAGCTTCATTGTAACTACCCTGATCTTCCTATTAAAAATTTTAGCTCCCCATCCCCTGCCTAGCAACCTTGATTTTTCTCACCCTGATCGAATTTTTCTTTTTCCCCATTGTACTCATCATTTTTTAATGCACTATGCAATTTTTATTAAGGTTTATAGCTTTTAATTGTCTCACCCATGAAAATAAAAGTTCTACAAAGCCAAGTATTTCATTTACCAGTGTAGTCTGAAGTAATATCTGCCATATAATAGGTTCAGTAGACAACTGGTAAATTTCAAAATAAATTAATGTTGAGAGTATACTGAATTTCATAAGTCATTTCAATATTTTTTCCAAAAAATAAACTATGTAAAACATACTTTAAATTTACTTTCAAAATATTTTATAGCATATAATGGCCAATATACATAAGCCTTAAAGAAACAATCATATAAATAACCATTATATACCTACTTAAAAATTGCATAATTCCACACTCCTAGATCCTCTCTGAATGCTCTAAAATAACCCTTCAAAGGAAATACATTTTTAAAAATAACAGATTTTTTTGTCAAATAATTTAATAAAACAAAAGTTTCATTCATCTACGTAGATCATAATAAATGTTTTTAATAAGCATGAAATTATAACTCTGAAGTGTGCTAAAATGAAACCACCTGCGAAGGGTAAGAGAACAAAAATAAACATCATTTTTCCAAATAAGAGAAATTTATTACTTTTGAATCCAAGCATGTGGATTTGTTCAAACTGGCAATAAAGGAATATGGAAACACAAACATAGAAAGTCATATTTTAGATTTCTAAAAGACTTCAAAGTGAAGAGTATACATTTTTTAAATGTTACATAATGCTACATAATGACAAGATGACAGGTTGTGACAAATAGCATTTTAAAAGCTCTACTCATAATGGAACGGAAGGTGTCATTTCCCTATAATTTTATATATATCATTAATTTACTATATCTGGCTACAACATATTACCAAACAGATGTTCATCAAAGACTAAATCATTTTTAATGGAACATAATAATTTGAACCTACATGTATTAATCATTTTTTTCGATCTAACATTTATAGTCTCACTAAACATTTTATCAGTTGTCGACAAAATTCAAAAAAATAGGATAAAAAGTCGTGTTTGGAAAAGTAGATTTTTTTTCAAATTTGCATTTAAATGAAAATATTTGATAATATTTTTAAAACTTTAAAAGTAATTTTATATATATCTGACCTATCAGATGATATAAAATTTTTGGAGAAAATATGACATATTTTTTGATCTTGGTTGAAGGTATTAATAAAGAGCAACTGTTTGTATTATTTGTATTGTGATATCTTCGTTAATAAACATGAATAACTGGTATAAAATATGTTTTTTTTTTAATTTTATTTATTTACTTGACAGAGATCACAGGAAGGCAGAGAGGCAGCCAGAGAGAGAGGAATGGAAGCAGGCTCCCTGCTGAGAAGAGAGCCCACTGTGGGACTCAATCCCAGGAACCTGGAATCATGACCTGAGCCGAAGGCAGAGATTTTAACCCACTGAGCCACCCAGGCGCCCTAAAATATGTTTTTTTTATATACATATAGAATTATAGTTCTTGCCAAAATATGGAACTAGCTGGAACTGAATGCCTCCTTCAAAGTCAGCTCTGGAGAAATTATGCAAGTGTAATATGGAACTATTTCAGATATTAACCAAAAACAAAGAAATGATGATAAATTCCTTAAAAGACTCAAAGTTGCTCTTGACTGGTATGTTTCAAGCTCTATTCCTGGTTTGAAGACAGGTTTCAACAGGCCTGTCACTGTAGAAATCAGCTGGATGTTTAGAGGCTATCAGAACTGTACAAAAACCTTGAAGGGGTAAAGACTTGAAAATTCTTTAGAGAGATTAGCTCCCTAAGGCATTATTCCTCCACACATTTTCCTCCAAACAATTAAGACTGATGGATGAGGGGCACCTGAGTGGCTCTCTCATCACGTGGGTGGTGGGTTAAGCCTCTGCCTTCATCTCAAGTCATGGTCTCTGGGTCCTGGGATCCAGCCCCACATCGGACTCTGCTCAAAAGGAAGCCTGCTTCCCTCCCTGCTTGCCTGCCTCTCTGCTTACTGTGATCTCTCTCTCTTTCTCTTTCTCTCTGTGTCCAATAAATAAATAAAATCTTTAAAAAAAAGGTTGATGGATGATAAATTATGAAAACTGCTCCCTCCAAATGATGCTTCTTCATAAGGATTTAAGAATTTAAAATTGTAAGAATTTAAAATTGAAACTTGATCGTAGGATTTATCTTATAGAATAACATCAAGTGAAGGCAGTTATTATTAGTTCTGAAGTATTTGTGATTCTGAATTCTTGGCCTCATTAGTAAATTTATTTTTAAATTCTCCCATGGAGTGGTGATTGGCCTTCAGTCTTTCATTGATGTACATAATTGGGTCAAATGAGATGTGTGTGCCCAGAACTATATATAATCTTCTTTGTATTTCACTGGAGATGGCATTTCTGAGTTTTGTTCAATTGAATTTGGACAGATGTTTTAATAGTCACTTCTAGAGTTGGCCCTGGAGAATATCTTCCCTTTTTTCTCTTCCCGATTCTCTGAAAAACCCTGACTAATTCACATTATCACAGTGATATCACAATTCAAGTTTTTCCAAACACTATAGCTGCAAAATAGAAGGAAGCTACTCAGAATGTAATACTATTGTGAATGATTGAGAAAGAAAACATTATTATAATTAAGCTACCAGGTTTCAATGTATTTTATTGTTGCTTAGAAAATCCTAGCATACCCAGACTTTACAGAGATTTGATGATCCGAAGAGGAGCTGAACTCATGGACTAAAATAACTATGCATATAAAAAGTACAATTACTTACCTAAAAAAGATGATGCGGTTAACTTTATATGGCAATCCAAGTGTTATTAGAACAGGAATTAAAAAAATACCTTAGGGGCGCCTAGGTGGCGCAGTGGATTAAGCCACTGCCTTCAGCTCAGGTCATGATCTCAGGGTCCTGGGATCAAGTCCTGCATCAGGCACTCTGCTCAGCAGGGAGTCAGCTTACCTCTCTCTCTCTCTCTGCCTGCCCTCCATCTACTTGTGATCTCTCTCTGTCAAATAAATAAAGAAAATCTTAAAAAAAAAAAAGGAATGACTGTACTTTTAAAAAATAGCTTAAAAGGAGCGCCTGCGTGGCTCAGTGGGTTAAGCCGCTGCCTTCAGTTCAGGTCATGATCTCAGGGTCCTGGGATCAAGCCCCACATCGGGCTTTCTGCTCAGCAGGTAGCCTGCTTCCCTTCCTCTCTCTCTGCCCGCCTCTCTGCCTACTTGTGATCTCTCACTGTCAAATAAATAAGTAAAATATTTTTAAAAATAGCTTAAAAGTATATGATAAAATAATGATATACATATACAAAGAAAAGATACTATACCGTGAATATAAATTAAGTAAAAATTGTTGAAATAAAGAATACAATAAATGGAGACTAAGATGAATATAGCTTTAAAATGAATAAATGAGTTGGGAAAAACAAACAAACAAACAAATTAATGACTTCTGCCCAAATGCAGCAGAAGAGAAAAAAAAATAAAGAAAATATTTAAATAAGTACTGAGATAAATTTTGGAGAATTAAAGAAAGATAAAAGATACCAGACTTAAAATGATGCCAAACATGAGAAATCAGAAACAAAACAAAACAAAAACCACACACACACACACACAAAACCACTCATATACATTATGGTGAGTTTTAAGAATATCAAAAACAGGGGCGCCTGGGTGGCTCAGTGGGTTAAGCCGCTGCCTTCGGCTCAGGTCATGATCTCAGGGTCCTGGGATCGAGTCCCGCGTCGGGCTCTCTGCTCAGCGGGGAGCCTGCTTCCCTCTCTCTCTCTCTCTGCCTGCCTCTCTGACTACTTGTGATTTCTCTCTGTCAAATAAATAAATAAGATCTTAAAAAAAAAAAAAGAATATCAAAAACAGAGAAGAGCATAAATGATGCCCAAGAGAAGAACAGATCACCTAAAATGTACAAGAATAATACTGACAGCAGAATTCTCAATAGTAATAGCATATAAAGGAGACAGCTGGGTGTTTGTATAGATGGAAAAGATATTTGAAACTAGATATTATACATCAAGCCAAATTATTGATTAAATTTGAGAGCACAGTAAAAATACAATGAAGCATGTTAGGTCTTAGAACATTTATCACACAGAGACACACATTTTTTTTTTAAAGATTTTATTTATTTATTTGACAGAGAGAGATCACAGTAGACAGAGAGGCAGGCAGAGAGAGAGAGACGGAAGCAGGCTCCCTGCTAAGCAGAGAGCCTGATGCAGGACTCGATCCCAGGACCCTGAGATCATGACCTGAGCCGAAGGCAGCGGCTTAACCACTGAGCCACCTAGGCGCCCTGAGAGACACACATTTTAGAAAACTTCTTTGGAGGACAGCTCAATTAAGATAGAGAAAACAGAATTATGTACTCAAAGGCACATTTTGAAGGAAGGATTGAATATAGTCTGCACTGCAAATATTCTTTAATCGTATGTTCTGAATTTCCTAAATTTAAGAAGTATTTGTTCAAATATTTATCTTTAAATAAACCCTAGGAGACTTTTTCTTGGATTCTGGAAAATCAGTCCATTTGGATACAAATCTTTTTGTCACTGATGGAAATTTTGATAGCCCTTAACAGTGGAATGCCTAATGTATTGTTACAGCAATTGTAATTTGCCAATACATGGGTGATGTGTGTGTGTTGTGTGTGTTTATTATTATTTTTGATGGTTTTACTCTTCTATGAGATTTTTAAGTAGACATAATTTTAATAAATTATGATTTGTTGAAATTTATCTGTCGTTATATATAATAAAATGAAATTTGTGTAAACTAAAGAAGTGCGTCTCCATTTTTTTGTTTTAAGAGTAGACTGGTCTTTAAAAATTGTCCAAAAAGTACATTATATTCATTATTAAATTTGATAATATACAATAAAGTATTTATGGGCATATGGAACCATATCAAATTCTACTATTAATTCATATTAATAATTACCATAAGAGGAAAAAGGGATATTTTTCAAAATGAAAATTAGCGTATTTTTCAGAATATGATATAGTGTTATTCACTGAACAGAGGGAACAAATGTCAAAGTTTAACACAGTTTACAGAATGTTTTAACATAAATTGAAATTTAAATCTGACCAAATTTCACAGTTTTAAGTAAAATGGTAGCACTTATAGTTGGGGATGCCCAGCTTGCTCAGGGCAGAACACCGCCCCTTCACAGAAGCTGGGCAGCGGGGGATACCTCGCTTGCTCATGGCGGAATGCAGCCCCCTCACAGAAGCTTGGCTGGCTGGAAGCCCGGCCGGCCCAGGGCGGAATGCCGCCTGCTTCAGGAAAGAGGAGCACCCGGGAACGACAGGTTAGCTCAGGGTGGAATGAAAACCGCCTGCCTCCCTTATCCGCCATAGAGCCTTTCTCTTCCCAGAAGTGCCTGTTGTTAGTTAGAAGAGTTCTTTCAATGTGCTTGTTTAACTATAAACTTTATCCTCCTTCTTGCTTGTCAGCAAGATGGGATTAACATTTGACCTTCCTCAATCCTTCTATTGGCTATTGTTTTCTATCCAATAAAAGTGAGACTGTGGAGTTGCTCTTGGCAGCCGTCCTTTTCCACTGTTGTCCCCTGCTCCCAGTCTTTTCCAGCTGACTGGTTCGTGCCTAATTCTTCTCTCGTCGCCATCTGGAAGCGGCACCCAAGCTTTCTTGGGCTTCCTGTTTTTGGTGTTCTGTTCCACTCATCTCTGCCACCGCCCCCAGGTCCTCAAAATGGTTTTCTATGGTATCTTCCAGAAAACTTCTGATGTCCTCTTTAGTATGTAGGCTACATCAGTAGGGAATAGCGTTAAAACCTCTTCTGTTCCATGTGGATATTCACGTCGTTGAGCACCGCTTGGTCAAAGTCTGCCCTTTTCTGTTGGTCTGTTTTCTCTGGTCACTTCAGGAGTCCTTTTGTAAGAAATCCTATCCCATCAGATGCTCCTCTCACTATCTTTCTCCCTTACTCTTGCTCTGGCTTCTTTCTTCAGATTTGCCGGGGAATGACGAGTCCTTTTCATTCCTATGAAGATAGAAGAATTGGCTAATCCACAGATACCATTTTTAGTGATATACAAGTGTATATATAATAACTGATATGGAGATGTACATGTGCACCTACATATATATTCTTTAATCTATAAAGTATGGAGGTTGGATTAAGTCTGAAGTCTCTCATACAGCTTGATAACCTGTGACTCTTTGATCAATAACTTCCATTTTCCCACAGGTCAGAGAAATGGGAAAAAATGCACATATGAACCTATGTAGCACGTTAGAAAATGATCACAAATCCTATGACTCCCCATTCCCTTTGATTCACATGGGCTATGTGACTGTGTTAAACAGTGAAATAAACGTGTCAGTTTCAGGCCCAAGTCCAAAAGGAACCCCTCTCTTGGAACATTTGCTATTGGAGCTCCTAGTGGACAGGAAATAAGTCCAACAACCTTGTTACAAAGACTGCACAGAAGTGGAGGGCCATCTGAGCCTCATCTCCCAACTGTACCCATCAAAGTGACAGGCATGTGCATAAAGTCATCCTGAATCCTCTAGACCAAGCAGCCGCCTGCTGAAGGCCACCACCCACTGACCTCAGTTAATGCCATATTAAGCATAAAAATTGCCCCATGAGATCCTGCCCTAATTTCTGACCCCCAAAACATATGTAATATGACAAAAGGGTTGTTTTAAGCCCCCAAATTTTGAAGTCATTACATAACTAATTGGGTAACATGGCAAATACGTATCCAAAATAATGTAAATCAAGGAATATGTTTAAAGGCACCAAGTTATCTTAAAAAGTTCTCTGAACACACAGAAAAACAGAAAGAGACCCATAACTACAGAGAACAAATTGATCGTTTCCAAAGAGGGGGCAGCGGGTGGACAGGCAAAATGCGTGAAATACAGTGGGAGATAACAGGCTTCCAGTTAAAAAATTAATAAGTTGCAGGACGAAAGGCACAGCATAGGGAATATGGTTGGTGGTACAGTACGGCGAGCACAGCATAACATACAGACTTGTCAAATCTTGTTGTTTTATATCTGAAACGAATGCAACATTGTGGGTCAGCTATAATTCAATTAAAAAATCAAAGGAAGTTTAAAAAAATTAAAAGTGAGCTCTGTTATCCAAATAGGACATATGAGATGGATTTCCCATCATACCATAAATTGAAAATGACTTCTCTTGATAGAACAATGCTTTCCTTAGTCTTAGTCCCTACTCCCTCCACAAAAACAAAACAAAACAAAACAAAACAAAACAAAACAAAAAAACAAAAAAAACAACTACTTTTGAAAAACATCTTGGTATTTTGAAAATTATAACTGCAGTGAGTGATGAGAGTGAAAACAAACTGATAATCCACGTTTCCTCATTTCTTATCCCTTTTATGAAGATGAACAGTAAAATCATATGTAAGAATTAACCAGAGAGAGGTCCATTTTCCACTCACTATAATCAAGCTGGAATTCTCAACTATTATTTAGTATTAGTTGATTCTGGTGGCAAATGCAAATATGGTTTCACTTCTTGGGCACATGAGGAAGATTTGGTTGGTGAAACAGACATACCAGGTTGGCCCAGGCCTGCACTGCCAGGGTTCAGAAAATTGCAAGATACAACCTGACACTTAAAACTTCCCATCAACAACTACCGCTGCCCCCCCAACATCTTGTTTCTTCCCACAGACAGCTCATACTGAGACCTGTCCACTGTCAGGGTCAAGTTAAAGGGGGATGCCCACAAACTAGGTGGGAAATGAGAGGATGCAACTGCAGCTCTCTGGGGATGCCTAAGGCCACTGAATGCCCCGTCATGATTCTCCAGCACAGATGGGGGCAGCCTGCACCACGTGGGTGGAGCTCTAGGACACAGAAAGTACTGGAGTGGCAGTCAACAAACAAATGTGTTTGTGTAATATATAAACCCCCATAGGGTTGTCAATTGGTGGGATTCACTTTTTCTAACTGTTCACCCCATGACATACAACTTCAGGAAACCCAGAGCCCATGGATTATTGTTGAAGGGCACATTCGGACTCAATCAAAGTGTAACTAAGCGTAATCATACAAATAAATACAAATATCGTTAAAAAATCAATACCACCTCAAACTTTCTTTTTCATTTCCAAATGAGCTTTTATGGGTTTTAATATCAATTAATGTGCTTATAGAACTGGTAAAAAAAAACAGTCAATGATGAAATTTTAAAATTACCACTCTGCTTTCCCTAATTTCTGTTGATGTACTTTTATCTCACACAAAAATGAATTACTAAGGAATAAATCATACTTCACTGAACACGTTTCAGCTGAAATGATGCACCAAGATGTACAGCTTTGGTCAGGCTTATACTGTTGTTGTCAACATAGTATATGGGGTGTAAGAGCTACTGTCTTTTCCTTCTCCCATGAATATTAGTCCTAACAGATTCTTCACGTGGAAAGAAAACTTAGTCTAGAAGATACACTAATTCCTCTCCTCCCTGGTGAAAAATACTGTTAGAGGTATTAGTTTTAGATAGAGAAGCAAGTTCACTTTGGAAAAAAGCACACACACACAAAACCCTCCAACATGACCTTTAATACAGTGATAAGGGTGAAAGTGTAAACTTCATTTGGAAACAGCACTCAAAATACTGTTTTGAAGGGCCTTTACAACAGCGGTATACTCTTTGAAAAGATTTTTCAGATCAACTGATTGAATCATATTTAATTTACCTAGGGACAATTAGATAAAATTTAAAATTCCAAACAAAAACTTTTAGGACACAAATAAAATTATATGTGCTCTTATTCCTGCAACTATCTCCAAAATCTAATATTCAATGGTTTAAATTGCTGCATTTCTCATTTGCAATGCAGATGAAGAGAGGAACACAGCAGACACATGTGAGATGAGGTGTGAGGCATAAAAGGGAGCACAGGAGGCAACTGACCAGCTGAATAGCGACTGCCCCAAAGATGACCATATCCTGAGCCCAAGAAGCTCTGAGTACTTTACCTTACCTGGCAAATGGGATTTAGCAAGCATGATTAAATTAAGGTGTGAGGGGGGAGAGATTATCCTGGATTACCTCGGTGGTCCCAATGTAATCATGAGGATCCATAAGGAGACAGGAGGATCAGAATCAGAAGGCAATGTGAAGTTGGAAACAGAGGGATAAAAGGTGGTGCAATGAAGGGCCACAAGTCAGGGAATGCAGGCAGCTTTAGAAGCAGGACAAGGCAAGAAAGTGGATTCTCCTCTAGAGCCTCCAGAAGGAACACAGGCTGCTAACACCCCGATTTTACCACACTGAGACTGATTTTTGAACTTCTGACCTCCAGAACTGCAAGATAATCAATTTGTGTTGTTTCAAGCCACTGAGAATTTGTCATTTGCTACAGTGGCACTAAAAACTACTAGAAGAACTCACTGAGACATATTGAGTCTGTACAATGGCAGGGACCATTGCTAGGTAGGACTATCTTCAGGGTGTGGTAGTACTGGATCTGGAGAGTTGACTGCCAGCATCCTTCCTCCCTCCCCCTCCCTGAACCCCAGTGCACTGTGTGCCTCCTCCACTGCAGCCCAGGTGACTCACAGGAAGCTGGCCCCATCCACACTACAGGGAAGGGGTCTGTCATGGAAGCCAGTCATGTTCCTCCTGGGCCATTCACACAGCCAGCTGCACGACAGTCAGTGCCTTGTTACTGTTCTATGAGAGACAGTAACCTAGGTTGTCCCCCACACACAAACGGGAAGGGCTTTACAGAAATATCTGGGTTGTCTCTGAATGTGAACAAGAAAAGCAGTGCCCCCACTGCGGGCAGCCATCACACAGTCAGCAGGGGGTGGAAGACAAACTGGCCAGAGGGAAAGGGCAGAGTAGGGAAAAATGGAGAAAATCATGGAGATAGTGTGAATAAAACACATTCTCTGCAAGCACTGCCATGAGCTGCTTCTTCATGAGATTGAAGGTTTTTTTTTGTTTTTTTTTTTTTTAATCTTTAATACAGTTTGAGTTAGGATGAGACAACCATCCAAACTGATTCAGGAGGTCAGACTTTACGGAAACTAAGAAATCCAGATAATAAAAGTAGATGACTCACATGTGTGAAAAGTTTCCTTTCCCACTAAGGGCGGGGGGAAAACTAGAACCTTGAATTTGTGGCTATACCGTTATTCTTGCTATTTTTCATCACTCAAATGTATTTTTCAAGAATGAGGAAATTATTCTCAATAAATACGGTGATGGTTCCCTGAAAATTTGTAACCAAGTAGGGAACAGTCAGAGTCTCTAAACAGATTGTTTTGAATTGACTTAACAATCACACAAAATAGACTGTAAAATTTATCAAAGAGTGGGGCTGAGTTTCTTATATATGATTTCATGCAAATTTTTGTCTACCTGATGATTTTTAGTTTTTGTCTACAGGGTGAGTGAATAAAGGTGTCTCAACATGGTCCAGAACTAATGGTGTTCCCTGGCTCACTATAAAATCGGGGTCATTTCTGTTTCCTTTTCCATGAACTTCTCCTTCCTCTCATTTGGTCTGTTTTTCAATCGGACTGTTTGTCTTCTTCTCAATTTGTAGGCACGTCAGAGACATGAACTCCTTGAACAGCTGATGTTACAGATGCTTTTCACAGCCTGTTGCCCACATGCAGCTTTACTCTTTTTTAATATACAAATCTTTTCCAAATTTTTAAAATAAAGTGGCATGTCATTTCTTCTATGGCCTGTGGGTCTTATCTCTACCTAAGGTAGTCTACCACTTCCCAAATTTTTACATGCCCCTAGATTGTCTCCAAGTTCTTTATCATTTTGTTTGTAGAGTTAGAACTTAAACCAATTTACAAGGTTAATCAATCTGACATCTGCTTACATATTTGATAGGAAGCAAGATTCTAAGAAAGAGAGTTCTTTCAGCTCTGAGGGATAGAGCTTAAAGTCAATATTCAATGATACTCTGTCTCATTTTCTAGAAGGAACTGGTGGTTTCTGTTTGGAACTCTGACAATTTTTTCTTAGTCCCTGAAAGTCAAATAGGTTTACGTCTGTTTTGGTTTGAGTCTGTTCAGCTAATTCTCCCTGGGACTTGAAGGCTTTATGAACTGAAGGCATGACTGTTTTTCAGCTCAAGTAAATGCTGCATTAGTTCAGTTATAACTTCTGTTATTTTCTCCTTTTGTCCTCAGGGTACTTGCAAGGTAGATTTGGACCTGACCTCAGATCTTACTTATTCGTTTCTCATTTCCATCTCTTTGAAATTTTCCTCAGTGTTCTGGGATATTCCTTTGGAAAATCAATTTTGGGGGCACCTGGGTGGCTCAGTGGGTTAAGCCACTGCCTTCAGCTCAGGTCATGATCTCAGGGTCCTGGGATCGAGTCCTGCATTGGGCTCACTGCTCAGTGGGGAGCCTGCTTCCTCCTCTCTCTCTGCTTGCCTTTCTGCCTACTTGGGATCTCTCTCTGCCAAATAAATAAAATCTTTAAAAAATCAATTTTGTTCTCAGCAGTGATCATTACTGTTTACAGGGTTCCTATTACATGTTACAACTAGTGAATTTAAGTTTCAAATCTTTCTTGTATTTTTATATTTTAAAAGATTATAAAATTTATTTGACACAGAGAGACAGAGAGAAAGTGAGCACAGACAGGGAGAGTGGCAGAGGGAAAGGGAGAGGGAGAAGCAGACTCCTCACTTAGCAGGGACTCCCCACCCCCCACCACAGGGTTTGATCTCTGGCAGACATTTAACCAACTGAGCCATCCACGCACCCCAAAGCTCCCTTTCAAAATCTTCAGTAAGTATTTTGCTGCTCTTTACTGTAACTGTATCCCCCTCAGACTTCTTGACAATAAGTTTGTCTAGCTCTGTAGTCAGTTCTTAATCAATGAGGACATGTGCTCTGGACCTCAGTTTGGTGCTCCTCCACCAAGATGCTACCTGCCACTCAGGTGTGTGAACTCTTGCAGCTCAGGCCTAGTCACACTTTTGGGAACTCTGGGGCATCAGCGAAGCTGCTCTAAGGGGACCATGCTTTGTGCATAAAAGCAGGCCCCTGCCATGAAGCAGCCCCTCTCAAACCTCCCCAAGTTGTCCTTCCTTACACAGCAAAGTCTCTAAGAAGCTCAACCTGCTGGGAAAGCCCATTTCTCTATGACCAAGGACCACAAGAGAGGGAAGGTATACCATGGGCCCCACACAGAAAGAGGTCTTCACTGAAAGCCTTCGAAAGAGAGTCTGCCTTTTCTTCCAGGCATTCCATCATGGCACCTCAAAATCCTGAGATGCTCTTCCACCGCTCCCT
This sequence comes from Mustela nivalis, assembly GCF_964662115.1. NCBI lineage: Eukaryota > Metazoa > Chordata > Mammalia > Carnivora > Mustelidae > Mustela > Mustela nivalis. The sequence continues at coordinate 527,203 of NW_028136137.1, read as the reverse complement.
CTGAGATGCCAAGAGGCACTTGGCAGTCGAATAGGTCCTTCCCACAGCCCACCTACATGATTCTTGAGGGCCTGCCTGGTGCTGGGGATGGGTGAAGGCAACACAGGCCCCTGGTCTTATGCTCTGATGTCACTGGCTCTTGAGCAAAGGAGGGAAAATGAGAGGGTCCAGGAGACTGCACACAACACCATGTTCTCAAACATCTCCCTGGCCCCCAAGATCACCTTGTCATGGCAATGTCAGCAGAGTATGGCAAGTGCTATCTCAGAAGTCCCTCTGACACCTCAGCAACAGAGAGAGAGCCCATCCACAAACATAATACCTAGAACCAGCATCCTTTAGGAACCAAAACCCCTATGAGTCAATTACTTTGGTATGTGTTAGTGTACTTTTACCTATGTAAAATATAAGAAAAAGATGAATGACATACCTGTATGATTTGGGGCAGTACAGCAACTCGATTTTGAGTGTTTTGGATTATAGCTAGATACTTTTTTTCCAAAAAGAAATTTATAATCCATTTAATAAAAACAATGTGAATTGCCATGTATGGAATTTTTATACTATAAATGTTTTCATTGTCTTGAGTTGTAGTAATGTACATACACTGGCGCTGGTCTCAAATGGGGGATGTCTGGAAGGAAACAGAATACATGATTAGGGGAGTGAGTGTAAGCCACCACCCTAAACAGTTCAATTTCTCACAAACATATATCTCAGCTATATATTTGATTGGATGAATATCAACTAAAACTTTAAAATTAAAGTACTGGAAATTATTAGGGATGACATTTTTTGGTAGACTTGTTTCTGATTCTGCCTTGTGACCTGACAAAGGTGGGATGGTGACTCCTGTTACTGCTTGCTTATTATAGCTATGGCATACAGCGGTGGAACTACTAAGTACTAAGCCACTAGAAAATTTGAGAAAGGATAAGCAATTCTAATAGTAAGGATATTTTCACATACATTATAACTAATTTAATATTTTAGGACTGAAACAAATCTAGAAGAATGTACAGACATTCTTTATCATTTTAGGTACTTTAAAACCCAATACTACCCTAATCAAATCCATGGGACTTTAGTTTTATAGCCTTTTCCTTGTAGATGAATCTGAAGAATAGAATCAGTATAAACAACTTTATGTCTGAAAGAATTTATCTTTGAGTGTCAGACTTGACCAGCTCCACAGAATTAATAACAAGTCCCTTTCTTGGTGCAGCCACATTGGGAAACAGTGTGGAAATTCCTCAAAAAAAAATTAAAATGGAGCTGCCCTATGACCCTGCAACTGCACTCGGTATATACCAAGAAGATACAGATGTAGTGAAAAGAAGGGCCATCTGTACACCAATGTTCATAGCAGCAATGGCCAAAGTCACTAAAGTGTGGAAATAACCAAGATGCCCTTCAATGGATGAATGGATAAAGATGTGGTCCATATACAATATGGATTATTATGCCTCCATCAGAAAGAATGAATACCCAACTTTTGTATCAACATGAACTGGACTGGAAGAGATTATGCTGAGTGAAATAAGTCAAGCAGAGTCAATTATCATATGGTTTCTTACTTCTGGAGCATAAGGAATAACACAGAGGACATTGGGAGATTGAGGGGAGAAGTGAGTTGAGGGAAATTGGTGGGGGAGACAAACCAAGAGAGACTGTGGACTCTGAGAAGCAAACTGAGGGCTTTAGAAGGGAGGCAGGTAGGGGGTTGGGTGAGCCTGGTGATGGGTATTATGGAGGGCACATATTGCATGAAGCACTGGGTGTGGTGCATAAACAATGAATTCTGGAACACTGAAAAGAAATAGAATAATTAAAAAAAAAGTCCCTTTCTCCTTTAAATTTCATAATCAATACAAAAAGCTACATGGTATTGGACTTGAGCTACTACTTGCTGTATGTCCATCTCTCTTACTTTCTTTTTTTTTAATTTTCAGCATAACAGTATTCATTGTTTTTGTACCACACCCAGTGCTCCATGCAATCCATGCCCTCTATATTACCCACCACCTGGTACCCCGACCTCCCACCTTTTATATACCTGGAGGCACTTGCATGAGGCAGACAAGTTCTCAATAAAGAACTTTAATTTCAATATATTAAAGTATACTATGTTTTCCACAGTGAATATAGAGTTTTTATCAAATCAGAATCAAGTTCTGAAAAAAATACCCAGATACAGATAGCTAACAAATACACAGCCCGGTACCTCTAAAGGTTAGTACTTCTACATATTTCAAAAGGCATCAAGTTTTTGCTGCTTTCCCCTGATCCAAGCATGCACATTTGTGTGTATGTAAGTAAACACCCAAAGACAACTGAATTAGTAGTCCACATTCACCACATGGATTAATGCCTGTTGTGATCTCTTTCCCTCCCAAATTGTTTCTGATTATTCACTTTAACTAATTTTGCCTGCTTTCCAATAATAGGGAGAAGAAAATTTGCTTCCCCACCCCAGCACCAATCAAAGGGATACTTATGTCCTGTGAGCCTTCATTTTTCATAGGGGAAAACAAACAAACAAACAAACAAAAACCCAAAAACCCTGAGCAGTGAAACTAGAAATTCCCTCATGTTTCCTTCCTTTCTGGAGCTTACTGCCCTTAGGTTGCACAGTTGCCCAAATATTGGCCCCTCCATAAGAAGCTGTAAGTAGCACGTAGTGGATGAAAGATCCAGGATATAAGGAAGGGCTACTCTGGGCAGTTGCATGGCCTGGGATGGTCTGCCTCACCACTGGGCAAGGTCTGGGGTCTGGGGTCACCATACCTCAACACCGTTAAGAGAAGACTTCAACAAGAATGTTTATTTCAACATCTTTGCATGAGAAAATAAACACTGCCTTCAATAAACAGTTTCAATTAAAAATTAAAATTTTAAAACTTAATTTTAAATATAATTATACCAAGAAGAATCATGACACATGTTGAATTATTTTAGGAGCCACAGTCTTCCTGAGGTACAAATAAATAGTTTGTACAAATAGGTAAAATCATTTATTAGGAAACTTTAAACCTCTTACCATAAAGTTACCATTAAATATAAGAATAAAGTGACTATTTTGCTTAAAAATAAACAAAGGTCACTTTGAAAGAGAATGGCAGCTTCCCTGTGGACATCCTCTATACCCAGCCCAATCAGTACTTACCAAGTACAAGTTTGTAGATTTTGCTAACATGGTAAATGATGGAAATAAATGAGGAAGACAATATTTTCAAAACAGTGTAAAAGGAACTTTAAAACAAGTACCTTGATTCTCCTTATTCTTCTACTCTAATTTGTAGCCTTTGGATAATATGTGGGAAAGAACATATATACATTTAAATTTTAACTTAAATGTCTACTGAAATAAAATGCTATCTTATTAAAATTCCTATCCAAAATTTAAAAAAAGTCATGGTGACAAATAATGGTGACAATCATGTAATGTAATCCTATCTTAAAACTCAAATTATGCTAAGAATGAATATTTCAAAACTAAATGGTTCACTTTGTTAAAAATATTCTTACTGAGTATTAAAAAAATCACCCAATGGTATCATGTTTTTAAACTCATTCTACTCATCATGCCTGTATTTTATCCTACCAGTTCTCTCTAATGACTTAGCATTCTTTCTTGTCTGCTCTCCTCTCTCATTTCCTTTCACCAGCACCAAAAACACAAAGACTCCAAAGTCCCGAGAGCAGACTGGAGTATCCCTTTGCCTTCTAGAAGCTGTGCATTTTGACCCTACTGGTCCATTCCACCTGCCCAATAGGCAAGATTGCCCAATAGGACAGTGCAGTCAGGAAGGGAGGCAAGGACAGAATCTTGAGGGATAGCAGAGAGAAAGAATCACCTTAAGAAAACTGGCAAGAATTCCTATCTTACATTGAGGTCTTCCATCCATTTGAGTTTAATATTTTGTTCTAATAACACAACTCTGGGTGGGCTCCAAGATGGCTCCTCAGTGGGGACACATCACCAGGAAGACCACACCATGATTAGAATTTAGAATCTTCGGCACCCCCACCCCAACCCCTACATTCCCCCAGAGAGGGGAGGGGGCTAAAAGCAGAGCACATCTATGTAAGGAAGCCTCCATAAAAATCCTCATAGCAGAGACGCCTGGGTGGCTCAGTTGGTTAAGCAGCTGCCTTCGGCTCAGGTCATGATCCCAGCATCCTGGGATCTAGTCCCACTTCGGGCTCCTTGCTCAGCAGGGAGCCTGCTTCTCCCTCTGCCTCTGCCTGCCATTCTGTCTGCCTGTGCTCGCTCTCTCCCCCTCTCTCTCTTTGATAAATAAATAAAATCTTTAAAAAAAATCCTCATAGCAGGGGTTTCAGGAAACTTCCAGGTAAGTAAACATATCCAGGTACCAGGAGGGGGATAAAACCCAGCTCCACAGGAATAGACATTCCTGTGCTTGGGACCCTCCAAGACTGTGCCCTTTGTGTCTCTGCATCTGACTGTTCATCTGTATCCTTTATCATATCTTTCATAAATTGCAAATGAAAACAAATGTTTCCCAGAGTTCTGCAAGCCACTCAGTTGAACCGGAGGAGGAGTTGAAGGAACCTCTGATTTGTAGCCAAGTTGTAGAGAAGTTGTGGGTAACCTGGGCCCCTCCTACTTATGACTGGCACCTGAATGTGATGGAACAGTCTCACGGGACTGAGCCCTTAACCTGTGGGATCAGATGCCATATCAAGGCAGACAGTGTCAAAGCTGAGTAAAACTACAGGACACCCAGCTGGTGTTGCAGAGTTGCCTGGTGAGGGAAAAATCCACAGCCTCAGCCACAGTGTTAGAAGTGAAGTGTTCTGTGTGAATATGGTAATATGAAAGCAGATGGGAGAACTGAAATGTTTGCTTGACATACACTCTCACACAAAATATTATGTATGCCAGGTCTTTGCTGATGTGATATAGCACATATTCAAGTTCTAGTGAAATATCATAAAGAGTCAACTCAAAAAACAAACAAACAAACAAGCAAACATACAAAATATGGATGAGCTGGGAGAAAATAAGCAATGTTTCCTCTTTCCTATCAAGAGAAAGACCATTCCTGAATTATCCAAGATTTTGATTTTACCTGAATAACCATACAGTTCAATAGTACTTGAAGAAAAAAGCATGTTTGGTCCTCAGCGATCCTTTCCCCTGATATGGCCGGCAAGAGTGGAGTGATTCTTGTGGATATATCTTTGCTCCAGAGTGGGGAAAAAAAGGAGTTCTTTCACCAACGTTCAAAGGGTTTTTAAAAAATGGCCTTCATTAAAATACATCGGCCCCTCCTTTGGAAACTGCTCACGCGACACTCCAGGCCAGCGAGCATCAAGGGGTTGGAAATACGGTACAAAGTCCCATGAAGCCACCTCTCCCTCTAAACTATTCTTCTCTCTGCCAAATTCTGCTTCGGTCAGCCTAAGGATCAAATACCTGTCTTTGGGCAATAAAGTGATGTGCATTAATCAATCATTGGCCCTAACTGGCAAGTTCCTTAAAAACTCATGGGACACAGATGGTTGCCATGACTTTCCCAGGAAGCAGCTACTGTCTTTCCATGAATGCGGCATGAAAATACAGGGCTGGGTGAGCAGATGAATGTCCACTCGTGAAACAATCATGCTGAGGACAATAAACAGTAGTTTTGGATGGCAGATTTAAATTTCATTCACAGCCAAGAAAACACTCCAGATACATGATGTGTCTCCACTTCCTGCTGTTTCCAACATCTGAGTCCTCCCTTCCATTCCTGTTTCCACCACTTCAGTAAATGTCTCCCGTCCTCATTGCATATAAAAAAGGCTCGGATTCTTTCTATTCTAATGTCTGTAAGACATTACTGTGAACAAGAGCAGGGGATAATTCCTCCTCCAAACCCATCTACGAAATAAAGGGTTCTATTCAGGATCATGACAAGCTGAGGAATCCCTCAAGAGAACTTCCAGAGTCATTTCAACCTGTAAGGCTGGCTAAAATGTTCCTCACCATCCGCCACACCAGGGCTAGGACTGATGAGTGTCTCCACCATGCAGGTCCCTCTGGATGACATGATCGCTGGGAAACCAGGCACGAGGCAAGCAAAAATCAGCACCTGCTCTTCTGCAAAGTTTGTCTGAAGTGCTTGAAGCCACAGAAGAAACAGATTGACTCCTTCAGATCTTACCTAAAAACAAAATTAAAGGTGACAAAATTAAACACATGTTTATGCAGAGATGCACTGCAATGCAGATTCAGTTCTGAGAAAGAAAAACTAGAAGTTAAAGGTACCGTTAAACTCCTGCACCAAGTTCTTAGTGACAAGAAATCAGGCGTGCTGCAAGAAGCCCAAGGGTGAAGAGTTGGGGTCTGGAGCCACAGTGCCTGGTTCCAATGCAGGCTCTGCTTTTTGCTTTTTGCTTGCTTAGCTGTGGCCAGTGGAGAACCACCAAACTTCTCCCTTTGCATCAGTCTCTACCTCTGAAAAATAAGGATTATAAAAGAATTTACCACAAAGTGTTTGCACAGGGATAAGTGACTTACAACAGTGCCTGTATCATCAACTGTCATTTAATCACAAAAATAATGCAAAGACAATCGTCCTCCAAATTTACAGTGTGCTTTGAATAGGGTTTTTTCTATAATATGCTTATGTATCATGGAAAGTTCTTGAAAAATCTCAGAGCTAAATAAGACCTTAAAGACCTGGCTCAGTTATTTGACCTTGAAGCACATTCATCAGGCATTTCTACACCAGCCCTCCTTTTTTTTTTTTTTTTTTTTTTTTTTTTTGCCTGTGCAGGTAGCTACCTTGAGGGCTGCCGCCAAATCATCACTTCCACAAAGAACCATTCAGAAATTTCTGGAACTCATATCATTGCTGGACTTCTGGCATAAGTCCATTGTTCCTGGTGGATGCTTCCAGTAGTAGGAAATGGAACATGCTCAATGAGGGCAGGGGGTTGTGTTTGACTTGCCCACTGCCATATCTCCAGCACCTAGAAAGGTGCCTGAAACACATAGCTGGCATCCAGTAAATGTGTGCAATAAATGAGTGAACTAGACAAAAATAGATATGCACTGGTAGACGTGGCCTGTGGATTACAGCTTCAAAAGCAGGAGAGTATTGAGAGTCCTACATGGTAGGTTGCATGGCACTGAGTTAAAGAAAATGGGTCCTACAATCAGACCAAAGGTTAAACCTCAAAAGTTGTGCGATCTTGGACAAGTCACCTACAAGAACAAAGACCCCTGTCTTCTATTGATAACAGCTGGGAAGAGAGAATCCATTTCAGAACGAAAGGGGACACAGGACGGCTGTGTACGACACTTATATTGTGGTCAAGATGGCAGTGTAAATTCACTTCATGGGGTCCCACACCATCATCCCCACTACCATTTAAAATACATGGTAATAAGAGATGAAATATATATATATTTTTTCAGTGTAACAGTATTCGTTGTTTTTGCACCACACCCAGTGCTCCATGCAATCCGTGCCCTCTCTAATACCCACCACCTGGTTCCCCCAACCTCCCACCCCCTACCCCTTCAAAACCCTCAGATTATTTTTCAGAGTCCATAGTCTGTCATGGTTCACCTCCCCTTCCAGTTTCCCTCAACTCCCTTCTCTCCATCTCCCCTTGTCCACCATGCTATTTGTAATGCTCCACAAATAAGTGAAACCATATGATAATTGACTCTCTCTGCTTGACTTTTTTCACTCAGCATAATCTCTTCCTGGAAGAGATTATATATATATATTTTAAAAGATTTATTTACTTACTTATTTATTTGACAGAGAGAGATCACAAGTAGGCAGAGAGGCAGAGAGAGAGAGAGAGAGAGAGAGAGAGAGAGAGAGAGGAGGAGGAGGAAGAGGGCTCCCTGATGATGCAGGACTCAATCCCAGGACCCTGAGATCATAACCTGAGCTGAAGAGACAGGCTTAACCCACCCACTTAGCCACCCAGGTGCCCCTAGATTAAACACATATATTTTTTAAAGATTTTATTTATTTATTTGGCAGACAGAGATCACAAATAGGCAGAGAGGCAGGCAGAGAGAGAGGAAGGGAAGCAGGCTCCCTGCTGAACAGAGAGCCTGATGTGGGGCTCAATCCCAGGACCCTGGGATCATGTCTTCAAGCCGAGCCGAAGGCAGAGGCTTTAACCCACTGAGCCACCCAGGCACCCCTAGATTAAATATATATTTTTTTTAAGAGAAGAGAAAAGTTAGCAAGTGAACCTCGGTAAAAAAAAAAACAAAACAAACAAAACCCAAAACTGACAAACATCTCCATGAAGCAGCAACCGCAGAAATTCTCAGTGATGCACAGATGTGTAGCGACAGGAAAAGATGTCTGGAGGCTGACTTCAAGGAGGACAAGTCGCTCCCACTGGAGATAAAGGCAGACAGAAAGGCCTGCTCGCTTGCTGCCTGAAGCCACAACTTCAACTGGGCTGCGGACTTGATTGCACACCACTTGATTCACCAGAACACTGTGAGGTTTCCAGTAGCTCATTACATCTAAACACTACTGCCTCCTTTAACAAGGTTTCCCTTCCGGATTGCCCCTGACTTACAGGGATAGGCAGTAGGTGTCCCTCCACGTGCTCCTTCCAAATTCTCTCCTCTCTCTGCTTTCTTCTGATCCACTTTTTATTTATGGGCTAGCTTTACAGGATATCCCTTCTGTGATTAAACAGGTCTTAATAATTCTACCTTTTGTAAAGGAAGCCTTCCCCAATTATTTAGATGTTGATAAATATTTACCTCTGAATCTCCATAAATCATCACTTTATATGGCACCAACATGTAGAAAATAAGAATGAAGTTACCCAATTTTCAGAATGAACCATACAAATGACAACCTACCATCTAAAGCCAGAGACAGAAAGAGAACATCTGCATAAACTAAAGTAATGCGGGTTCCTTATTCATTCATATTTATTATGCAAAATGGAAGTTTTAGGAAGATTAGAATAATGCATACTTGTTCTATTATATAGGCAACTAATCCTCTGTAGATGGTAATGTATCCATAACTCCATCTCCAATCTAGAATTTCTGAACACGAGGAGAGGGTATTAAAATCTCCTCTGTGGGAGGCAGAGCATTACAGTGTCTGGCTCTGGCCTTCCTGCTGCAGGATGAGACTTGCAATTAGTGATGGCAAATGGAATTCACAAAACATTTCTGGGCTTTAGAAGACATCGGAAAACTAGCAAAGGACTTAGAAAATGGTAGGAAAGGAAGCAGGAAGAGGGAGGTGGCAGAAACAAGTGAGCCAAAACCTGATCTGTAAGCAACAAGCTCAAGAGAAACAAATCAGGGTGCCAGAGAACAAATGCCATTTTCACTGCAGGATCTCTACAGGCCTGTGCCCTCCAGACCCCGTTCCCACCACACGGTAAGTTGGGGGAACTGAACCTGAGATTTCCTTAATAAACCAGGACCCTCAAATGGAACCAAAGTGATCCCAACCAAGAACACTCCCAGCCTCCTGGCAAAGGAAAGACAAACCCTCCAGGAAAAAACAGACAGACAAACAAACAAACAAAAAAAAAACACCAAAAAACAGAATTAAAAGAGAATACATCTATGTTCCAATAAATCTGGTCTCAAAATCCCTTCACAGAGTATGCAAGAAATGAGGCCACTGTGAGAGACAGAAGACTGAGGGAAAATGAAGACTTTAGACACTGGAATGATCAGATACAGAATAGAAAATATTACATGTTAATTGTTTAAGAACACAAAAGAGGTTTAAAAATGAAGAAGGATCAAGAGCCTATCAAAAGCAACAGGCCAAGTGTGAACATGGAACTGAAGGAAGTTAAACAGGGACCAAAAATCACTGAGACGTAAAACACAACAGAAAACACACCAGAATGGTGGGGCAGTAGATGAGCCCCGAATGAAGGACTTCACAACACTGCACCAAGAAGTGAAGACATTCCCCAGAATGCAACACAAGGAGGCAGGAGAAGAGGATGAACGCCAGCTTGAGAGACACGAACAACAGACGGGAGGTTTAAATAAGAATCCTGGGATGTACAGCAGAAGGACAGAGTCAAAATTTCAGAAGAAAACAGCTGAGGATATTACAGAAATGATAAATCCAGAAATACAGGAAATGCACAGATACCAAGCAAGATGAGAAATCTTCAATTAAACATTTTGTGGTAAAGCTATAGAACACCAAAAACTAAGAAAAGGTTTTAAGGAAAAGGCATTTAAAGGAATGAACAGGGTGGAAACAGGGTTTAAAGCTGCTACAGTGGTAAGGAGATGCTAGTAAAATGGTACCTGTAAAGGGTGACAGGAGTATTTTTACTGCCACTACTGCTAATACTGTGTCTAATGCACATAACAACTGAAGACTGCGAAGGTTAAACTGGAGCAGAAAAAAAATTAAACGAATTATGACCCTCAAAAGAAGGATCATGTCGGGGAGCCTGGGTGGCTCAGTGGGTTAAGCCTCTGCCCTCAGCTCAGGTCATGATCCCAGGGTCCTGGGATCGAGCCCCGCATCGGGCTTTCTGCTCTGCAGGGGGCCTGCTTTCTCCTCTCTCTGCCTGCCTCTCTGCCTACTTGTGATCTCTGTCTGTCAAATAAATAAATAAAATCTTTTTTTTTAAAAAAAGAAGGATCATGCCAATGAATTTCACAACTCTGGTGATCACTTTAAAAGCATCTCTTCTTTTGATCATAGCATTTGCATCATGTCCAGGATGAGATATTACAGCACACATGATAGAATATTTTAAAACAATAGTCCATTTTGCTCAAACTCCATGTTGAAAGCAAACGACTCTGTCAAACACTTTGAAGAAGGTAAAAGTAGTGGAACCATGTTTTGTCAAGAAAGCCCAGGGAGAAAAGCAGGTAGTAAAACCAAGTAGCAGTATCGAGGAAGGGCAGCCTCAGGAAGAAAATGAACACCGTTTTCTTCTGCTTTGTTCTCTTTTTTGTTTTCTTGTTGTCGGTATCTTTTTTTTTTTTTTTTTGGTCTTTCCCAGAAATCACTTCATATATATACATTTATCTGTTCAACTTCAGTGAAAGTTGGGAGGAAAAGGTGCCAGAACTTTTGAATGGTTGTCTTCAGCTGAGTGCTTATTTTCTTCCTTCAGTTTCTCTGGGGTTTCCCACTATTCTTCAATAAACATGTGTTGCTTTCTGGCAGGGTAAAGCCAAATGCATTTTTAAAAGAAGTAATGGCAGGTCATCCGTCCATCCAGATCAGGAGAGAGCCCATACCAGAAAAGGCAGAGAGGGTAGTAGACTCCCCTCTGTGAGTTCCTGCCCTCTTGGTCTTTCCTCAGCCCTTGCTCTCTGCTATGTCTCTCCAGTCACACCCCAAACCCAGAGAAACAAAAGGACTCTTCAAAACTTAAACCCTGTGAGAGGGGCCACGCAGAGGCAAGGAGAGCCCTGTAAGACTCTGAGCCATGTGGTCTGTATCTGAGACTGCACATCTCCTTGAGCCACGTTCCATTCCCTCCATGCCTAATGTTGGCCTTGTGTTCTACAGAAGCAGTCAGGGCAGCCATACACTCCTCTCTGTGTGCTTTTCTGTATACCTGATCCCATCTCAACCCACAACATCCAGCAGCATGCACCATCTGTCATCTCCCTTCAGTCAACCTGCAAATAGGTAAACACAGCCTGTAAAACCCACCCTTGTCCAAGCTATGTCTGGAGTTATGATCGTCTGTGTCTTTACCATCAAACTTTCTAAAAGGCTATTCTTGTGTGTGACCTCCATGGTCTCACGCCCAGTCACCCTATCTCTCTGTCTGGCTTAGGACTCCACTACTCACCTCCCATTTTCTTTCAGTACTCAGTGACAACCTCCTCGATCTACCCCCACCCCCTAATCAAGCTGCTTTGCAACTTTTCACATCATCGAACATTGCTGACATTTCATTCCTTGAAATCTCTCTTCTCTAGACATCTGTGCAAAAATGCCTTCCTGGCATCAAAGCCACGTCCCTCCCCTTCCATCCACTACTCCTTTATTCTTCCCCTTTATCTGCCCAAGAAAAGAAGGAATTACCCTAAATCCTTAACTGTCACTCTCTCTACAAGGAATATATCCCTTGGCAACAGCATGATTGCATCTCTCTTCCCCCAAGCACCCATTCCTACATTTTGACTGTCCAACCAGAACCTACACCTGCACGTCCAACAGACACCTCAACTCAGATTGCCTAAAGCTGCACTCCTCCTCTTACCTCCTGCACCTGGCTCCCTTCCAGTTGCCACGACTGTTGTGGCAGTTGACACATCAGACTCAACATTCTGAAAGCACAGAGGCACCCCTAAGCCTACTGCAGCATTTTTTTTCCATAGCCAAGATATGGAAGCAGCCCAAGTGTCCAGCAACAGAAGACAAATTGGTACATACATACAATGGTATATTACTCAGCCATCAAAAAGGATGAGATCCTGATATTTACAACAGTATGGATGTACCTAGAGGGTATTGTGCTAAGCAAAATAAGTCAGACAGAGAAAAACAAATACTGTATCTCCAGGGATGAATCCTTAAAAATGCCCTACATATTCAAGTTTTAATGCAGGACCAGAAGCAACAGTTTTAGCATATATCACCACGATATAAAATAAAATCTTTAAGATAAAAAGGAAATAATAGGACAACAGCAATTAGGGTAAAAAGACTTAACAACTGTCTTGCTCAACTTCACCAGCACCACACCAGCTACACGTCTGACCCCCAGACCAGCATAGCAGGTGTGAGGACAGGTCCAAGCAGAGAAAGTGTTACGTGTCACATTTTTTGAAAAATGATAAACAGAAGGGATGCCTGGGTGACTAGGCTGGTTGAGCGGCCAACTCTTGATCTCAGCTCGGATCTTGATCTCACGGTGGTGAGTTTGAGTTCCACACTGGGCTCTGCACTGGGTGTGGAGCCTGCTTTAAACTAAACTAAACTAAACTAAACTAAACTAAACTAAACTAAAATAACACCTCTGTCAAAAGTACGTGAATTTACAACTTACATGTAAGTCAAGTTCTACTTGTTCTAAGACAGCATGAAAACCAAGATGTCATTATCAAGACAGGAAGCAAGATAAATTGTGTATTCCATGTGCCGTGAGATGACTCCAACTGCATCCAAGTCAGCCATGGCCCTCCACACATCTGCAAGAGAGGGTATATTATCCACATTAGCACAGAGGAAACCAAGGCTCAGAGAGGTTAAAAAAAAAAAAAGAGTCCAAGATCATATCATCATTTAGCAGCATAGCCAGAATGTATAGGAATTACCTCAAAACAGGCCACACTAGTGGAAGAATACCGTAGTGTGGAGTTATGAAAACCCAGGTAGAACGCTGCCTCAGAAAGGCAGATGATCAATAAAAAAAAAAATAAAGAGGCGCCTGGGTGGCTCAGTCGGTTAAGCATCTGCATTGGGCTCAGGTCATAAATAATCCTGGGATCTTGCCCTAAGTCAGACTTCCTGCTCAGCAGGGAGTCTGCTTCTCCCTCTGCCTCTGCTCCCCATTCATTCTCATAAACAAACAAATCAATAAAATCTTACCCAAAAAAAAGAAAAAAAGAAAGATTATAAGCTTACAATAAAGATATGAATGATGAGTCAAAGCTTTCAGTGACACACCCACACCTGCCTACAGTTCTCTGGCTAAAACATGGGTGGAATTGATGGGGTTAGAAGAACAGGAAGCACATAGGCCCGGACAGCACAGCCCCAGCAGATGCAGAATCCTGGTGTAGGTTTAGCTAGCTTTCATTGTCCTTTAAAATGTCAAAGCTAAAGAAATCTGGTAGGGTTATTGAAGTCTGATCCTGGGGAATGCCTGGTTGGCTCAGTCTGTTAGGCAGCAGCCTAACATGACTCAGGTCATGATCACAAGGTCCTGGGATCAAGTCCGGCATCAGACCCCTTACCCAACCAGAAGCCTGCCTCTCCCTCTGCCTGTTGCTCCCCCTGCTTGTGCTCTCTCACTGACAAATAAATAATCTTTAAAAAGAAAGTAGAAAGAAAAAAAAAAGAAAAGAAAAATAAAATCTGATCCACAGTATAGAACAACACAAAGGATGGTACTTTCTTGGGCTGATTTCTGTTTGTTTGATTTTAAGTAGGTTCCACAGCCAGCACGGACACTAGTGCAGGGTTTCATCTCAGGACCCTAAGACCATGAATTGAGCCAAAGGCAGACAATCGATTAAGCCACCCAGGCACCCCACTTTCTTGGGTTCTAATGGGACTTTTCCTAGGTTCTAATCCTAGCTGTACTGGCTGCCAGGAAGAATGAAGTCCAGCACCTCAAGGAAAGCATTCCAAGGCAGCAGTCCTCTGCAGAAGATTTGCTGGTGGCTGCCATCATCAAAGAGTCAGTGGGTGAAGTTGTTGAAGCACAGTGGGAACAATGATAGCCACTGCCTTTTGGGTGTCACTGAATCATCCTACTCATCTTCAGGAAGCCTGGCCCTTCTCCAGTCAACGCAGCAAAAGCAAACTTGTTAGAAGAACAGGGGAGGGGGTCATCTCCCTCCCTCCCAGAAACTGAAGCAACCAGCCAAACAGTGCAGCACTGGAGTAAAAATAAAAATATGAAGGAATGTGGCTGCACCTGGGTAGCTCAGTCTGTTAAGCATCTGCCTTTGGGTCAGGTCCTGATCTCAGAGACCTGGGATCTGAGACCCACATCAGGCTCCATGCTCAGTGAGGAGTCTCCCTTTCCTTCTCCCTCTGCCCCTGCTCCTAGCTCATTCTCTCTCTCTCTCAAATAAATAAAATATTTAAAATAAGAAATTTAAAAATGAAGGAATGAATCAAAATGCAGAATTCAGAAACAGAACTACAGATATAAAAACTACATATAAAAACCTGAAATATGACCCAGTGAGTGAGGAAGGATTATTAAATCATGATACTGTATAAATTGATTGCCAATTTTTTCTTAGAACATAGAGCACACTGCACTACACGAAAACGAAAACACAAAATTAGGATTGAATACAAAAACAAAATTATCAGTGTTATTCCATCAAGTGTTTCTCTAACCTACTGATCAAAACCTCAGTTCATCCTCCAAAAGAATCTGGGCACCACCTCAGCACACATGAACACATTTTCAGGCCACAGTTCACACTGCTCTAGTCCCCACTCTATGTCCTGAGCCATGGGCTCCTCCAGGCAAAGCTGCCACCAACTAGGCCTCTGCCCTAGAAATCCCCAAACCCAACCACTTCACAACAGGGAGACTCAGGGAGATTCAAATGGGCAGAAACGTGGGACTTTGACTTTTTTTTTTTAATTAAAAGAAAAATACAGCAAGAAACATTTCTAGCACAAAGTGAAGAGCTAATCTTTCACAATGTCTAGAGTATTAGAATTATCAATACACCATCAGTAGTTTGATAGGTCAAACAGGCCAAAAGCTGGAAACACAAGAGGAAATGCTCACAGCAAACAGACCTGAAATCCAGGGCCTGGACCGGCTGACATGGCTCTGCCGCTTACCACAGCGAGAAAGTGTAACTTTCCTGGGCCTCAACTTCCCTCCTGGCCAGCAGGAAAGTGGCAACACCACAAAATTCATATCTTGTTGGGGATTACGTGAAAGGAGAATGCTCAGTGAGAGCCCCGCCACACCACCCGTCCAGCCACAGTCTGTGCCCAGTGAATGGGAATTTTCTCTACAGAAGCCACACGAAGAGCTGAAGGATCTGCACAGGATGCCTGTTTATTTACCAGTCACAAAACCACGTTCTGCCATAAACAGAGAGGGCAAGAGACCCCAAGAGATGGGAATATCCCTCACCCTTGCCTGGACCAGGCTTTCAAGACAAGTTGGAAAGCCCACAGCAGCTCTGCCACTGACTCTGAATGAGCCTTTGGAAGACAACACCATCCCAAACAACAGTTTAATTTACTTCTCTTTAAAAAGCAGTGAGACAAGGTCTTGGCCACATCTTCATAAATTAACAGCTTAGGAGGCTAAACCCCAATGATTTAGTTATGTCCCCAGCAGGTACACCTCCACTCGTGGGCAGCTTCAGGGAGAAAGGGTGCCTCCCCATCCATGAGGACACCCTCTGACATTCATCTGAAGATGCTTCCTACCCATGGGCATTTACTCCCTGGAACCCCCCCATCTTAGTTCCTCTCTGGATGCTGCACGAGGCAACTTCCTCACACACCCATCACCACTGGTGACACCGCAGCTACCCCCGAGCCTTCAAGCAGGGTGCACCTGTCTTTGCTGCCAAGCGTCCCATCAGCCCAGCTCCATCACTGATTTCTGTACCCATAATTAATTAACTTATGCATGTATGTATTTATTTATTTTTACAGCTTCATTTATTTTAGGGAGAGATACACAGAGAGAGAGATACAGAGAGAGCACACACACACAAATACAGGGAGATAGAACCTCCAGAAGATTCTACACTGAGAGCAGAGCACACCTCAGGGCTCAATCCCACCACCCTGAGATCATGACCTTAGCTGAAACCAAGAGTTGGATGCTTCAACGACTGAGCCACCAGGCACCCCTCTGTACCCTTAATCTTAAGAAAAGACAGACACCACTTCTTTCTGTCAGCCACGGCCTCATAAGCCATCTGTCACACAGCCAAAGTTTCCAGAGGGTAGGACCAGGTCTGCAACACCAGTGATGCCAGAGTATCTTTATAAAACTACAATCTAGTGAGTACCAGGCTCTGCTCTAAGCTCCTAATATGGCCTTCTATTTTGTACCCCTCACAGACCTACATGCTAGGTATTATCCACAGTGCACAGAGGAAGACACTGAGGTCCATGGCTTACCCAAGCGATCTACTTTTATGTGGCAGCAGCAGGGGCCTGAACCCAAGTCTGTGACTCCAAGGCCCCTCCGTCAAATCTGTTACTCATGCAGCCCCAACACAGTCATCAAATACCTCCCTAAACCCTCATCCCTCCTGTGAAAAAGCATGGTCTTCTGCCATTTCCCAGATGGGAAGAAAGCCGGCGTGAGCCAGATATAGTGACCTGCCCATGATGGTACAGGCGATGTCCCCCCTGTTCTCCCCCCAACACCCATGTCATTCTGCACAAGGCTCCATGGGGTCCTTCATGCTTCCAGTGGAAAACTCTGGTGAGACCACCAGTCTCCTGGCAGGCCTTCATCTTGACCCTGGAGGACAGGACCAGTTAGGAGAAACTGGCTAGTTAAGCCTCTGAAATGGGGTCCTACCACCCAGGAAAACCCCCTTATCTCCAGGGCATCGCCTGTGTGAATTAGCTGGCTTTGTAGAGGGCTCCACAAGCACCAGCCTTGCTGAGTCACTTTCTCTAAGGTGGTGGCTGAGACAAAAAGGACCCAGGAAAGAAAGGCATAGGCTGTTGTGGAACTCCAGTGCCTTGGCATCAACAATTAATGTGAGCAGCTGCCTCTGCTCACCAGATCTGCATTTTATGTGGGGCACACTGTTCAAAGTTTACACCCCCCATCTCTGTAACCTTCACGACAACCCCTGGAGCTCCCTGCACCATCATTACCACCTCACAGACAAGGAGACAAGGCATGAGGGGTGTGTAGAATGATGCAGCTCTGTGCTGGGGCCAACCTGGGGAGGACTCCCACAGGCTTGCTCTTCCCACTGCTGCAGAAGCAGCTGAAAACAACGAGTTTTTCAGTTTGCATTATGTAGAGTGGAAAAGTCCTCCATAAAGGTCATTCAATTTTTAAATGGGTTATTCCTCAGGATAAAAACAGTTCCAAAAAATAATTTCCGAGAAGTTCAACATATTCCTCCTTCCAGGTGCCTGGAATGTGATGGAATGTTGTTAAAATAAGTTCTGGCCCATCAGTATGCCAGACAGAAACTGGAAGTAAGCTGTTGCAGGTCCCCAAAGGCTCCGCCACAACCCTAAGGAGAAGACATATAACTTTCACTGTCCCAAAGTGGTTATGTTTAAAAAAAAAAAAAAGGCACAGGTGGAACATTTTAAATTACAGACTTTCAATGCAGGGGCAGTGGGGGCAGGTGGGGGGTGTCCCCCAACTACCCCCAAATGTTTCAGCTATATATAGTGACTTACCAAAGTGACTCATCACAAGTACCTACAAGGCGAC
Source organism: Mustela nivalis (assembly GCF_964662115.1). Classification (NCBI taxonomy): domain Eukaryota; kingdom Metazoa; phylum Chordata; class Mammalia; order Carnivora; family Mustelidae; genus Mustela; species Mustela nivalis. The sequence continues at coordinate 509,098 of NW_028136137.1, read as the reverse complement.
TGACAGGCAACTGACCGATGAGGAAGGTATTCGGACTGCTTAACAAAACCAACACAACTTAGAATTTTCATTATTAAGAAGAGAAAACCATTTATTAAACACTCGCCAGGCACTGTCACACGCTCTACTCATCACAAGGCTGCCAAAATCAGTGCAGAAACTGAGGCTGAGTAAGTCACCTAAGATCATGCAGCACCAGAAACTGGATTCCAACCAGTTCTGACATCAAAGCCCACCCCAGCTTGCTGCAATGCTTCAGAACCTAAGCTTTGTGATGATCAATAAGCTACATGCTTAAGAATGTTTACACATCTCTGTTAGAATTCAGGGAAAGGTTTTTAAAAATGACATACACAAGGGGAAAAAATAATACAGTTTCTGCAGGCAGGCTGCCCAGGGTTCAAATCTTGGCTTCTCCACTTGCAAGCTGTGTGACCTTGGACTCCTTTAGCTCCCCTGTGCCCATATTTCCATGCATTAAAATGGTAGCCATAACAGACCCTATCTCCTAAGGCAAATAAAGCATTTTGGTGTTGTTGTTCTTGTTTTAAGATTTTATTATTTATTTGACAGAGAGAGAGAGACAGGATGAGAGGGAACACACACAGGGGGAGTGTGAAAGGGAGAAGCAGGCTTCCCACTGAGCAGGAAGCCTGGTGAGGATTAGATCCCTGCACCCTGGGAGCATAACCTCAGCTGAACAACTGAGCCACCCAGGTGCCCACGAATAAAACATTGAGAATCATTCCTGGCATGAGTTAAACCTCAGAAGGTGTGGGCTGGTGTTACTTCTTGCTGGCCACTAGATAGAGTCAGCAGCCTCAGGCCCACAGTTTTAGCAACTCATTTGCATAAACAAAGCCCAGGCTCAGCCACTTTGTGCTTACCCTATGGTTTCTTCCTGTCACTAACATCTCTCCTCACTCCTGCTCTGTGGCACTAAGCTCTGGGCCTCAACTTCCCATCTGTCAAATGAGGTGAGGAGCCCAGCTGATCTATCTGAGGTCCTTCCAGCTGGGCAACCTAGGGTTCTTGGTAACTCAGGGCCCAGAAATTTCAGAACCATCCTAACACAAACATTACCAGATGACACCCACTCAATTTCCTCAAATCTTCTCTTCCGTGTTATGTATAAATGCTTATTTTCATGGCAAATCTTCTCCAAGATCCCAGAGCTCCACGAGCACCCAGAATAGGCTGGGCAGGCATCCCCAGTGCTGAGGCTGGGGACATGATGGTCAGAAGCTCTGACCTCCAGGGGAGATGGATTCCAAATCAAGCTGCTCTGATAAGCAGGTCTTCCCTGTTAAGAGAGGATTTCAACAGAGCACAGTTAAGAGGAAGTGCAGGCAAGAAACTCAGAACTTGGCCCACCGGACAGAGGGCAGTAGGACAGTGGGCCGGAGGAGTAACAGAGGGATTGAGAGGAATGGCACGATCAACAGAGGCCAGCCAAGGCAGCACTGATGCTCAATGTGAGAGGGTGGGCTGGGGATACACTGTGAAAATGGCTTCAAAGGCAGGAAGCAAGCCCAGCTCAGCACAAAGCAAAGTCCTGAGCAGGAACCTTCTGGGACCAGGTTGGACACTAAGGTGAGCTGAAAATGGCTGTGGCACCCAGTGCAGTCTGAATCTCACCCATGCCTCTCACAGGCTGGGTGACCCCGGACCAGTTATGCTATGTCCTTTAATGTTTCCTAAAGGGTATATTCACTCCATAACCCTGAGCCATGTTCTCATTTCGGTGAGTGTGGGAGCCCGCAATAAGGCTTGAGACGAGAACCAAACCAGACCCTGACTTGTGCCTCCTTTAAAGTCCAAATAACCTAACAAAAGGTTTAGGACGGGAAAAGTTCAGTAGCACTGGGCAAGAGTCTGTGCTATGTGTTGTGTGCTCGCCTACGTGACTTCCCACACGCTTACTAAACAAATGAGAACAATTCGGTTGGGCTAAAAAGTTTGTTGCTGGTCCTTGCTGCCTTAGTACAACCCATAATTTACTTGCAGGTTTGCTGTATTTGTACTGGCATCAGCCATTTGGCGTCATGAGGAACCATAGTTGCTTAACTAAACACAGATGTAATGTCACTATATATATGGCCTTAAGGCTTTGAATAAACTTAGCACTGTTGGACATCCTCCTCAGTGCTCCTCCTGCCCCCCATCTCTTTGCTTCTCAAGTTCTTTTCTTCATCCTCTTACCCTCATGTTCCTGGTTGATTTGTTGCGCCAGCCACGACAGGTGAGGATCTGATGGTGCCCACTATCTACAGAGATCCAATATATACAACTAGGACAGCCTGGAGGGGGGTGGGCAACCCAGGCTGGACAGGGAGTTAAGAAGGAGTCAGGAAGGGCGCCTAGGTGGCTCAGTGGGTTAAGCCGCTGCCTTCGGCTCAGGTCATGATCTCAGGGTCCTGGGATCGAGTCCCGCATCAGGCTCTCTGCTCAGCAGCGAGCCTGCTTCCTCCTCTCTCTCTCTCCGCCTGCCTCTCTGCCTACTTGTGATCTATCTCTGTCAAATAAATAAAATAAAATAAAAAATCTTAAAAAAAAAAAAAAGGAGTCAGGAAGAAGTCATTCCCACACTTGAGGCATGGGTTGGTACTGACCAGAGACACTGGGCAAGAGACAGTGTCCTAGGACTGCTGTAAGACTAGCCGGGTCCAGGCAAAGCGCCTAACAGTGTGTAGATGTAACCCACCTGTAAAAGGTGGACGGGGGGTGGTGGTTGCAGCTGGTTGAGCATCTGACTCTTTGTTTTGGCACAGATCCATTCACCTGGCCCATTCACCTGTGCCTGCATGTATTCTGTGGTGTGCTCTTTATCTCTCTCTCCCTCTCTCAAATAAATAAATCAAAAAAAAAAAAGAAGTCAGGAAGGATCAGGAGACCTGCTGTTAAGGTCCCAAAGACTCCACCCTCCTCAACTAGCCTCTGGAAATAAAGTAAGTGAATGCCCAGGAGCCTCCTGGACACAAAACTTTCCAAAGCAAAGCTTTCAATTTCATACTGGAGAAAAGGTTGCTGTGCAAATTCAAGACAAAAAAGCCAGCCATGGTGGGGTGGGTTTGGACGGGGTTGGTCCTGTAGGGCTCTGGCCACTAAATGCCCACTGCCCAAGCCAGGAGCCTGGAGTCTGTGCAGACAGTGCTTCCTGAGGCTTCCACATCATAGCCTCACTCTGAAGTTTCCTCCTGGAAGCTCCTTACCCAGGGAGGCAACCTGTGAGCACCCCCTCACACACACCACAGCTTCTGCCCCTCCATCCAGCTGGAGTGAAGGATCCCCAAACCTGCTTTCTCTGGTCTCTCCTGCACAGAGAGGAGTATGTGCCCCGGAAAGGAGGGTCCCTGAGGATACCTGAGTCCTTGGCCCAAAGACAGCTGGCTTGAGAATGTGGGGTTTCGGTGCTCTAGGCACAGCAGTTCCTAGAGGAAACAGGGTAGGGAGCTCCAAGGTGGAGGGGAGTCCCGGGAGTCTGGGATCACAGATGCCAGTGGCCCCCAAGTGGAAGGGTTTCAGTAACTCCAGAGGTGAGAGGGGCCAGGGGTCAGGCCTGGAGGTGGACAAGGACCTGTGGGGTAGGGGGCCGGAGATGGAAGTGATCCCAGGGTGGTTGCAGGCCCAAAGTAGAGGTGTGGGGGTGGGAGTGGGGAAAAGGGGTCCATGGGCCAGAAAAAAATGGTATCCTGGGGCTCCTGGGTAAAAGGCACTTGAGGTGGAGGGGGCCCAGTGGGGCCCAGGCTGCGCGGGCAGAGCCAGCGCCTCTCAGGCTGGGGAGCCCGGCGATTCTGAGGGACAAAATTTTCCATCAAGTTCTGGAAAAGAAGCCTGTCAGCACAGGCGTCTCTCCGGGGTCCAGACGAGCCCAGTGGTGCTGGGCCCCTTGATGTCAGTAGGGCCCCACGGGTTCCCTGGATACCGAGAAGTGGAGCGAGGGCTGTGGGGCAAGGGATATGGGGCGTAGGAGCACCAGGCCGCCAGGAACCTGTCCGCCAGGCCCCCCTCCCGCTCCCTTGGACGAAGAAGCAGGTGGCAGCGGGCAGCAGGGCCCCAGTCTCCCTCTCTGCCTAGCGCCCCTACCCCTCCCCAGCCCCTCAGTACCTGAGTCAGCGGGGCACCAATGCACTCCCCTGCGCCTTGCCTCGCCAGCCCAGAACCCCTGCCTTCCCGGGAGGCGCTACTTGCGCAGTGAGTTTGCTGGGCCCACAGAAGGCGGTGGGCGGGGCAGGCGCTGGCTGCGGCGGGTGGGGGGCTGCAAACAGCGGTGCAGGCCTCTCTGCAAACCCTGCGCCCTCACCCAGCCTCCTGTTCTGTCCTGTCCGGTGAGGGGGCTGGCTGCGCCCCCTGCTGGTTCCCGCTGCTCTTCTGCTGACTCCAGGACCCCAGTCCCCCGCCCAGTCCCGGCCTCCCTGCCGCTGCTTGAGCTCCAGGCTAGGCCCGCTGCTGCTCCTGGGCGGCCGAGCTGCGGCCCCGGTGCGGTGTGGCTGGCCCTTTTCTCTCCCCAGGGCACAGTGGAGCCGTGAGGGAAGGCCTGAGGGGATCTTCCGTCTGCTCAGTGCCAGTGGACACTCTCCAGGGGCCTCTCTACCTGGTGGGCTCCACCCATGGCCATCTTGGAACCCCTGGAATCCCCTTCAGAGACCAGGTGAAGCCCTCCTTGGGGAATCCAGGCTCCTGGGACCAAGGCGAGTTGATCTTGTGTACTGCTGTGTTTGTTCCCTGGCCTGGCATGGATTGACAGTTGCTGAATTGATCTATTCCGGGGTCATCAAGGGCAGAGGAAAGAGTTCAGGGCTGGGATCCCCAGGCCTGGGGTCCACACAGGCTTGGAGCCCTCTTGGCTGTCCCTGACAGAATGACCAAAGAGGAACCCTCAGAAACATGGATCTGCCTTGAACTGGCAGAGCATTCAGGGACAGGAAGGGGAATGTCTCCTTCGCAGAGTATCTGGAAGCCTGAAGTGGAAGATGGATTTGTCTGAGCCATGGTCATTAGTGTTGGGCCAAGGAACCCCTGGCTTGCTTCTCCTACCTGTATCCTAGGTCTAAAAGGGTGTCTGGGTGGCTCCCTCAGTGCAGCATCTGTCCAGGGTCCTGGGATCCAGCCCTGCATCTGGCTCCATGCTCAGTGCAGATCCTGCTTCTCTTTCATCCTCTCCCTCTACTTGTGCTGTCAAATAAAATTAAAAAAAAAAAAAAAGTTAAGAGGGGGGACAAAATGGCGCGGAAGTAGGAGGCGTCTTTTCAACTTGTACCCCAAAATGAGCTGATTACCTACCAATCATCCATGAACTCCAATCACCCATGAAATCAGCCTGAGATCAGAATTATACACGTCTGGATCTCTACAGGGGGAGAAGAAGCCAGTGGGCAGGTAAAGCGGAGTGGGAACTGTGAACTGATATCAGAAGATAAACAAAAGGGGGAGGGAGCTGCCAGAGGCAACCAGTTGGAAAGTAATACCCCAATACAAGCGAGAGTGCCCTGCGTCTGGGGACCAGCATTAACTCGGAGACTGGTTGAAAGCACTCCAAAAGAGCAAAGCATCTCTGGGGAAATTGTGGGAATCGGGGTGGCTAGGGACAGGGGCTTAAGTCCCTGGTCCCAGGACAGCCTCCCTTGGCACTGAGGCAGAGAGAGTGCGGCAGAGAAACCAGCTCTTGGTCCCTAAGCTGCCAGCGCAAGGAGAATGCATGGGGTCCGTTTCCTGTGAGGGGATGGGAGCCACACCAGGCGGCAGAATGCAAGAGTCCTGCTATAGAGCCTGAGATACTCCCCTGAGAGAGGTATAAAGGCCCAGCCGGTGCCCTTTGATACACGCCCTTGTTTCAGAGCCTGCACCAAACTCTCGCCCCAGAGAGGTGCGCGAAGGCCCAGCCTGGTGCTCTCGGACCTGTGCCCCATTCTCAGAGCCTGAGACCCACGCGCGAACCTCTGCCTTCCCTGAAATTGGTGCATGTAAGGTGGGCGCTCTTAGACCCAGAAAGACCGGGCACTCCCAGCCCGGGCCAGCGGGAAAATCTCAGCTGCTTGGAACCTCTCTAGCGGTCTAGAGGTGCCCAAAGCTGCTGCTGCCGTGCTTTTGGGTACAAGCAAAAGATCCTCCATCCCCAGGGACAGCGACTTGGAACCTGCTCTGCCAGTGGCCAAGGGGGAACTTATTTGGGCTCTGCAGCCAGACTGAGGCTTCTCTCTGAGAGGGAGATCAGGGTGCGGTTTGTTTTCCTCTAAAACTACAAAAAACAGGGGCACCTGGGTGGCTCAGTGGGTTAAAGCCTCTGCCAGGTCATGGTCTCAGGGTCCTGGGATCGAGCCTCACATCGGGCTCTCTGCTCAGCCAGGAGCCTGCTTCCTCCTCTCTCTCTCTCTGCCTGCCTCTCTGCCTCCTTGTGATCTCTCTGTCATATAAATAAAATATTAAAAAAAAAAAAACATCAAAAGCGGTCAAAGTGAGAAAAAAAAGTGAACAAACAAAAAACCGCCAGAGAACAAAAGCCTGAAAAAAAAAAAAAGTTTCCTCAGAGCCCACCCCCTTGAGGGGGGCGGTAGGACTTAAGTCAGGGAACATCATTGACTGAAAACCCACATGGCAGGCCCCTTCCCCAGAAAACAAACCAAGAAAGAAAAAAAAAAAAGAGAGAGAGAGAGAGAGAAAAAGTACTACAAGAGAACTACCACTACTACATAGGAAACTTTTATCTTTCATTCATTCCCACTATTCTGGTTCTTTTTTTTTATATATATAGGTAATTTTTTTAACCCCAGCAGGATGGTGGAAGGGGTACATGGCTGAGTGCCTCCCGGGTCTGACCCTGTGTGACGCCACCCGGTGCCTGCAGCTGCCCTCTGGAAGGTGTTGCTTTAGTGGCAGAGCCGGAGGGCACCAAGCGTGTGTCTGTCTCCAAAGTTCTGGGCACCACATCACAATGCCTTCCTGAGAAGCAGAATCAAGGACAGTTGCTGATCTTCATTCCTTCCTACCAAAGGTATCTCATACACCATCTTTGGAAGTTGGAGCCAGGGGGCGCCTGGGTGGCTCAGTTGGTTAAGTGTCTTTCTTCAGCTCAGGTCATGATCCCAGGCTCCTGGGATGGAGTCCCACACATTTGCCTCCCTGCTCAGCTCCCCTGAGCCTGCTTCCCCTTCTCCCTCTGCCATTCCCCCAACTTGTGCTTTCTGGCTCTCTGTGTGTCAAATAAGTGAATAAAATCTTTTTAAAAAGTTTGGGCCAGGGGGTGCCTGGGTGGCTCAGTGGGTTAAGCCGCTGCCTTCGGCTCAGGTCATGATCTCAGGGTCCTGGGATCGAGTCCCACATGGGGCTCTCTGCTCGGCAGGGAGCCTGCTTCCCTCTCTCTCTCTCTCTGACTGCCTCTCCATCTACTTGTGATTTTTCTCTGTCAAATAAATAAATAAAATCTTAAAAAAAAAAAAAAGTTGGGGCCAGGGATGCCTGGGTGGCTCAGTTGGTTAAGCCGCTGCCTTCGGCTTGGGTCATGATTCCAAGGTCCTGGGATCGAGTTCCACATCGGGCTCCTTGCTCGGTGGAAAGCCTGCTTCTCTCGCTGCCTCTGCCTGCCTCTCTGCCTGCTTGTGTGTACTCTCTCTATCTCTGGCAAATAAATAAAATCTTAAAAAAAAAAAGTGTGGGCCATACTCTTTAGCCATTCTACTTTCCCTGGGGTAATTTGCCACCTCCCTGAATTTACCTGCATCTTTCCCAAAATCTGCCTTCGTGACCATAATGAGTCTATAAATTTTCAATAGACAGTGTGAACTTACACTTGCTAATATTTGCATAACATGCACCTCTTTTGATCTCAAAGAAAAGCTTTGCACCACAATGGTCTCTAATCTCCAATTAGTTTCTGTTCTGGGATCCCACTGGAATTCTATGCGCCTGTCCCCTAAGATCCCATAAATTGTGGTCCAGTTTCCCAGCCAGCCAAGGAAAGCACATGGGAAATCTTGCTAAAGTATGAGTAAGAGCCAATGAAAGGGAACATATTTATCTGCCTCGAATGCTGGGACCTGAGGAAAGCAAGTTTCATTACAGACAAATCAGGAAGGAGGTGCAGATTGCTTTTTATGTCACTCTGGAGTGGAGGTCTGCTCACTCACAGAAGCTCAAAATCTTCACAAAGGACAATGCCCCCCACCCCCAAAGTCACCTGGGGATTCTCAGGAAAACTTTAATTGAAAGTATTACGGATTCTCCAACTTCCCAAAATGCAGGAGGAACATCTACAAGCAAGACTGTCACCACTTTTAGGCAATTACACTTATTTACCTTTTTTCTTCCTAGAAAATCATCCTCTCTCCCAATCCATGATCTTCTTTTTGTAACAGTTTCCTAAAGAAGGAAACAGGTGTCCTCCCATTCCAGTTCCATCCAAAATAATAAAATAAAAATCTTTAAAATTAAAAAAAAAATTGTGATTTGTTGAGACAGAGCACATATGCAGAGGGACAAGCAGACTCTCCCACTGAGCAGGAAGCCCGATTTGGGGCTCGATCCCAGGACCCTGAGACCATGACCTGAACCGAAGGCAGATGCTTAACCAACTGAGGCACCCAGGAAGCCCCAAAATAATTCAATTTTTAATCACTTTGCCATAGACACTTTTGGGTGGCTTTGAAACACCAGAATCTCATTGACTTATCAGTGTCCTCTTCACCATCTCAGAAAAGGACTGGGTGCCTCTCAGAGGCCTCTCTCCCCTCCTGACCCAGGTCCCAGCCAAAGGTCCTTCACATTAGAGTATGAGGAACTGAGCAGGATGGGGTGTGGAAGCACCCTGGGGTGGGGTGGGGGGCTCTGGGGCCCTCCCACTCCCAACTTCAAAGACAGCGACTGCTTTCCCCTGCCTCATATAGGTACCCTGGGTTTGCCCTCTTTAAGGTTCCTGGTTGCTGCAAAGGTCTGAAAATCTCCTAAGTAGCACAAAAGCCATCATGTGCATTTTGGCCACACGGGACAGAGGGAGTTTAAAGGAAGAAAGATAAAGCTCCCCAGAATGAGCCAGCAGCTCTGGGCTTCCCCGTACATCTTTCCTGACCTTCAGAACCCTGGGAAGGAGCCCCTTGGTGCAAAGTCACAGGGGGAGCCCACGCACAGCCCAGGCCTCCTGCCCCAGGTCCTCTCCAGCCATAAACTGACCCCCTAGCCCCTTCCAAACCATCTACAGCCTCAAACCACTGACGTGCGGTTCAGCACCCATCTCCAGAGCACAGGATGCACGTGGCTTCCCCGCACCCTTCCCTGGCCACTCCGAAAATCACCATGGGAATGTCGCAGCAAGGAGACAGGGAATCGATTTTTATCCTCTGGGTTGTCTTCCCTCGTAGCCCCTCAGGAGTCCCCACGCAGCAATGCCGCGTGGGCCCTACTGCTCTGAATCCACTTCCCCGGAGGAATCCGCTTTTCTTCAGCGTCTGTGTCTGCAAACCCGGCTCCTCTAACATCCCCCACCAAACGTACCAAGAACCAACGGGGGAAGTTCATTTCTGGCAGACAAGCCTTTAATCCCTGAGAGCTGTGGCTGATGCAGGAGCAGCTTTTCTCCAAATGGTGATTTCGATACGAGGTCGTTTTGCCTGCCGGCCCCCAACATCCCTGACGTGTGGCTCCCAGGGGCCTCCCCACGGCCAGGCCTGAGAGTGGAGCCCACCCTTGGGCTCATTTTCCACCGCGCTGAATCCAGGCAGCGGCCCTGTCTCACTACAAAGGGTGCTGAGTAATGAGGTGCCGCCACCAGGAAGAGAGGCAGCAGGTCAGACAGATCTGGAGAATGACACTGGCCTTCAAGGGCCCCTCACAAGGGAAATACCATTAAGTAGCAGATCTGAACAGATATACTGTGTTCCATATTCACGCCGTAAGGATGGGGTTTCCTCGAGCCCTAATCAAAGGAACTCTTTCACCCGAGATCACTTGACCAATCGGTGACTCAGTTTTCTTATACTAAAAATGAGGATAACAATACATCACAAGATTGTTTTGAGGAGCACACACGTTACAAAGTGTTTAGAGGCACCTGGGTGGCTCAGTGGGTAAGCATCTGACTTCAGCTTAGGTCATGATCTCATAGTCCTGGGAGAGGGCCGTGTCAGGCTCCTTGCTCAGCGAGGAGTCTGCATGTCCCTCTCCCTCCCTCTTCACTTCCTGCCCTCTCTCTCTCTCTCAAATATATAAATAAAATCTTTTAAAAAAACGAAGTTCTTAGAACACCATATGCACATATTACAGGACACACAAGCACTTGTTAAACAGATAAAAGGGTACAAGAGGCTGGCTTCCCTTCAGATTTCTAATAGACTCCAGTCTGGGGGTCTCTAGCTCTTAGGAAGTGGGGAGGCTGCAGAAGCCCAAGATTGTAGAGTTCCTCCGAGGCCAAGTTCAGTTTTCTATGCAGGACAGAAAACCTGTAAAACACATCCCAGACTTGCTTCGCTGCCTTCCTAGTAGGGAATCCGTTCCCTCAAGAGTGGTCCAACCTCTCTTCCACTATTTGGGATGTAGAAAACGTTTAGACATTTCTCCATTGGTGCTGGTTCCATCCTCATTTTTAACAATCTAGCTGTGTGTTCATCTGGTCTTCTGTTAGTTCCTTTATTCAACAAACATAGAGGACTCACCGTGTCCTAACTGTGACCAAGACATCCAGCATCTCATCCCACAAAGGAAACATATTAGCAAATGTGGCAGCAAAGAGGGATGGGGTAAGGCAGTGACATCTGAATCAAGACCAAACTAACAAGCAGAGCCTGCCATGAAGAACATTCCAGGTATGGGCCCCATAGGCATGAAGGCGGAAATGAATAGATTATGTGCAGACAGCAGGACAGGGGACTAAGGGGACACTGGAAAGGAAGGCTGCGGAGCAGCTGTCGGCATTGGAGGCCTTGCGAAGGACTCTGGAATTCCCTTTGGTTTCAGCCAGAAGCTACATGAAGGTTTAAGCGGGGAATCATCAGATTAGCCTATATTTGTAAAAGATCGCTCCTCTTCCACAGAAGAAATGGGGATGGGGTGGGGGTGTCCACGAGCCTAGAAGCTGGAAATGGAAGCAGATGAAGTTTCCAATATCCTGGCCAAGGAGTGAGTCTGTCGCAGTCAGAGTGTCAAGATTTGCAGTTCTAAACTTTTTAGTAAAGTGGCTTATTAAACACACAGCTAACTATTGCCCGGGGTTCCTACTTTTGTAATAAGTTTTTTCTGAAACTCAAAAAGGGGAGAGGGGCTCTCTGCACCACATGCCAGTCGGGGCGGAACATCATCGTCACATTACAGGGAGTTTTCAGAGCCTGTTATCCTTTTAGTACGACATCCCTCCCACCCCGAGACAACACCGTGCCTCTTTCCGCCAACAGAAGTTGAGTTTTTCCCTTTCCCTCTTCCTTCTTTCGAGGGCAGAGCTCAGGGCTTCTCCAGAGATTCCATCCTAAGTTCATAGATCTCACCGAGCCGACCACATTCCCCTCCCTGTGGGCGCCAGAAAACGCCGGAAACATCTGTATCTGCACCTGAACATGGGACCTTGGATCCCAGCTACAGTTACTTGTGCTGTGGTAACAAGGACATCATATCGCGTTTCAGGACATTTTCGTATATAAGGCCTCGGGTCGGGATGCTCAGGGTAGGAAAAGGGTGGGTTCGCCCCTGGGCAGAGTGGCATACCTTCTCTCTCCTCCTGGCCTTTGCCCGAGTTGGAGATGCCCTGTTCCTTCCTCTTCACCTGAGTAATAATTATCTCTGCTTCCAGAAGCAGCTCAGGGGGCCACCTCCATCTGAGGGGCCACCTCCTCCCCAACCCCGCTGGACCAGGTGACCCTCCCCAGAATTCCATATAAATCCCTGTTAACGTTGATCCCACTGCTTCCCAGAGGCTCTTTCTCCTTGTCTTTACTTTGTCTCTCCTGCTGGACCCCAGGAGACAGGTCTCACTCATCATTTTATCCCAGCAGGGTTCAGTATGTTGCTGAATTAACACATGGCATGTCCTGCACATCGCTGGCAGCTGGATGAACTGGAACACAGTGTGGCAGCATGTACTGAAGCAGGGGTTCTCAGAGCACCAGGGGATTCAGTTGGTGAAGCATCTGCCTTCGGCTCAGGTCATGATCCTAAGGTCCTGGGATCCAGGCCTGCACCGGGATCCCTACTCAACAGGGAGTTGGCTTCTCCCTCTCCCTCTGCTTATCCCCTCCCTCTCAAATAAATACATAAAATCTTTTCAAAAAATAAATTTAAAATAAATTTTTAAAAAATTAAGCAGTTGTTCTCAGCTGCAGGTGATTTGGCTCCCCAGGGGACATATGGCAATGCCTGGAGAAACATTTGGTTGATGTAATTGGAGGAAAGGGCGCCACTGGGCATTTGGTGGGGAGAGGCCAAATGGAGGTGGCCAACATCTGGCCATGCACAAGACAGGCCTCAGCAAAACATCACCCAGTCCACGAGGTCGACAGGGGAGACCCGCATCTAATCTAGGACCTGGAAAACCTTTTCCTAGGTTTACATGATCAAGGGAAATGTATCTGTCCATCAAAACCACAAGAATGTCTAAAGCAGCTTATCCTCGGAAGCCCCAAACTGGATGCCATGTAAAAGACCATTAACAGGAGAACGGATAACCGACTACAGTACCTACGTGATGGAAGACAACAGACGATAACGAAATTTAAGATGCCATATACGCGACAACAAGAAGGAATCCACAGATGTCCTGAGGAACCGAACCACCAGAGCAAGGTAACAGGCAAACTTGATCGCTGGTGATGGAAGAGAAGCAGGGGGCAGGGAGTGACTGACTGGGAAGGAGCAGGAGGGAACCTCTGGTGTGCTCAGAATGTTCCTGATCCTCATCTGGGTAGTAGTTACACACAGCGTGCCGCATGCTAGGACTCATGTGCTGTGTGTGTGTATTACACCTCAGCAAGCTTTACCAAAGGCAACGGTCCTCTAAGAGCCCCGGCGGGCAGGAATCACACACTGGAGCAGGTCCTCCGAGCATGACTTTCTAAGGATTTCGGTGCACAGCCGGCAGGAGCATTGTAGATATGTTTATGGAGACCTATTTCACCACAGACACCAAAAACCTTACAGTGGGTCCTTGATTCAATTCTACTTCAGTCATTTTCTGCTAAGGATTGTGCTACAGATGTGCACACAGACTTAGGTTTCAAGAATATTTATCACAGCAGAACAAATACAAGAGGGAGGCAGCAACAACACGGACCCAGAGGAAACTGTGTGATACCGCGGACTCATTAAAATCGACATTTAAAAATGTAAATGGAAAACGACTACAAGATATTAATTACAATTAAAGAGCAGGTCACCCAACAAGCTGACACCTAAGATATATGAAGAATATACTCAATATGATTAACTATGATTAGCTAAGGTCATGAGGGGTTATGGGATTTCTTAAAATTTTATCATTTTTCCCTAAAATGTACATATATTACTTATTAATAAGAAAAAATACACAATCACACTTCTTAAAAATAAAGGTGAGTTTTCAACTCTAAAACTGAGTACCAGGGGCGCCTGGGTGGTTCAGTGGGTTAAAGCCTCTGCCTTTGGCTCAGGTCATGATCTCAGGGTCCTGGGATCGAGCCCCGCATCGGGCTCTCTGCTCAGCAGGGAGTCTGCTTCCTCGTCCTTCTCTCTGCCTGCCTCTCTGCCTACTTGTGATCTCTGTCAAATAAAATAAATAAAATCTTTAAATAAATAAAATAAAACTGAGTACCAGACCCCACACAACTCCCAGATTCCCCATGGATTCAGAGCCCTGCTGCCTGCAGAAGCGCTCTATCGACGCTCATCACAGTGGCTGAGACAGATTAAATAAAGAGATAACATTGCAGATTTCCTGTCTCTTATCCGACTGTGCAGATTGGTTACACAAATCCAAATCCATACATGCATTAGATCTCACTGAACTGCGTACGCCCTGAGAAAAAGACCCTGTAAAGCAATTCCCTGTAAAAATACGAAAGTATTTCTGACAGCAAAAGTTTTCAGATGCTGTAAAGAAAAAAAAAAACTAAAAAGGCACGACCTTCCCTGATTAATCAAGTCTCCCTCGAGAGAAGGCTACCACTTCCCCAGGTAATCTCATCGCCTCAGACGAAACCATGTTTCTCTGTGAAGTGGAGGTGATCGCGGCTCTCTCGGAGTACTCGCAAAGGTTTGGCGTGATTATGAAACGGAACACTATGACCGGGGCCCGCTGGTTGTGGTCACTGTCATGCCCACAGCCTGAACACCACCTCCAGGAAGCTCCCTTCTCTGAATTCTGTGTGGTAGGGGCACGTGGCTGACTATTAGGGAGCACTGCATAAGGCATACCCTGTCGCTTGCCCAGACGCCCAGCTCCTCCCGGAGCCACCGAATGCCATACAGAGCTAAAGCTGGGAGCAGTGGCTCACCGTGGACACCAATGACGAGGGCCCAGGTACCTCAGCTCACAAACCCATTACAAGCATATACATTTAACTCTAGCTCTAAGATGTTTCTCCTCTTACTTCTCAGTCAAAAAAGACTTTTAGCCGAGTAAACCAACAACAAACCCTAAGATAAAACATTTAACTGTGTTAATTTCCTAAGGCCTATGGTCGTCTTCAGCTTCTCAAGGTCACACCTCCCTGCTGAATGATTACCGAGGGTTGCTGACATGGTACACAGAAAAAAAAAAAAAACTCTTAGGATGTCCAGCCTCTAAGAGAAAAAGCAAACAGCTCAGAATGCAGCCAGCCACGGCAAAGGAACCAACGACAAAGCCAAACACAGAGGGGCCCCTGAGCATCTGGGAATCTGCCTGTTCCTTTGCCTCCTCAGAGGAAACGAGTCACAAGACTGCTCAGAATGGGAAATGAGAAGGGCAGAAGCCCAGAAACCAGCGCGTCCTGAATTTCATGCTGCTTCCAAGGAGTGAGCCCGCCTGCTGTGCTGCTGTGTCAGTTATTTACACAGTGGGCAGGTGAGGCTGACAGCTTGAAGGGGTTATTTTAGAGGGAGAGCTGTAAGTCTGATCAGGAGAAGGTTCTGGACCCTGGGGTCCCAGCACACATCTCCAGCTTCCAAGCTGACCCTCCCTTCAGACAGGGTTTAAGAGGCAGCAGGGCAAGCATGGTCTTTGTATTTAAATCACCTCAAGGGGGCCCATATCTCCAGGCACAACCAGAAGCCAGGGAGGAGAGGGAAGGGGGAGAGAGAGAGGGTACCTCCACTCCTATCTGCTGGCTGCACTTCTGGAGCGCCTGATCCAGGAAGCTAAATGTGTGGACAGAACAGAAGGAAGAATCTGGGAAGACTGGAAGACTAGAAGAGCTGTTCGTGGACTAGTCTCAACCTGAACCACAGAAACACCTCTGCCTCCCTGCCCTCCTCCCCTCGGCTGGGCACCAGGTGCCTCCCTACTGCACTCCAGATGCAGATCCAAGCTCAGGGGTGCCCAGTGCCGATGCCTCTCTCCGGTGCAGGGACTCTAGGGCATCAGCGGGACTCCTAGACAGCACCTGTGATCTCTAATTTAAAACCAAAACCAAAATCCCCAACCAGCCCAATCCAGCACAAGCAATACATATTTATGTGTAAGACACCTATGCACACATACACATTCACTTTTCTACACACACACACACACACACACACACACACACACACGCTTTTGCAGCAGAAGGCAGGCATGAAACCTGTTCCCTAAGTCCTTTGCTTTCCTCATCTGCTTCTAGCAGCAACAGCCATTTCTGCTACAGATTTTCCTATTCGAGGGTTGATCACAGATCCAAATGCCACCATCCTGTTTGCCACCCTTTCCTACCCCACCGGCCCGCTGACGTCTGTCAGTGAACCAGGGAACAAAGATGGAAGACAGGCCCAAGCTGCCTTCCTAAAGTGGGGTTATATTTGACACTTTAATAAACCTCAGAGCCTGAGCCTCTCTGCTCTCAGACTGGCCAGGGTGCAGCTCTCACTCTTACCAAACCCATCCATCTCTCCTCCCCCCACCGCGGGGCACAAGGGTTTTCTCTGCCCGGCATCTATTTCCAGGCCCCATAAATCATATCCCATTGTTCCAGGCCATCTGAACTCATGCTTAATAAACCATCCACCTCACCCTTCCGCCACCACCCCGAATTTCCCACAGGGAAAGACTGTTTCAAGAAGAAAAGGAAATTCTTCATTAGGGCTGGATTTTAAAAGCAAGCTTCCACAAAAATCCAGAAAACAAAATTGGGTATAAATACCATCCAATAACCACTAAATGTCTTTGGTTAAAGCACCTGCCTGCCTGTGATTCTCAGGTCCAGATGTGAGCTCAGTGCACATCCAAAGGAAGCAGAATTTGAACCTGATGCTAAATGACAAATGATCCTGAACTTCATGACCATTTAAGTGCCACAGTGGCTAGACTAAATTGCTCTGATGCAGAATTTCTCCCAAGTATAGGTTACTGAGAAACATAATATTGCTTGAAAATGTATTTAGGTGCGCTCATCCTTCTCAGACCAACACTCATGGGCTCTTAGTCATAACCAGGCTTAAGCTAACACGATTCCCCTATTTTCCCCAGAGAGGGAGGGAAACAAGAGGACATGTCTCTCATGTTCCAAGATCAAAAACTGGATCACAGCACTCACAGCATCAAGTCTGCCAAACCAGAGCTCTGGGTATGTACAATTCTTAAAGAGCTAATTGAATGGAAAACAGCCATCTGGGGCTGGAAACCCTTATGACATTCTGGGAAATGTATGGGCTTTAAAAGGATTATGCAGGGTGATGTGACTTTCAAAATTCCCAAACTCTGAACTGAAGCCTAAATGAGAATATGTTAAATTCACCCATTCCAAAACACAGCACAGTTGACTCGGACCCTAGAGCCCAGCTGTAGCTCAGGGTGTCCACACTGCAGCCTGTCTGTGGGAGGTCTGCAGACCACTCCCTGCTGAGAGAGTCCAGCCAACCCAATCAGCCTACCAGCAGGCTGTGGCACAAGGTCCAGATCCTAGCCCAGGCACCAGCCAGGGTTCCCTTTGGCCTGCCCTCTTATGGTTGAACAACAATCAAGGAGAGCCACAGGGAGAGCGGCATTGGGTCCAGTATGGCCACTCCCTGGTCCTCCACAACACTGGTTGCACACTCTTCAACACAAGAAAATGGTGTGCAGAAACAAGGGCCTGCCACAGTAGGCTGTCGAGCAAGGAACAGAAAGCATCAGGGGACAGGTGGGACTGCTGGCTGGTCTCCACCTCTCCCAGAGGGCAGAGGCCGCAGAGCTTCTGCAGGCTAAGCAGAGACGTGTCAGAATTACCTTCCCAAAAAGTAGGCAGTAAAGGAGGATTTCAAGCAGCCACAACCACCAGCAGGCCTGCGACCTCCAGATATCAGGGGCTTGACCATGACCGTGTGGGTAAGCAGAACACACAAGTGCCTTCTGGAGCGAGAGAAGACAGCTTAACGCTGATAACTGGTCCTCTCACTCTTCTCTGCTCTCAGCAAGTGATCCTGAAAGGGATGGACAAAGTTGGTCAGATTCACTGGAGAAAACACGAGCCAGTGAAGACGTCCCGGCTCGCACTAGGCCTCCCTCCAAAGGCTGGCTGCCCCACCCCTGGCACCTGGGTAACCCTGCTCTGGGGCCATCCACACAAAACGATTTACGTACCCCCCACCCGCAACAAACACACACAGACACAGACACACACACACACACACACACACACAAGCTGCATCGGGCTTTAGGAACCTAACTCAAATGCACCCCTAACAACAACCCCACAGATGTGACTGGGTTGGACACTCCCAGCAAGGGAGGGAAGGCCCCCCCCCTTGGGTCCTTGCCAGCGGCAGGGTGCCACCTGGTCCTCCGCCTCATCCTCTCCATCCGCGGGGAAGTCGGAGCGGCCCCCACCAACCACCACCACGCAACCAGATTGATTCTCGCACTTCAAATCCCCGCTGCCAGGGCCCCATCTGTGTGCTGACCGAAAAGCCGCCCTCAAGCAGCCGGCCGGCGGAGCGTCTGGAGTTCTCCCAGCCCCGCGCTCACGCCTCCCCAGGCAGCCCCCGCACCCGCGGGCCGCGCCTTACCGCCAGTGTCCACGAAGCGCGGGGGCAGGCGGTCCCGCAGCGTGGCACTCCAACCCGCGCTGACCTCGTCCTCGTGGGACTCCTGCCCTTCGGGGGCGGCGGGAGGCAGCGGGGGGCCGGGGCGCTCGTGTTCGGCGTCCGAGGAGGCGGCGGAGGAGGAGCGCGAGGCGGCGGACGTGCTGTAGAAGGCGCTCCCGCCGCTGTCCGGCCAGACTCGCCAAACACTTCGTCCCAGATGTGCAGGCTCTCGTGGCGCGCGAGGGCCGCCTCGAGCAGCGCCGGCGCCCTCCTCCGCGCGCTCCCGCCGTCCTGGGCCATGGCCTCGGCCGCCGCCCGCGCGCCCGCCCCCCAGAGCGCCTCCCAGCCGCACGCGCCGGGCACCGGGCCCGCGCGGCGGCCCGCCGCCCCCCACCAGCGCAGCACGCAGCACAGCGCCTGCCGCCCCACGCCCGGCCGGCCCGCCATCTTGGCCGCCTCGGGCCCAGCGCCCGAGGAAGCGCCCTCGGAGCTCGGGCGCCGCAGGCTGCAGGCCGCGGAGGACGCAGGGCGCGAGGGCGGGAGGCAGGGGCTGCGGCCGGACCCAGGTGCCGCCGCTACCGCCGCCGCTGCGTCTCCTCGGCGCCCGCTGCATCCCCCCGCGCCCTCCCGCCGCACCCCGCGCTCCCTGGCCGACCTTCCCGGCCGGAGCCGCCAGAGACGGACCCGCCTCCTCGCACCTGAGGCCCGCCCGCCGGCCAATGGGGAGCAGTCCGGGGCGGGGCCCGCGCGGGGCACGCCCCACACCCCTCGGCGGAGCGGGGCGAGGAGAGCAGCTGCGGCGGCGGTGGCGGCAGGGGGGAGGGCGGCCGGTGGCTTCCTCGCCTGCGGGACGTGTGGCCCGGGACGGCCACCCGCAGGCCCCGCGCGGCCCCGCAGGGGGGAAGTGAGGAACCCAGTGGGGGTCGGGGGTTGGGGGGGACGCAGCCGGTCTTCCCGCCGCCCCAACCGGCTCACGGAGCGTGAAGCCCGCGCTCTCGGTCCCCTTCCGCAGTCGGCGCCGGCGGCGGCGGGGAGCTGTCTGCCCCGGTGGTTCTGAACCAGGCGCTGCGGAAATTCCAGGTAGGCGCTGGGCCTGAGGGTCACGATTCCCGTGGCTGCTGTGGCTGCTGCTGCTTCGATGCTCCACAGCCGGCTGTACCTTGAACTCTTGCAAGCACAAGGGCTATCTGGCTTCCGGGAGCCTTGCTCTAATAAGGAGCCCTCCTCGCTGGTTCATTCCTGGGGTCAGGTGGTGACTCAGTCTCGCTTCAATACCCCTGTAATTTCAGGGGGTCAACATCCGATCTTAGTCATTTTTTCCGTCTTTGACCTTTGACATCTTTAAAATCAAAATATTCATTACCTTCCAAATATTAATTACTCTAACACCACCACTGCAACATCTTCACCCATACATTTGACACACTTGTCTGTTAAAGTACGGCACAATCACCCAGGCTTCAGTGTTCTGATAAACAATAGATCAGAAAGGTTTCATCCATCCCTCTGCCTTGGCCAGGAGTGCGTGGCACTCATTCCATTGATGACGATACACGTGATCAGGCGTTTCTTGCTCCTCTCTCCCTCCCAACAATAATGCAATAAGTCACAATGATGGTAATTGGGCCATAAAGTCACTTGCACTCTGAAATAAAATAAATCCACAGAGATGTGAAGGGCTTGCAAATCCTACTGGGTATTAACTAAATAAGGATTACACGAAAGGGAAAGGCATATTGCTATTTCATGCATAAAGGATGCAGATGCATAAAGGGTGAAGATGTTGGTACCACCAGCTAAGGTCGTTCTAACAGCAGGTGAGCAGCTTCTGCTCTCGCCCTCCCCTCGCAAGCCCCTGTTTCCTCCTCCCAAACCAGAGTCTCTGTACCAGCATGAATTCCTGATCATCACTGAAAGATGATATATAAAAAGGAAAGGATTCACATGACATTGATTTGTATATGAATTGGCTGATATACGTGAAATTGTTTGCAAAGCATTTCAACTCCGTTGGAAGAATTGTGTCACAGAAAAGAACTGGTTTCCAGCACTTCTCTATACTGTGTTAACCAGGGAAAGATTCTGAAGAGAGTTCATACAGGTAATCAGACTTAAAAAGGTCATTGACAGATAGATTAAAGATGAAAAGTAAGATTGCGTAGCTCAAGTTCAAATTCTGCAATTAGGAATTCTGTAATACTCCTGTAAAATTTAATGACATATATTTTAAAAAATAATTGAAAGGGATCAAAACACTGAAATACATAGGAAGAACTCCTTCTCTTCTCCAGGCAGCCAATGAAAAGTCAGCAGCTAAAGTAAGTATTTTAAAAACAGTGGCTTGCTTTGCTACCCAGAGGAAGCAGGAAGTAGAGTAGTAACAGTTACAAGGATGGAATCAGTCTTCCATTGTGCCAAATCTGCATTTGTATGGTGCTAATCCCAAAGAAACCTTAGAGTCTTTGTGCTTATGAGCTCTCAAGTGCTTGTAGCTCACAGAGCATGCAACACTGGGAGAGGATTATATGGTCACAAAAGAAACAGACTGGGAAATCAAATTGTTATCCAAACCCTGGCCCAACAAAAATGAGATGGCTATGTCCATTTAGAATCAAGGGTTTAGCAACCAAGTGATACTTTGTTTAAACAAATGTTTCCGACCAAGAACAGTAAAAATACTTCAGCCTTTAAAAACAGGTGGCTGATTCTCCTTGTGAAAGGAGGGGAGGAAAGGGAAGAAAACAACTGGAAAACAAAAACCAAAAAACTTTTCCATCTGCTTGGCAACCTCCTACTCGATGCTATGATTATGGTTCTACATCATTAAGTTTTACAAGTAATGTTTTCTGGGAGGATAATTATAGAACCAGCATTATACTGAGATCTTTTAACTTTGAGTCATTTAAACACATCTTCCAAATAATACAACTTTGTAATATAATTAATTTTAAGATTAATTATAATTAATATTGAGCTTTTGGTTCATAGTCTGCACAAAAGTCTCCAGGGTAGTAAGAACAACCCATTTCTGTAGTAGATTCCTTAGGCTTTGTTAAGCCAGAGAGGTTCATGCTCTTGTGAAACTGGGGATAATAGCCATATTTCATTGAGTCTTGGCCTCCTTTCCTGGTATAGTTTAATAAGAAACAAAAAATGCTACCATTCAAACTATGATACAATGTTTTCTTTTCATTAATATTTTAATTTAAATGTATTCAAAAAGCTCTTTGGTAAGTATTTAGACAGATTTTTATTACATATGGCCTTAATGCATACATAAAATAAAAGTTAAAATTTTTGGTTAACGTTTTTCCAAACCTCACATTAAGAATCTCACTACTTTTATTTACTTTCTAACTGAGAGATTTCAGTGCCCAGATTTTTCTCACAATATGTTCCTCTGAGCCACCCAGAGCTTTTGTCATGCTGCACTTAAAAAATTATTATTAGACATATACCTGACATTCAATGTTAAATTAGTTTCAGTTGTACAACATAGTAATTTGACAATTCTATACATTACTCAGTGATCACCACAGTAAGTATATCATCACGTCACCATATAAACTTATTATAATATCATTGGCTGTATTCCCAATGCTGTACTTTTCATCTCCAGATGAGAACAGGAAATTATTTTATTTATTTAATAACGGGAAATTTGTACCTCTTAATCCCCTTCACCTATTTCACCCATCCCCCATCCACCTTCCCTCCCATAACCACCAGTTTGTTCTTTGTATTTAAGAGTCTATTTTTGTTTTGTTTTTTTTTTTTTGTCTGTTCACTTGTTTCTTTTTTTATATTCCATATAGACGTGAAATTACAGGGGCCCCTGGGTGGCTTAGTGGGTTAAAGCCTCTGCCTTTGGCTCAGGTCATGATACCATGTTCCTGGAATTGAGCTCCGAGTTGGGCTCTCTGCTCAGTGGGGACCCTGCTTCACCTGCCTCGCTGCCTGTCTCTCTGCCTACTTGTGATCTCTCTCTCTTTCAAATAAATAAATAAAATCTTAAAAAGAAAAAAAAAGGAAGTGAAATCATATGGTATTTGCCTTTCTCGGTCTGACTTATTTCTCTTAAACTAATACCTTCTAGATCCAGCCATATTGTCACAAATAGCAAGATCTCATTCTTTTTTATAGCTGGATAATATTCCATTATATATCTATATACACCATATCTTTACCCATTCATCTACTGATAAACACCTGAACTGCTTCCATATACTGGCTATTATAAATAGTGCTGCAGAAAACCTAGGAGGGCATATATCTTTTTGAATCAAGTGTTTTTATTTCCTTTGGGTAAATATCAAGTACTAGAATTACTAAAGCATATGGTAAATCTATTTTTAATTTTTTGAGGAACCTCCATACTGTTTTCCACAGTTGTTGCACCAATTTACAATCCCACTAAAAATGTACAGAGGTTCCTTTTTCTCCACATCCTGGCCAACACTTGTTCTTTCTTGTCTTTTTAATACTAGCCATTCTGACAAGTATAAGGTGATAGATCTCCCTGTGGGTTTGATTTTATTTTCCTGATGATGAGTGATATTGAGCATCTTTTCACATGTCTATTGGGTGTCTGTATGTATTTTTTGGAAAAATGTCTATTAAGTCCTCTGCCCATTTTTCAATTGGATTATATGTTGGGGTTTGGGTTTTTTGGGGGTTTGGTGTGTGTGTGTGTGTGTGTGTGTGTGTGTGTGTTCTTTACATATTTTGGTTATTAATTCTTTATTTTATTTATCATTCACCACTGTATTCTCCCATTCTGTAGGTTCCCTTTTGGTTTTGTTGCGGGTTTCCCTTACTGTGCAAAAGCTTTTTATTTTGTTGTAGTCTTAATAATTTATTTTTGTTCTTGTTTCCCTTGCCTAAGCAGACATACGCACAAATAATGTTGCTAAAACCAATCTCCAAGTGATTACTGCTTATTGTCTTTTAGGAGTTTTATTGTTTCAGGGCTCTCATTTATTCATTTAATTTTTTTTTCTTAAGTAAGCTTTACACTGAATGTGGGACCTAAACTCACAGCCTCAAGAATAAGAGTCACATGCTGTAAAGGCTGAGCAAGACAGGCACACCTCACACTTCACATTTAGATCTTTGATCCATTTTGAGTTTCTTTACGTGTATGGTAAAAGAATGTGGTCTAGTTTCATTCTTTTGCAAATGGCTCTCCAGTTTTCCCAACACTGTTTTTGAGGAGACTTTCTTCTGTTACATATACTTGCCTCCTTTGTCAAAGATTAATTGACCATATAATTGTGGATTTATTTCTGGGCTCTCTATCCTGTTTCCATTGATTTATGCGTATATTTTCTCCCAGTACCCTACTGTTTTGATTACTATAACTTTGTAGTATATCTTTAAATCCAAGAAACTGATACCTCCAGCTTTGTTCTCCTTTCTCAAGATTGTTTTGCATGCTACACTTCTTATAAAAGTATTCTGAGGTCATCCAAATTGCCACCCCTCCATTCTGCTTGGTTTGATGCTGGTAGGGTTTCTCTTTTTCTTTTTTCTTTTTTTTTTCCTTATCTGAGATTTTCATATAATAACCAGTTTATTTTCTTTCTTTAAATGGTCCTCAAAAGGCCTGTGGCTTGGCATGCCAAGGGATGTAGATGATCAGTTGTGCCCTAGGAGCAGTAACCACATGGCACAGGGTCAAGCTGTGGTAACTTTATAGGGACTTCCACCTGCTCAGCCCCAACTATAAGACAATTCCTGACATTGGAGATGTGAAAGAAAATGGGAGGGGAGGGGCATCTTAAAATCCATAAAATATGGCATATTGTCTCCTGTTTGTACTTATACAATTTCTGATTTTGCAAATGGCCAAGCTGCCGCAGGGAACAAAAATGAGGTCCTAAGGTGGCAGAGACTGACCTGGCCAGCCCTGTACTGCACAGGCTATGTGTTACTGGATCAGTATGAATGGAGAAAGCAGGGGTGAGTCAGGGAAGCTGCTGCTTCTCCCTACATTGCCTTCATCACCCACAGGGAGGGGGCCCAAAGCCAAGGAGGACCTCCTGGAACAGACAGGGGAGGGGAAAAGAAAGCTGAACGATGCCACAGCTGCTGAACCATGACCAAAATATGGGGGAGAAGGCTGGAGGCAAATGTGCATGGTACACCGTGACATTTGGAGTCCTAGGTGACATAGAAACTTAAGGATCCAACCTTGCTCAAACTGATTTTACATGATGATTTTATCTACTAATCAACCCAGAGATGCAGAGAATGAAATAGGGCAATACTATAGAAAGTGCTTGAGAGAAATCTCTCTTATGATTGAGATAACCTGATATTTCCATTGATTCATTCATTCATTCATTCATTCATTCGTTCAACAATTATGTACTGAGTATTATGTATCAAATCCTCTTCTGAACACAGAATAAATAAGGAAAAAAACCCACAAATACCATTTTTATAGCACATGCATTCAAATAGAAGAGAGAGAACAGACAGTAAATAAATAAATATATAATATGTCAGCTGTTGATAAGAAGTCAAAAGTAGAGAGGGACAGAAACTATGTTGATTGTGATGGTGCTGGTGCTGTCTGTGTGTGCAGTTAGGGGAGATTACTCTGATAAGAAGACATTGGCAGATCCTTGAGTGGATTCAGAGAACAAGACGGGTACATTTAAGAAGAGGAAACAAGTGCAACGCCCCAAGAAAGGCACGCACTTGCTGTACTCTGTTAAACACTAAGGAGGCTGGTGAGCGAAGGCAGAGACAGCTGAGTGAAGAGGTAGGAGATGAATTGAGAAGGAAGTTGAGTGTTAAATTTTGTAAGACTGAATTTTGTATTGAGTGAAGTGGGGAGCCATTGGAGATTTTAGAGCAGAGAAATAACAAGGTCTGACTTTTGTCTTAAACGGATTGCTTTAACTGCTGAGTGGAAAATAAACTAGAACAGAGCAAAGATGGAATCCAGAAGACCAGATAGGAGACTATTACAATAACTCATAGAAGACGGTGTTTTGGACCACAGTGGGAGTAACTGAAATGTGGAGAACTGGTCAGATTTAGAATATATTTTGAAGCTAGAATCCACAGTTTCTACCAAAGAATTAAACGTGGGCAGTGAAAGAAAGAGATGAATCAAGAATGACTCTACAGTTTCCTGTTTGAGCTATTGCAAGACCAGCAGAGCTCGAGAAGAATAAGAGCTTGGTTTTGAACATGTTGGGTTTAACTCATCTAGGTAGATCTGGAAAGCAGGCAGTGGAAGAAAGCTCAAAATCCAGGTCTGGACTGGAGGTGGAGATGTGGAGTCATCAGGAGATAGATGGTAGAAGAGGGACAGTCACCAAGGACTCAGTGTAGACAGAGGAGAAGTCTGAGGTTGGGTCCTGGAGCACATTCATACTCAGAGATCAGGGAAATGAGAAGAAACCCCAAGTGGAGGGGCTTGTCCTCACTCAGAAGGGATTGGAGTAAGGGTTCCACCCAGGTAAACTTAGTGGGATTCTGTGGGTCTTCTTTCCTTACCGATTTTTCTTTTCAAGATTTATTTGAGAGAGAGAGAGAGAGCAGGAGCACACACATGCAGGGGGAAGAGACAGAAGGAGAGGGAGAGAATCTCAATCAGATTCCCCGCTGAGCATGGAGCCTGACGTGGGGCTCGACTCCATAACCCTGAGCTCATGACCTGAGCCAAGATTCACACGCTTAACCACTTAGCCACCTAGACACCCACCCAGTTTGTTTTTCATTCTTTTTTTAAAATATTTTATTCATTTATTTATTTATTTGACACAGAGAGAAAGAGAGAGAGAGAGATCACAAGTAGGCAGAGAGGCAGGCAGAGGGAGAGGGAGAAGCAGGTTTCCTGCTGAGCAGAGAGCCTGATGCGAGAGCCCGAGACCCTGAGACCATGATCTGAGCTGAAACCACCCAGGTGCCCTCAATTTACTTTTCTCAGTGAAGTCATCAGAATGGTCGGTCATCAGCTGTATCTGATGGAAGGTGTTCAATTCTCACTCTGAACAAAATGGCTGTACATTAGAATCACTGGGAGAATTTTAAAAGCACACTTATATCCAGACCCTAATTGGATATTAATCTAATTGGTTCTACACCAATTAGATCAGGTCCTTTGGAGGTGGGCACTCCTGTGTTTTAAAGTCTTCCAGGTGATTCAAAAGTGTGGCCAGTGTTGAGAATCCCTGGCTTAAGGTTGGAGGAAAGAAGATGTGAAATAGTCAAAATATTTCACGAGAAGAATGGAGATTCTCTCGGTCAGAGAAACATACTTGGATTTGTGGCTGAGAATTTAATGTGAAAGGAGCGCCTGGTAGGCTCAGTGGGTTAAGCCGCTGCCTTCGGCTCAGGTCATGATCTCAGGGTCCTGGGATCGAGTCCCACATTGGGCTCTCTGCTCAGCAGGGGGCCTGCTTCCCTTCCTCTTTCTGTGATCTCTTCCCTTCCTCTCTCCTACTGTGATCTCTCTCTGTCAAATAAATAAATAAAATCTTAAAAAAAAAAAAGAATTTAATGTGAAAGCTTCCAGCATTGTTGCTTTTCTCACCAACCACCTTCAGCTGCCAGGGACAGACATAGGGTGGACAGAAGGTTGGGTTTTTACCAGGGTGGGGTTTTATCAGGTATGTATAATGTATGATGGAGGTGAGAGTATGGGACAGGGATTATAGTTATGGGAGCAAACTCTGTGCCAGCTGCGGAGGCCTGTGAGAATTTGGGGTAAGGATCAAGAACCACAGAAAATGAAATAGGGGGACGCCTGGGTGGCTCAGTTGGTTAAGCAGCTGCCTTCGGCTCAGGCCATGATCCCAGCGTCCTGGGATCAAGTCCCACATCAGGCTCCTTGCTCGGCAGGGAGCCTGCTTCTCCCTCAGTCTCTGCCTGCCACTCTGTCTGCCTGTGCCCGCTCTTGCTCCCTCTCTCTGACAAATAAATAAAATCTTTAAAAAAAAAATTCTCTTCAAAAAAAGAAAATGAAATAGGTAAATGGATTCTTCTGAGTGACTTGGATAATTAATACTTCTTGAAATAATTTAGTGCAGCCAGACCCCTGCAAAGCAGCACAAACAACTCTGATGAGTGCTTCAATCTACCACTTCTTCCCAGGGCTTCAATCAATTGCTTTCAACAAGTGAACATTGAGATATTTAGAGCAAAGGAAAAAAAATAAATATTGGAAGTTTGCATTTTTTTTAAGATTTTATTTATTTATTTGACAGAGACACAATGAGATAGGGAATACAAGCAGTGGGAGAGGGAGAAGCAGGTTTTTCCGCTGAGAAGGGAGCCCGATGCGGGGCTGGATTCTCAGGCCCCTGGGATCATGACCTGAGCCAAAGAGCAGATGCTTAACAATTGAGCTACCCAGGCTCCCCTGGAAGTTAGCTTTTTACATTCTTGGAAAATGGGATTTTGTACATTTATGTCCTTTTTCTGTCCCCTCGTGGATATTTTCCCTCTTGAAACACACCCAACCCCTGCTCCACAGTTGTCCAGTAAAAGAAAGGGATCTGAGTGCCATCCCCAAAGTTCACTTGCGTTTAAAGGAGAAACAATCCTGGGAAGCTGTTTTACACCAAAGAGTAGATTGCTCAGTTGTAGAAACTCAGGTATTATAAGAAAACGGGAGAGATATTCGTTACTAGAAGGGGGACTTGCTCAGCGTTTCTAAATTCACACTGGTAGATTGTTGAACTGTTGTAGGCTGAGTGTTAAAATCACATCTTTCCCTCCGTTTTCTTACAGAGACAATGATGGTTCTTCCAAGATTGTCTGTGAAAGGCTAGGCACCTGCAAAACCACACATTTGACCTGAGCCATCACCCAAGTAGAATGTAATCCGCTCTCAGATCATAGGAGAAAAAAGAGAGAGAGAGAATCCCAAGAAGAAACACTCACGTCAGGATTTTCATCAAATTTAGTGCACGTCTCACCATTTATCTTCATTTGCGGTAATTTTTTAAATAAACACTAATGTCGAATTGCCCTGCGTTACAACGAGCAACTCAATTATCAGAAAATCACGAGTCTCCAACGTTTGTTCTAATTACTAAAGCAGAAGAGTGGACAGAGTTTAGAAAATTTTCAACAAGGCTTAAACAAGAGAGATTTTCCACTTTTTTCTAATCAGGTCAACATAGATACCACTTTCCCTACAACCTTGTAGGCAGTTGGTATTTTTCAGAGATATCATTTGGTTCTTTATAGAAGGCTTAAAGTTGGAGGTCCATAAAAACGATAATCAACTTTTATGTGTGCCTTCTATAGGCCAGGAACTGTGCTAAATGAACAGTATCTAATTTAATCCTCCTAACAAGCCCTGTGAAGTCAATACTACTGACTATTCTCACTCCAAGGGGGGGCAAAGCGGATGCTTCGAGAGTTGAACTCAGTTTTCCAAGTTCATACAGCTCGTATATGATGGAATCAGGACTTGAGCTCAGTCTAATGCCAAGTTGGACCCTCAGTGGCAGCTACTGTAGTTTTTTTGACCGTCACCTGCTTCCCTCCCCCACCCCCGCCCCCATCTGATTCCCATTTAGGGATAATCAGCCATACCTAAATGACAGTGGCCAGGCAGGAAGGGTGGCTACTGGGTTTAATTATTTATATCCAGGGGGAAGAGCCGCCTCGCCCCATATGTTCTGCTTCAGTTCTTGCCCTGCCAGGGGAGTAGCCATCCTTCAAACCATCAGTGTTAATTGCTGGTGAGGGATGAATTAGGCGGCAGGGGTCACACACAGTTTACTAGTCATGCATATTTCTTTCAGAATACCTAAGTACCATTCCCTTGGAGATGAGAAGAAATGATGGGAGGGATGTTAAAAGGGACTCCCAGAAATATTTCTGGACCAGTCATGATCACTAGCCCTTATGATACTCTTGGAGTCATTTTACTGGTTCTTGAAATGAGTGCACTTGCCCTAGGATGGCTTGGCCCCTCCCAGTAATCAGAAGCTCCCAGGATGGGTCAAAGATTACTTTATTTGCTATAATTCTGCAAGTTGAATGTATCTCTCAGCCATTTCCTGTGAATGCTATTATGGGGCAGGCACAGGGGGATGACTATGGGACAGAAACATATCAGGTGAGAGGGATCCTATGCTTTTGTATGAAGGAGAAGCCCATTCTCCTTGGTGATGGGAGTTTTCCTTCTGCTCTGACTCCTGCCCAGCCGGGATCAGTGGGGAGCCTCCTCCTTTGGGCGACAGGTCTCTTTCTTTCTAAATCTTCTTTTTTTGGGCCAAAAAGCAAGACTACCCTTCTTTTCATCTTTCAGCTTTTTCATCCTGGCCAACGACACTCAAACACCCACGCCCCCAATTTGGGCTGCTGGACTATGCCAAGAGGCCACATACTGGATATATTACCTCAGGCCCAGTGTTTGGACTTCACTGAACCTTAATTGTAACATCTGAGAAGGGTTGGGGAGGCGGATGTTGTGAGGATTCATTAAGACAATGTTAAATTTTTATCACGGAGTCAAGGAAGATCTCTTGTTAGGAATGTGTTCAATCTTACCAGAATAGAGGGCAAAATAGCATTTTACATATATTTTTTAATAAAGTATTTCTTTTTAAAAAATTGTTTATTTGACAGAGAGACAGAGCAGGAATACAAGCAGGGGAGTGGGAGAGGGAGAAGAAGTCTTCCTGCTGAGCAGGGAGCCCAATGTGGGCCTCCATCCCAAGACCCTAAGTTCATGATCTGAGTAGAAAAACGATGCTTTAAGGACTGAGCCACCCAGGTTCCCTGCAAAACAGCATTTTTTTTAAAGATTTTATTTATTAATTTGACCAACAGAGATCACAAGTAGGCAGAGAAGCAGGCAGAGAGAGAGGGAGAAGCAGGCTCCCCGCTGAGCAGAGAGCCCGATGAGGGGCTCCATCCCAGGACCCTGGGATCATGACCTGAGCTGAAGGCAGAGGCTTTAACCCACCAAGCCACCAGGCACCCCGGAAAACAGCCTTTTAAACAATATTTTTATTTTTATTTTATACATATATATGTAAACAGAGAATTGAATGTATACATATAAATATAACTTGTAAACACATTTGATATATATTTATGTTTATCCTAGGACGCAACACTGCCCTCCTGAGCAGCGCAAAAGGGTGGGTTTTTACAAAGAATCACCAAACAGCTTGACCAAACTGAATGGCCTGCCTTGCGCTGCTGCTTAAGAGAAAGCCTTGAGTTGGGAAAGGTTTGACAAATACTGAGAAAAACCAGTCAATTAATATGTTAAAAACACTACCCAACCACAGTATGAACCATTTAGACATATGGCTTTCATTTTGACTTTAGTCTCCAAAGCCTAGGGGTCCCTGGGGAAAGGGGGCAGAGGGAGAGAAAGGACCAGCTTCTCTGTGGGCCAGGTTTCTGGGGTTGCTCCCAGCCCTGCCCCCAGAGGGAATGCCCCCACCCAGGGCTTTGCTCCCAGAAGGGCCCCTCCCCCAGAAAGCCCCTTCCCAAATGGCCCTGACCTTTGGCCACACCCTCAGAGGTCCCATTATCCACCCCAACCCCCTCACACCCCCCTACCCTGCCAAGCACCGCCCTCAGAAGGGTTCTAAGGTGAAGTCAGTGTGCTTATCTCTCAATGTCTAGGAATTACTCAGTTTTATTTTTGACTTTGTGTTTTTTGAGCGAAGTGGGTGGTGTAAGGACCTACTTTATATTTTTATATTTTAGCCAGAGGCTTCCATTGAGGTTACACAATAACCTTGTTGTTTAACCCTTAAGCTGTCCCTGCTCCCCTTCTCCCAGGGGACTTACTTAAAAACAAGTCCTGGAAATCAACCTCAGGTAACAAAGCCCAAATACAAGGGTGGGTCAGGCCAGGTAAGACATCTGATCAGTGGAGGGCTGCATACTGTCTCCCTAGCTACCAAGGAGTATGGGTCCCGCCCTTTGTGAGTCTTTTGGGCGAAAATCCTAACCAAGGTGATAGGCTAGGTCAAATATCTACTAAAAGGTAAGTTGTAATTCAATTGGTCACCTAGCATCACTGTGCAGCTTTCTCTGTGTGTTACAATTTCATTGGCCACCTGTGCATGACCAGGCCCAACCGCATGGCCTATGTCCTTAAAAGCTAGTCTGTAAAGGAGAGAGGGGTTGACTTCTCTGTAAGAAAAGCGGCCCTGGCTGGTCAGTTTGATTCTTGATGCTTGGTGCAAAATAAAGCTTTGTTTGACCTTCGCTTTGTATCAGTCTCGCTCTTTTAATCATGGACCCATTATTGGGGCATAACAGGTGGGATAGTGGAGCACGTACATAGTGGAGGGGACAGCCCACTGTGGGTATCCACCATTCCTTGCCTGTACTGCTCATTTGCATGTACTGCTCACCCTGCCCGGTGAGCACAGCATGGAAATGGACACCTCGTGAGTGGTGGTCAACGAGACTCGCTGACCACGTGATGTCTATGACCGAGTCAACCGGAGCTCGCCTTCCCTACAGACCAGAGCTTGCTCTGAGCACCGGCAGGAGGCGGTGGCCTCTTGTGAGCAGCCCAGAACCCTGTCTTGTCCTTTCTCACTTATGTCACCTCCCTGTGTTAGCCAAGCCTTGGAAGTGGTGACTTAGGAGGGAAGGGAAAGAAAGGCAGCCCCTGGCTCCTGATCCTGTCAAGTTCCGTACTCATCAGGAAGCCGAGGGCAGCAGGGTTGGTGGAACAGGTGTGAGTCCCCAGGTGAGGTAAAGATGGCAGAGCTGGTCTTGTGCAGGATTTCTACGGTTCTGATAAGAAGAAGGCACGTGGGTGTGCCCCAGCTGTGGAATCCCTGCGTGAATTATTTAACACTGACATTGCACCCTACGAAGATGAATGGCATAAATCATGCCCATAATCACATTATAAAATTTTTATTTGCTTGGAATGACATTAAATGCAAATAGAAAACAGCAGCCATGCCCCTTCAGAAGATAGATGATGGAGGAAATGAGCTTTCTATTTTAGTACCTTTAACAAACACTTCCTCCCTGTTTTTGCCCAAAGGGTCCTATATCTTCATTTTGCATGGGGCTTGTAAATTATGTAGCCAGCCCTGGGGACAGCTGTGCAGTGTCTCAATGACCCAGTGCAGGGAATGGCAAGAGCCTCCCTCCTTGATACAGTAGTATTACACAAGCCCCTGAAGCTGAAACAGAACTTCAGGATAAAGTCTGGGGGGGAGGTCCTCAAATTTCTGAGTCATGGGCTGTCATAAACAAAATAACAGCCGGGTGGCTTAGGCAACATACAATTTATTTTCTCATGGTTCTGGGCGCTGGAAGTCCAAGATCAAGGTGGCAGTAGGGTTCGATTCTTCAAACGTCTCTCCTTGGCTTGCAGATAGCTGTGTTCTCCACTCTGTCTTCAAACGATTGTCCTTCAGTCTGTACTGTCTGTGTCCTAATCTCTTCTTCCTGTAAGCACACCAGTCCTGTTGGCTTGGTGCCCACCCCCAGTGAGCTCATTTTCCCTTTATCACCTCTTTAAAAATCCTGTCTCTGAATACTGCCACATTCTGAGATGCTGGGTGTTAGGACGTCAACGTAGGAATCTGGGGGCATCCAACTAAGCCCATAACAATAGTCAAAACTGGATCCGAAACTGAAATTTAGACACATTTTAAAATGCTAAAAGTGTATATATATAATTTTTGTGGTAGGCCTGAGATGGTTGGTAGGCTGAGATGTATTTGTAACCTTTGAGGGAAACATCCTTTGGAATGATCAAAGAGAGCTTCTATGTAATTCCATACATCCACAATTAAACCCCAGAGCTTTTTAATTTGGAATTTGACTGTTTTGTGCTTGGTGGTAACCAAAACCAGCCTAGGGCTTTTCTTTTGTTTTGGCAGAAAAGTAGGAGGCAGAGGACTTGAGCATTTAGACATCTTGCTGCTCTTTGGTTTAATCATACTCTACTGAGTTGCCCGAAACTAATTAAGCTCTTGTCTCTGTAGAGGAGAGATGATGTTCATTACATGTCATTGGCCACAATGTTCCTTTTTTAAATTGTTGTTAACATTTGTGTTATTTTTCAGTATAAGAGACAAGCTTTATCTTAGTTTGGGCTGATGTAACAAGAGCACCATAAACTAGGTGCTTTAAAGACATACTTATTTCTCTCAGTTCTGGAAGCTGGGAAGTCTACGATCAAGACCCTGGAAGATTCCGTGTCTGTTCAAGTGCCCACTTCCTGGGTCACAGATGACCATCTTCTCCCTATAACCTCCAAGGTGGAGGAGGCGAGGGATCTCTGTGGGGTCTCTCTTATGGAGACACTAATCTCGCCCATGAGGACTCCACCCTCATGAACTAAACATCTCCCAAGGACCCCATCTCCTAGTTATGTCCCTTTGGACATTGAGTTTTCAACTTATGAATCCTGGAGGGATACACTGTCTACAGTGAGCTTCGTCAAACATCTTTTATGTTCAAGGCACTGTTTTTTGGCAAAATTAATCATTTCCTACACATCCTTTGAAGCAAGAATATTTCTGCACTTTGCCTTCCTTTAGAACCTTTCTCTAGAGAGGATCCTAAAAAGTTCAGAAAAGATGCAGAAGAAACCTGCTGGTTAGCTCGTTTTTCACAGTAGAGCAGAATTCATTTTGAAGTAGGTTAATCTTAGAAATCCAGGCGAAGACACTTCGCTTGAAAATCATCTCAAATGATCAGTTAGTTTTGTTAGTATGAGTAATAGTAACTATAAGATCAATAGAACAACTTTTTGTTCTACTGTGGGCCTACTGTGTGCTGGGTACCTCGGAGCACTTGAGTCGAACCATCTCGTGATCCTTTCAACAGCCCACTGAGGGTCACACTGTCTTCTCCTCCACGTTATGGATGAGCCTTAAGTCTGGGCCAGAAATGACACAACTTTCCCAAAGCCATATTGCTACTGAGGGGCCAGCTGGGATCTATGCCCACTCTGGTGCCAGAGCCTGTGATTGCAAACGTGGGCTGCACTAGCTGTTCAGAACAAAGGACTGTTCATGGAGGTGACACAGCTAACCCGTGAGACCCACCACCCTTTTCCCTAAGGTCATCCCGGTACAGCCTGCAGTGATGGCCCGATTAAGCATTTGAACTTGGTGCTGCAGAGGGCGTGTTTTAGGGACAAGATTGGTGTTAAGGGGGTCTAATGAAGCCCAGAGGAATGGAAGGAAACAGGACTTGGGGAAATATCTGGGTCCCTGGAGCAGTGATCTCCTTTTAATACTGTGCACCTCTCTTTCACAAAAATAAATAAATACATAAATACATACATACATACATACACACAAAAAATATTTGCGGACATAGCACAAATTTAAGCAAATTTTTGATAAATTATAAACTCTACTACTCTACTAAATTATTATGCACATTATAAATGACATGCAAAAGCTAAACAGTTAAATGGATGACATGAAATATGAATAAAACTTATAATATTTTCTTCCAGCCCCGTACTGGACTATTTGTCAAACTCCCTTTGGAGAAGACTTTTTAAAGATTTGTTTATTTATTTATTGAGAGAGAGACAACACGTGTGTGCACATGTGAGTAGGGGGGTGGGGCAAAGGGAAAAGGAGAGAAGCAGACTCCCCATTGAGCACAGAGGCCTCACTAAGGGCTCAATCCCATGACCCTGAGATCATGACTTGAGCCAAAATTTTGAGTCAGACATTTAATCAACTGAGACACCCAGATGCCCTGGAGAAGACTTTTTAAGAAAGAGATAGGACACTGGATTTATAGCAATAATTCCTAGAATTAATCTTTAAAAGTGGGAAGATAGAAATGGTTTTTTTAAATTTTTTTAAATATTTTCTTTATTTATTCATAAGAGATGGGAGGCAGAGGCAGAAGCAGGCTTCCCGCAGAGCAGGAAGTCCAGAGTGGGACTTGATCCCAGGACCTGGGATCATGACCCTAGCTGGAGATAGACGCTGGAGATACTGATAAACCAAACTTTAGGGAAAAATACTGAACTTTACTGGGAAGATGAAGCAGAACAACAGCATATGGCAGCAACATGAGTTTTAGATAGTTGTTGGTCACCCAGAAGGCTTAAGGTGGAGAGAAAAACAAAAGGCTGTAGTGACCCAAAATTGTCCGAGTTGTGTAATTTGACCCAGGAACTTCCGGGTGACATAAAGATTTGTTTATTTATTACACGGACAGCGCCATGTGGGGACAGAGCGAGGGGGAATGAGAATTCCATACAAACGTGTGAGTGGCTCTTCTCCCATCTCCAGGGGGGAAGGAAGAGATTGGGTTTACTCCAGTAAGCATGGTGATGAGTTGGTGAGGTAGGTTGACTAGATGTCTGGACACCTGAAAAAGCCAGCTAAGGGGGCTTCCTGGCCATCTTGTCAGTGTCTTATTGAAAGCTTGTCATGTGCAAGACTTTCTTTTAACAGGTTGCCAGGTGAATTGATGTACAAATCAGACTACCGGCCGCCATGTGCCATTGCTCAGGTGGTCCATGACACAGTGCCCTGCAACTAAGGGGATGCACTTAGCATTACAGACATCGTTCTGTCTTTGTTATTTTGAAATTTAGAAAATATCTTATTAATTTGTTCACCCCAAAGAGGCAATTTATTGCTTACTATGACAGTCTTTTGGTAGAGGACACAAAACTGCTTTCTTTGTTATGAAAATCAATGTGTTACACCAATTTTCTGAAAGATAGAAATGAATTGCCTCCTTCCAGCTGGGTCAGGACATAAGTGTACCCTATGTATTGGTTTTTCAATAGATTCCATTTACAGATTGTACATGTCTCTCAATACAGAAGACATTTGCTCACATTTATGTGTAGAACATTCCCGAGCCTGGTCCAGGTTGCGGATGAAACCGTCACTCTGACTGGCAAGGCATAACGAAGAAGAGTTTTCCTGTAAACAATATGTGGTCATGGAAGGAATCAGCACTGCAATTCGTGGCTGATTCCAAAGGCTCTAAGAGGTGGTAGATGCACAGGCAAAGTGGTGACTTTTGCAGAGGAAGCAGGCTGGGGAGAGATAGCAAAACAGAAGTTTGAGAGGGCCCTAAAATCTCCTCCTGTGGGATTATTGGCCATTGAGCTTGAGAAAGGCTATGGTGAAAACTTGAAAGAGCATCAGATCAAACCCTTGGCCACTGGAGGTTGAAACTGACATGAGCAGCACTATCTCTATTCTTGACCCAAGGCCACAGGATGACAAGCTTTGCTTTTTCAATGTGGTCTCAAGTCTCTATACTGCCCTATAAAGAAAATAATACAAATAAATGCTGAGAGTGTAAAGTGTAAGCAGAGCTCCCCTTGGCCATTTCCTAAGTTTTGTCCACTCCGAAGTGAGTATCACTTTGGTGAGTGCATTGCAGGAAATGGCCTTAATGATCAATGGCAGACCTCCACTCCAGAGTGACATAAAAAGCAATCTGCACCTCCTTCCTGATTTGTCTGTAATGAAACTTGCTTTCCTCAGGTCCCAGCATTCGAGGCAGATAAATATGTTCCCTTTCGTTGGCTCTTACTCATACTTCAGCAAGATTTCCCATGTGCTTTCCTTGGCTGGCTGCGAAACTGGACCACAATTTATGGGATCTTAGGGGACAGGCGCATAGAATTCCAGTGGGATCCAGGAACAGAACCTATTTGGAGATTAGAGACCATTGCGGTGCAAAGCTTTTCTTTGAGATCGAAAGAGGTGCATGTTATGCAAATATTAGCAAGTGTAAGTTCACACTGTCTATTGAAAATTTATAGACTCATTATGGTCAAGAAGGCTGGAAGATAAGTAGATTTTGGGAAAGATTCAGGTAAATTCAGGGAGGTGGCAAATTACCCCAGGGAAAGTAGAATGGCTAAAGAGTATGGCCCAAACTTTTAAAAAAAATTTTATTCGCTTATTTGACACACAGAGAGCCAGAAAGCACAAGTTGGGGGAATGGCAGAGGGAGAAGGAGAAGCAGGCTCCCCGCTGAGCAGGGAGGCAAATGTGTGGGACTCGATCCCAGGACCCTGGGATCATGACCTGAGCTGAAGGCAGACACTTAACTGACTGAGCCACCCAGGCACCCCCTGGCTCCAACTTCCAAAGATGGTGTATGAGATACCTTTGGTGGGAAGGAATGAAGATCAGCAACTGTCCTTGATTCTGCTTCTCAGGAAGGCATTGTGATGTGGTGCCCAGGACTTTGGAGACAGACACATGCTTGGTGCCCTCCGGCTCTGCCGCAAAAGCAACACCTTCCAGAGGGCAGCTGCAGGCACCGGGTGGCGTCACACAGGGTCAGACCCGGGAGGCACTCAGCCACGTACCCATTCCACCATCCTGCTGGGTTTGGAAGAGCGCTATCAAAGTCCCTGCTGCCGAAGGACCATCCAGAGTGACATGTCCCATGGGGCACGCCGGCATTCCTTTACCCCTTCAGGTTATTGGCAGCAAGGCTGGAAATTTTTTTAATTGCCTGGGAAAATGATAGCAAACAGCTCCAAAAAGGAGTTTCAGAACGCAGACTTCATACTATGTTTTGAGTACATTTCATTCATTTGGCAGGTACTGACAGGGTGCTTAAGTGCCAGGTGCTGCTGCATTAGAAACAGACTTGAGAAGTTAACAGGAGGGGGCTCCAGCCCTCAACCAGCACAAAGTTGATCAATGGATGCATGTGACAGACAGAGCACTGTGACGGGGAGTACTAGGTGCTGTCATAAGAAGGGTATGCCTGGAGTTAAGGGAACACTCGGGGGGAGCCAGCACCAACACTCGGGGAGAGCTGTGGGAAATATGATGGATGCAGATGGCTCCAGGGGAAACCAGAGAACTGCTCAGATCCCTGCTTCTTAACAGCTCCAAGTGCCCGCCGCTTCAGAGTGGGGGCTGGGCGAGCAGGGAGCTGGGGTGGGCGCAGCAATGCCTAAGTTCTGACCTCAAGCCCCTGCGCTGTTTCACCTGTCCCTTTAGGAGTACAATGACATAGGATGTCACCAACGGAGGATCTACCCCTGCATCCTGGTACTGGGAAAGCACGCGAGGGCTGCGGAGCTGAAAGCAAGAGTTGGTAGTTCCAGTAATGTGTGCAGGGTTTTAAAAAACTATATACCGGAAAATATCCGGTCTTATTTGCATGTGTTTGTATCATGCACAATTTTTAACTGCAATCCTCCTTTTACCTTCTTCCCTGTTGTTAAGACTCTCCTCTCCTCACCGCTGCCTTTGTCCCTATAATACCTGTTGACAGCCTGGTGCTCATCCATGAGCTCATTCGCCTCTATCCACGCACGCATGGGGCTCTGTCACTGTTTAACAAATATGGGCTCATTTTATCTACCTCTTGATCTAGTGCTTCCCAGTTAATAATCCCTCCTGCATAACGTCCTTCTGTTTTTATCTTCATTTTTATAAAGAATGGCTGCTCACCTTTTATCAGGTGCCTTTATTTTTTTATCAAATGCATTTATTGCTATGGTCTTAAGAGTTTTTCACAGTTAATTTAGTGATGAGGTAAATCTTATTGATTTTCTGGTCTTGAGCTCCCTTTATTTTCCTGGAATGAATCCAAGTTGGTCTCAGGATATAGTCCTTTGATAGAGGCCTGACTTCTGTTATTTGCTAACATTAGTTCAGTTTCTGTTAACTAATCTGTCCTAAGCCAGGTTTGTTAATAGCTTCCCCGTTCCTCCCTCTCAGGTTTGGGTATTAAAATTGTGCTCAGCTTCATCAAGTGAATTGACTTATTATTGTTTAATTGCCTGTTGCCATTTAACAGTAGAATGACAGTTATCCAGCTGCAAACCTGTCTGATCTTGGAACTCATCTTCTTAATTTTCCATCCTTGAATCATTTGGATGATTTTGTTTTCCTAGGAAATCATCGTTTCTTCTAGGTTATCAAATTGATTAGTATAAAGTGCCTTGCAGTTTAGTGATTCTTTTATATTATGCATTTGCTTTTATATCTCTGTTCCCAATCCTTATCTGTTTTGCAACTCTCTCCCTCTCTCTGTCCCCTCCTCCCTGAAACCCCCCTATCCCCATTCCCCTTCCCTCTCCCCACCTCCTCCCACACCCCATCTTCCCCCTCTCTTATCCTTAATAGGGCATGTGAAGTTTTTTTTATTATTATTATTTCATTAGTCTTTCATAGAAACAACTTTGAGTTTATTTGCCCCTGATATTTTTTATTAGTTTAAAAATTTATCTTTATTATAACTACTTCCTTTCTTTGGATTGAGCTGCCCTTTTCTGATGGGTTTAAATGAGTACTTTCTTTTATTTAAAAAAATGTTTGAAATTGAAGACATTTGACACTAAAGTCTCCTTAGAGTATAACTTCTGGTGTCTTCTGTAAGTTTTGGTATGAAATAGTCTCCTTTCCATTGCTTTCAAGATTTTCTTCAGTCGTCTTATGATTTCTTCTTTGACTGAAGACTGTATTTCTTAACTTGTATGTAGTTTCAATTTTTTGTTACCAGGTTATCTAATTCTGATTCTACTGGATTGTGATCAAAGAACTGTTCTTTAAATCTTTAATTTGGAAGGCTTGTAAAGGTTTCCTTTGTTGCCTAGTATGCAATTAATCTTTACAAATATGGCTTTCCTTAGGTGTAAGAAAGAAATGTTTTCCGAGGGAAATAAGGATGTCTATTTTCTTTTTCTTTTTAAAGATTTTATTTATTTATTTGACAGACAGAGATCACAAGTAGGCAGAGAGGCAGGCAGAGAGTGAGAGAGAGGAGGAAGCAGGCTCCCCGCGGAGCAGAGAGACCAATGTGGAGCTCGATCCTAGGGCCCTGGGATCATGACCTGAGCCGAAGGCAGAGGCTTTAACCCACTGAGCCACCCAGGCGCCCCAGGATGTCTATT
Source organism: Mustela nivalis (assembly GCF_964662115.1). NCBI lineage: Eukaryota > Metazoa > Chordata > Mammalia > Carnivora > Mustelidae > Mustela > Mustela nivalis. The sequence continues at coordinate 469,131 of NW_028136137.1, read as the reverse complement.
TTCTGTGTGTCCTTGTTTTTCCCTCCTTCTAGTAGATACTCCCATTTGAAAAGCTAAAATTTTACCTTGTTATTGCATTTTTAGAGTCTTCAGGTATTATGTTGTTAGATGTATACCTGCTTATACCTTTTACATCTTCTTTCCAAACTCTGCCTTTAAAAATGTCCCTCTTCATCTTAGTACCTATAACTTTAGACCCAACTTGTCTGCGATGAATTTTGCCATTCCGGCTTTCTCTTTTGCATGGTATCTCCTCACCTGATACATTCTCAATCCCTTTTGCATTTTAAGTATGTTTCTTGAACAGCGTGGATCTGTAACCTCCTGATAGGCGCTTTAATAGAAAAAGTCAGTCTGTACACATTTAAATTAATGATAAACAGTCATAATTTTATTCCTCCCATCTTATTTTGTTTTTATTTTCCCCATTTTTGATGTTTTTAATCAAGTTCATTCTTTTTGTACTTGATAAATATAGAAGTTCTTTGCATTTTTCGATGACAGCTTAATTGAGATATAATTCACAGGCCATACCACTCACCATCTAATGTGGACAATTTAATGGCTTTCACTATATTTAACTATACTATACTGAACTACCTACACATTTTCATCATCCTCAAAAGACAACTTTAGCCATCACCACCAGTCTTAGGCAACCGCTAATCTACTTTCGGTCTCTGTAGATTTAGCTATTCTGGAAATTCCATATAAATCAAATTATGCAATACGTGGTATTCTGTGACTGACTTCTCTCAATCAGCAGAATGTTTTCAAGGCTCCTCTGTGTCGTGGCACATATCAAAATTCTATTCCTTTTCAAGGCTGAATAATATTCCACAGGCTGGATGGATCACATTTTATTTATCTCTTCATAAGTTGATGAACATCAGGGTTGTTCTCACCTTTTCACTATTACGAATAAACCCTAAACCTTCATGCACAAGTTTTTGTGTGGGCATAGTTTTTTTCTTGGCTCTATACACAGGAGTGATATTGGTGTGTCATATGGCAACTCTGTGTTCTGCATTTTGAGGAGCTACTAAACCATTTCTAATGTGGCTGCGCCATTTTCCAAGCCCACCAGCAATTTCCAGGTTCCAGCTCTTCACATCCTTCCAACACCTGCTTTTGGGGTTTTTGATAGTAGCCATCCACGTGGGTGGGAGGTGGTATCTCACCATGGTTTTGATTTGCATTTCCCGAATGATTAGTGATGTTGAGCATATTTTCACGTGCTTATTGTCCCATATATTTTATATATACCTTATATGTATCTTTAAATATATATTATATATTTCATATTTTATTTATATTTAAATACATATTTAAGAATGTAAATATACTTACATAAATATGTTTATATAAATATATGATCATGTAAAATATATTTATATATACATTTATATATTAATGTATACATTTGAATATTAGAGAAATGTATATTCAAGTTCTTTGCTCATTTTTTAAGAGATTTTATTTATTTATTTGAGAGAGATTTATTGAGAGAGATCACAAGCAGGCAGAGAGGCAGGCAGAGAGAGAGGAAGAAGCAGGCTCCCTGCTGAGCAGAAAGAACGGGGCTCGATCCCAGGACTCCGAGTTCAAGACCTGAACGGAAGGCAGCAGCTTAACCCGCTGAGCCACCCAGGCGCCCCTCTTTGCTCATTTCTTAACTTGGTTGTCTTTTTATTTGAGTTGTAAGAATTCTTCACACAGTCTGAATGCATGTTCCTTATATATGACCTGCAAATATTTTCTCCCATTTAGTGGCTTGTCTTTTGACTTTGTCAATGGGGTCCTTGGAAGCACAAAACTGGGATATTTTGGTTGAGTCCCATTTATTTATTATTTTTTTTAAGTTGCTTGTACTTTGGTGTTTGGCCGAGGAGCCGTTGTTAGATTCAAGACCACTAACATTTACCTTTGTGTTTTCTTCTGAAAACTTTATCATTTTACTTTATTTTTATTTTTTAAAAGATTTTATTTATTTGAGAAAGAGACAATGAGAGAGAGCATGAGCGAGGAGAAGGTCAGAGGGAGAAGCAGACTCCCTGTGGAGCTTGGAGCCTGATGCAGGACTCAATCCGGAAACTCCGGGATCATGACCTGAGCAGAAGGCAGCCGTCCAACCAACTGAGCTACCCAGGCATCCCGAACTTTATCATTTTAATGCTTACATTTATGTCTTTGATGCATTTTGGGTTATTTTCTCTGTATGGTGTGAGGCAGGACACCTGTTTCATTATTTGCATGTGGCTGCTTGGGAGTAAAATACTGTTCTTACCCCCATTGAATTGTTTGGCACTTTTGTCAAACATTAGTTGACTGTAATTTATTTTCCTTTTTTTTTTTTTCCCATTGAGGCATTTCACGTGCCATGTATATTATATTTCTAGGAAAAAGGAATCCCAGGATTTTCCCTCCTGCCTGGATTCTTCCTTCTTCATGGTGCATGATGCCAGAAGAATTTTTCCATGCAGTGAAACCAAACTGAGGGGATGGAAATATTCTGCCACTTTTCTAGATCTTTCAGTTATACAAGTCTAGGGCTGGTCATGCCACACTTGTTTAACTTGCCCGTGAGGTACACAGCAGTTTTCCCAGCTCTGTGGTCATCAATAATTTCAAATTTGCCAATGTACTCATGCTTCGTCATCACAGTGAGGAAACGGGACGATGACTTTGGTGCAGGGCCTCCTAAGAACCTGGCCTTCGCCCCCCCTTTCAGCAGTGTTAATGTTCTTGAGGGCATCTGTGGGACATTTGTTCACACTGTTACTGCAGCACGGAAAGATGGCAGAAAAAGCTTTTTTCCCTTTTATTAATATTTGGTCTTGTTCTCCTTCCCTTTTTCATAACCGAATGCATATTTCCCCTTCGTCATTTGAAAACTGCATACTGTTCTCCAGCTGTTTTCCCCAGACGAGACCTTGTGTATCAAGAATCCTTATTTCACAGTTATTATACACAATCTTAAAGATTTATGACTGTCTGCTTATTTTACACATGCATACACACGAAGCACTAAATACGGACTTTATCTGAATGGCTAAATGTTGGCCAAGACAGAAGCCAGTTGTAGTGGGAACTGATAGGATAAAGATATAGTCTGAAGTTTTTGTTCTTTACAAAAAGCCTTCATGGGGCGCCTGGGTGGCTCAGTGGGTTAAGCCGCTGCCTTCGGCTCAGGTCATGATCTCAGGGTCCTGGGATCAAGTCCCATGTCGGGCTCTCTGCTCAGTGGGGAGCCTGCTTCCTCCTCTCTCTCTCTCTCTGCCTGCCTCTCTGCCTACTTGTGATCTCTCTGTCAAATAAATAGGTAAAATCTTTAAAAAAAACAACAACAAAAAAAGCCTTCATGGGGCGCCTGGGTGGCTCAGTGGGCTAAAGCCTCTTGCCTTCAGCCCAGGTCATGATCCCAGGGTCCTGGGATCAAGTCCTGCATCGGATTCTCTGTTCAGTGGGGAGCCTGCTTCCCCCTCTCTGCCTGCCTCTCTGCCTACTTGTGATCTCTGTCTTTCAAATAAATAAAATCTTAAAAAAAAAAGGCCTTCATATTTTATTAAAAATTTTAGGTGTCCGAATTCAAAAGGTTAACAATTGAGTACAATAATAATAATAATAATAATAATATATCATCTAATAATAAAATAATAATAATTTCTCCTGCATAGTCACTGCTGCACACTAGTAAAATGAGATGTTTCTTTTCTTTTCTTTTTTAAAGATTTTATTTATTTTATTTATTTGACAGACAGAGATCACAAGTAGGCAGAGAGGCAGGCAGAGAGAGAAGGAGGGAAGTGGGCTCCCTGCTGAGCAAAGAGCCCGACGTGGGGCTTGATCCCAGCCAAAGGCAGAAGCTTAAACCACCCAGGCGCCCCGAGATGTTTATTTTCATTTGGGATTATGGAGGGGCAAGGTGTTTTTGGCTCTCCTGCTGAAGTAGGGACTCAGTCAGTATGGTCTCCACCTTTTTCCCTAAGAGTAGCTCTGGAAGATGAAGACGTCCCTCCATCTCCCAGACATGAGGGTTTGACCAGGACATGGGATGGTATAAGCTCATTGACATAGTCTCATGAACTAAGCCCTGGTTTATTGGTCACAGTCGTTCTCCAAGTATTTTCAGGAATAAACTTCAGGTGTTGTCCTTACTCTAATTTTTCTTTCTGAGATTTCTGACTGCAATCGCTACTTCCTGCAGTCACTCAAGAAGAAACGAGGCATGTGGCAGCGCAACAGTGTGTTTTTCTTTCAAGATGACAGAATCACTCTTGATTTCTGTACGCATCTCGGATTTTCATATACGAACATGGATTTTGGTGTCTACCCTGAGGAGATAATACATATGGTGTGAGCTACACATGTATTCTCATGACACGTCACCTGGGTTACCCAGAACTTTCTGGGCCCGGCAGAAAGGCAGAAACCCAGGTGAATTCCTCATTGTTCCAGCAGGCTGTCAGCCCTCAAAGGCCTTCTGGATGTGTTTGTGCATCGCAGTGTCTGCTGTGTAAGATACAGAAAGAGCACAGTAGTTCAGGGGGAAAATATTTAGGAACACATTTTCCAGGAGGAACCAGGATTCAGTTTGGGTGACTCTTGACCATTTTTCATCTTCTGACGACTGAAAGTGGTAGTTAATCTACAGTCATGGTTTTAACATGCATTTCGAATGTAATGTGAGTTTCCATCAACATAAAACTATAAGAACTGTCTTCCTAAAGGGCATTCATGTAAGGCCCGTTCTTTTCCAGCTTGATTAATGAAAACAAAATTTTTCTGTAATGCTTTCTTCCTACTCTGTATTAGTTTTCAGGACTGGATTGAAAGTGATTTATTGTGGATAGGGTTATACCTGCTCGTGGAATTTTTTTCTGTTCCTGGGTTTTTAAAGGTGGCAGAGTTGACTTTCTGATTTTAATTCATCTTCACTAGATGAAGAATTCACAAATAGGACTTTTTCTTGAAATAACCATAGCCTGGGGGCGCCTGGGTGGCTCAGGTCATGATCTCAGGGTCCTGGGATTGAGTCCCACATCGAGCTCCCTGCTCAGTGGGGAGCCTGCTTCACTCTTTGCCTCCCCCTCTGCTTATGCTTTCTCTAATAAGTAAATAAATAAATAACCTAAAAAAAAAAGAAGTTGTATTTGACTGGAGCTTCACGTGGAGTGACAGATCAACAGAAAGACAAAGGAATAAGAGACAGGAAGCAATGAAGGAAAACACAGAGGCGCACAGTATAGACAGATGTTCCTCGGCTTATGACGGCCTCGGCTTCTAATAAACCCATTGTTCAGCTGGAAATCTCTTTAGTTGAAAATGCATGGAAAACACCTAAGCGACTGAACATCAGAGCTTAGCCCCGCCAAACTTAAATGTCTTGAGAACACTTACAGTATTGCACAGTTGGGCAAAATCCTCTAACACAAAGCCTATTTCACAATAAAGTGTCTGGTATCTCATGTAACTTACTGAACACTGCACTGAAAGCCAGAACAGGACGGTTCAAGTGTGTTGGTTGCTGACCCTCGTGATCACGTGGTTTGCCTGGGGGCTGTGCTCGCTGTCCCTGCCCAGCATTACAAAAGAGGACCCTACTGTAGATCGCCAGCCTGGGAAAAGATCCAAACTAAATGCATATCACTTCTGCACTATTATAAAAAGTCAAAAAACCATAAACTGAACGAAGGTGAAGTCAGGGATCTTCTGTACCAGGTGTGTTAGGGAAGGTCAAGTGCTCCTGTCTGGCCAGGAACCATAGTGGTATGGGGGAAAGTTCCACAGTAGAAAGTTCTACAGCGGAGAACCACTAGGACTCAAGCACCAATGGTCACAGGTTACGCCAGGAAGACTGGATGCTCTTCTGTGGGCGATGAGAACCGACGAGCGACTCAGGAAGGCTGAAGAGCTCTGGGCAGGTGGGACACCTGAGGGCTGCAATGAAGAGGGACAGGTGGAGCTGGGAGACCAGGTGGGGAGAGCCCACTACCCTCGAACAAAAGGCAACAAAGGTCTGGACTGGGATGACGGAGATGGTGGAAGGTAATGGGATATTCATGAAACAGAACTGGAAAGCCATGGAAATGAAATAAGAGAGGGAGGGAAAACCGTTCATGACTTTAATTGCCATCAGTATAAAACGTGTTGAATTAAAATGAATTGGTATTTCTAGACCGATGATGACATCACAATAATGGAAGGAAACCAATTTTGATTTTGAGCCTGGTTAAGGAGACAGTATAGACAAGAGAAAAGCAGAGGCTCTGGAGTCACACAAATGTCACCGTTGAGATTCGTCCCCACTCTTCATTCCCTTCCCTGTAAACCCAGGCAAGTGACACCTGCCTCACAGCACTGGTAACAAATAGGGAAGAGCACACGTTCCCACGTTCCCAGGTCAGACAGGACAGCCAGGGATCAGCGGCACATGAGGAGGTGACAGGTGGTCACTAAACTGAGCTCAGGTGCATACACAGCATTTTATGTCACCTTGAGATGGCTCCTCTTGTGACCTCTCGAAGAAGGTGGCAGTGGTGAGGAACGAACTCCAGGAGCTTATTAGCATACATGATCTTCAGGCCGTCTGGATGAGACTCAACGATCTGCTCTACAATCACCTAGCAGAAGGAAGAGCGTTTTATTTTTATTTATTTGTTTGTTTGTTTGTTTGTGTTTTTGTTTGTTTTTAAAGCACCTAAAAGAGAAGTATGAACTATACACTACAGAGAAAAGAATCGTGTAAACCTTAAAAATGCACTTCGTCCTTCCTCCTCCCCACTCAGTATGCTTTCTAAATAGGAGGTAAGTAACAATGGCATGAAAATCTAGGTCCCGGGATTTGGGAATACTGCTCCAACCCTGGGGGACACAGAGGCTGAGGGACAGAGACTGGCCTGAAGCTAAAACATCACACACACTCATCTGCTTCCCTTCTGAGCTTAAAAGCGAAATACTGTATCTGCAGACAACAGCTCTGTACCATCTTCACCCTGGCCTTATCCTCTACCGTCTCCAGAACAGGGAAAGGGCTGAGATGGAAAGTGATGGAAGAAAACACATCTTATTTTGCTTTAGTATTTAATTTTTTTTGGTGAGGCTGAGTTGCAGGAGGTGAATGACAAGCATACAAACTTAAAATACAAACGTGGCCACAGTTCATTTAATGACACGGAAACGTAAAGTACTTCCCTAATTTAGCATATTAGATTCAGTTCAATGAAAAGGGCATAAATTAAATAACTAAAATATTTTCATTTAGTGACAAAGAATAATGTGATCTTTTTCACCCCCACAGAGAGAGCTATGAACTATAATAGGATACATACAAAGAACTGACAGATCATTTACTTTTAGTAGTCTTAATGAAGCTGAGAAGATTACTGAAATTAATCCTTCAATTTCACTTCTATCACTGGGATACTGTCTCGTTTTAAAACTGGAAGCCTTTCATCCTGAAGTCATGGTGGGTAGCTTTATACTTACCAGACAGAAAGAACACTCGCACTGGCAGGTGACTGGAAGAAAGCCCTCAAACGCTGAGACTGGCTTCATGACTTCTGTCAGCTTGAACTAGATGAAACTGACGCTCTCTAAGTTGGAAGCTGCTGATTGCTGGCGGCCTCACATGGTGCAGCCCATACTCCGGCCGCTCAGAGGCAGGATACACTGACTCCCTGTATTTTTTTTTTTTTTTTAAAGATTTTATTTATTTATTTGACAGAGAGAGAGATCACAAGTAGGCAGAGAGAGAGAGAGAGAGATGAGGAGAAGCAGGCTCCCTGCTGAGCAGAGAGCCCGATGCGGGACTCGATCCCAGGCCGCTGGGATCATGACCTGAGCCAAAGGCAGAGGCTTAACTCACTGAGCCACCCAGGCGCCCCACTGACTCCCTGTATTTAACTGTATCCTTAAAGGTCAAGAACACTGGGTAACCAAGTTCTGGACTTAAGGTACTACCCCACTAACTCGCTCTTCAAAGCACTTTATCTTTGAATATTCCCTCCCTCCCACCTTCCTAGCCTGGCAAACTCCCCCATGGTCTTCTTTTTTTTTTTTTTTTTAAGATTTTATTTATTTATTTGACAGAGAGAAATCACAAGTAGTCGGAGAGGAAGGCAGAGAGAGAGAGAGAGAGAAGCAGGCTCCCTGCTGAGCAGAGAGCCCGATGCGGGACTTGATCCCAGGACCCTGAGATCATGACCTGAGCCGAAGGCAGCGGCTTAACCCACTGAGCCACCCAGGCGCCCCCCCCATGGTCTTCAAGACTTAGGCCACATCAATTCTGCGAAGACGCTTCCCTTCACAGACTTTCCCTGCGCACAGAGCTGTCTTCCAGCTCCTCCAGTGGGCATGGGCACCTTGGTGGGGTCATGCTTTTCGGCAACTTCATTAACGTATAACTTATGGAAATGGAAATTGACCTGAAAATGTTCTGATCTGTACCTTCTTCCTAGGCAAGTCCCTCACCCCTACTAAATTAAGATGATCCCTGAGTTATGGCATCACTGTAAGAGACCAGAGCACATGCCTGATTCCTGCCATGCTGATGGGCACCAAGCGGGACCAACCTTTTCTTACAACCAGAAGAGCAGGAACTAAGAGCATCTTCAAGGAAGAGCCCTGAGCTCTCTCGCACCCAGTCAAGAAACGAAGCCAGATTAGATGCTCTGTGTTTGTGGAATGAGGTGCATGGGGGCACAAACCTCATCCATGTCCGGTTTCACCAGTACTTGACCGACTAACGCCTCTGCATCCCGTGTCTTGTCAATTGTAGCGTAAGTCTGGAGGCAGTGCCGTATGATGTCCACATTGGAAGTCTGAAGCTCTTCTAGCAGCAGGCCTCCCAGGGACTGCTGCAGCATGGCCGTAATGTGGGCTATACGCTGCAAGAACAGAGAGACCAGGAAAGAAGGTCCAGGCACCACAGTTTCTAAAAGCTCAAATATATGTGTATAATTTATATACATATGTGTTATATATATAAAGCGAGCCTCTAATTCTACCAGAATATATGTAAGATTAAAATCCCAACATTTCCTAGAGAATAACAATGAATCTCTTCTCCCCATGATTGCTTTCTTTCTTTTTTTTTTAAAGGTTTTTATTTATTTATTTGTCAAGAGAGAGCACAAGCACACAAGGAGACACAGGCAGAAAGAGAAGCAGGCTTCCTGCCAAGCAAGGAGCCCAAGGTGGGACTCGATCCCAGGACCCTGGGATCATGACCTAAGCCAGAGGCAGTGGCTTAACTGACTGAGCCACTGAGGCGTCCCCTCCCTATGATTTCTTTGAAAGTAAGTCGGCTTCATCAAAGTGAAGTTTAGACAATTACGGAATGACAAAAAGTTATTTGCCTCTTAAGCTACGGAGTAAATCTGACAAACGTGCATTTAAACCCAGTCAAGGGCTTTGGATAAATGAACTCTGACTACATCATATGATGTGTCAAGTTACATGAAATTCAGAATTAATTTTACTTGCATAGTTTGGAGACTATGCTTGTGTCTTTACACAAAATCTATCTAGTGTGACATAAGGGAAGCAGGGTCCCAAGCAGGAGACACTGAAAAAAAAAAAAATTCAAAGCTAGCTTCAAAATCCTGTAGAGTAGCAATTATCAGGGGCAATGCTAGGTCAAACCAAAATCATCCAGGAAATTCGCAAACAGCAAATTGAAAATCGAAACCAACACTTGCTGGTCTTACTTTGTCCAGAAGAGGCATGCCTTTGCTCTGAACAGCATGAAAGTGTAACTGGTTAAATTCTGTGGCAATTCTCTCCAAAATCTGTCTAGTCCAGAGAGGGCTAGTAGAGACAATTAGAGAAATGTAATTCCCAAAGTTAAAACCTGCCATCCCCACCGCCCCCCATGCCTTACAGCGCTCAGGCACCTGCACCTGAACGCCATCAATTTTCATGACAAACTGTCTGTGCAGCAGGCCCCAGTGCAAGGGGTGAGGAGCGGGGAGGTCGTAGAAGCCACCGACGCAGCCTGGCCCGGGCCACAGGGCCCAGGCAAGGGGATGGAGCTATTTTAGGTCAGTGTGGGTACAACTGCATGATTCCTCCACGTTCCTCGGGCTCTCCCATTCGTGCCCTTCTTCTCCCTTCTTCTCCCATTCTCTAACCCCCTCCTCTCTCTTGCCCTGTCCTACCGTTCATACCCGAAGCCCCCTCATCTTCTCTGCCTGCCTCATTCTCCCTCCCAAGTACCTCCCCAGTACCAACTACTGCTGTCTCCTCAATCAGCTAAAACTGACCGCCTAGCAGCAACCTGGGAAATTGCTCAGAGCAGTGGACTCCAAGTTTAAATTTACCCAACAGCAGAAAGAGCAAGCTCGGTGCTCCGGGAGCTGGTGAGAAATCACTCACAGTGCATCTGCCATCAAGTGGACTGGATACACTTCCCTCTTGCCCCCCACATTAGAAAGCATTAACCCCATTCAAAAGGAAGTCGAACAGTGAAAGAAAAAAAAAAAAACACAACAAAGGCCCCAAAGCCCCTGCTGGGCTCTATGAGGCATCCCACATCTGAGGATGGGCAGTCAGGTAGTGAGGAAACACACTGTAAGAAAACCCAAAATCTCTGGAGACCTGCCATGGTGTGCCCCGTCCCAGAGCATCAGAACTGGTGTGGAGGGAAGGCAAGCGCTTGGCACGAACAGTGCCGAAGCCTAATCCCAACCTCTACTGACTGATCCCATGCGCATTTCCTATTTATCCTTTTCTTGGCATTTCTGGGCCTGGCAGAGCATGATGGATTTACTGTGCGCTGACGCTGCTCTGGCTTTCCTGACTCTAGAGCTCAGAGCTGCTCTTCTGGAGAAAAAAGTCCTCCAAGGTAATTCTGAGCAAGAAAGCGCACAATGTGTGTTTATCAAGGACAGTGTTGCAAAGGGACAGGATTGTAGACACAGAGCTCACTGAGGTGTTTCTATCCGAGGAGCACAGCAGCAACAGCAAAGACGGGAAGAACACTGGAGGGCCAGCTCTCCAGGGGCCGAACGTGGACATGGCTGGAGGGGCTGGAGGGGCTGCAGGCGCTGCCAAGGGCCGCAGTGAAGCAGAGCCGCCGGAGACACACGGGCTGCAGAAGGGCCGCGTGCAGACTGTCTGCTAAGTGTGGACGAATGGGGCAGAAGCACGAGTGCAACGGGCTAGAGACACAAGCACAGTGGAGGCTGACCACTTAGTTGAATGCCTTGATGTGAAAGGGGACAGAGACCTAGGACCAGAGAATCGCTTCCTTTGGGATGTGTCCGTTCTTAATCTCCATCATGAGACATGTGGAGCATATGGTCTCTCAAGTTCCTTCCAAATCTAAAACCTTAATTCCTAAAATTTAGAAACCTAACTCCGCCTGCAAGGGGAGGGACTGTTAGCGTCACACAACAGAGCACTCAGGGCACCAGGCGACCTTGACGCAGGCAGCCCAGCTGGTATGTGTAGGACCAGCCCCGGCTACTCCCACTGCACCACTGTGCGTCTCACAGTGCTGACAGGACCTAACTACTCATTTTCTGAGTCACTCATCTACCCTGGCTGATTGAAAATTCACACCAGGAAGGGAACAAGACAATCACAGTATAACAAAGAGAGCCATCATCTTTTTCCTATTTCATAAGTTTTTTCTTTCCTGTTTGTAAATTTCAACTGGATATGTCCTATACTGTTTCATAATAATATAATGCTGGTGCAAAATACATCAATGGTAATACTCTGGGCATGTCTAGGAAAAAAAATGAGATGGAGAAAAACCAAGATGAATGGTAGGTATGCCTTAAAGATCAACAGGACTTTGCTAGTCCTCAGGGAAGGTGATTCCAAATATACTTTTACACTGCAAGCATAATGACGTGTTGGAACTGTGGTCTATAACCAAAGGGTTTATAGGAACGTGTTATAGATTTCACCATTTCATGCTCTCCACTCTCCTGGAGCTACATTCTAGCCACAAACCTGGATTTTCTTCTTGTTCAGAAATGAATTCTAACTAAGCCGTCCCCGCCTAATTAGATTGGATGTGAAGTATTAATTTATGTGCTACTTAGTTAAAAAAAAAATGCTTACCTGCTTGCTTCTAGTGCAGAGGTTTCTTTCGAACTTTGTGAATTTAAGATTTTTTCAATCTTTTCAACTGATCAAATAACTTGTATAAGCCTCAACACACACATCTATAAAAATAAAAATTAAGCAAACAAAAAACGTCACCATCTTTACTCTTAATCATCTTTATTTCCCATGCTAAATGCAGGAAAATATAAGACCAAAAGTTAACTTCAAATATATAGGGCATGCTATATTTTGAATATTTCTATGAAACACAGAATTCTCAAGAATGCAAATCTTAGTTCTAGAATAAGCATATTTCCATATTCTATTGCAAGTTTATAGAGGAAAAAAAAAAACCCCTAGACTTTGCTTTCTCATATTCTATACTCTTATTTCTTTTTTTCCCCATCCTGAATCTTTCTATGGGCATTTCTTTCCTATTTTTTTAAAAAAGATTTGTTTATTTGAGAGAGAGAGAGACTGCATGTGCGCGTGCAGGGGAGGGGCAGAGGGAGAGAGAGAATCTCGAGCAGACATCCTGCTGAGCACAGAGCTCAATGCGGGGCTCAATCTCATGATCCTGAGATCATGACCTGAGCCAAAATCAAGAGTCGGACGTTTAACCAACTGAGCCACCAGGCGCCCCTCCATTTGTTTTCTTATGGCCCTTTATTCATGTTTTAACTTTGGCTTCCGATTGTACTGGCCCTCTCAGTTTACATGTGCATATACCTATATGCCCAAGCACCAAATCATTAAAGACCTTTTACACTACAAATATTATCAAAGAGGTTGAGGGACATTATGAAAACTCTCATCCTTAAAGAACAAAAAAATACAAAGTCATCCATTCAATAAATAATAATAATAATAATGAACACCCCTGGGAGCTCAATATTCATTCCGACGGGGGGTGGGGGGGGCACGAGAAAATAAAGCAAGAAATACACCCTGCTCTCACAAAGCTTACTGTTTTGTCTGGAAGCGCACGACAAGCATTCTTTGGACAAAAGCTGTGAGGAGATCCAGAGGCGAATTAAACAGAAGGTCCCTCAAACAGGCTTCTCCCCACTGAGATTTTAACAAATATGCTAATAATACACATAGAAAACATTGTACAGAGCAGCAGGCGAGAGTCAGAAGCCCAGACTCCCAATGCCCGCTGTGCCCCTACATCGTTATGATCATGAATGATATCGGGGACACTTGGAACTGGAGATAGCACTAAGGGGCACACTCCCGGGGTGAGCCCTCAGATGTACAGAGCCGTTGCCTGTCTCACACACCTGAAACTAAGCCAACACCGCATGCTAACTACTGGGAATTGAAAAAATTAAAGTGAACACCAGAACATAAAGAACACAGGATCAGAAAATAACAGCAAACCTACGGCAGAATCCTGAGTTTGCTTTGGAAAGCCCACTTCTCCCCTAGTCTCTAATATAGGCCTATTTTCTTTACAGGGCCGCTGACAATTTATACAGTCGTTAACTGTCAAGCGCTGCACCGACAACAGTTATCACTGTTTCTTGTTCTGGAAAAAGTGGGTGATCTTGAGATCGTGTGGGTACCTCTGAAATTCTGTCTTCTTATTTCAGGTAGATAACGTGACATAATGCATAAAATGCACATGCGTGAGAGCTTTGAAAAAAAGCTAAATTTAAAAAAAAAAAGAAAAAAAGCTGAATAGTGCTGACAAGTTCGCGGAGACAAGAGGAGAGGGCTTCAACTGGCATGCAGCATAAGAAATCTACTGGAGGGTACCTTTTTCTTCCTTATGTCCTCTTGTTTACACATTCGTTCATCTACTGCCCGAATTCCTTCACTGACTGATGACCTGAAACTCTTTAAAAGAATAATAAAGAAAATGTATTACAGACATTGTTTTGTCACATTATCAATTTCCTACATCTTATTCAATTCCACAGAAATTAATACCTGTGCACCAGTACTATGCAGATATTGACAAGAAAAAAAAAAAAACATGATATACCAGACACAGTTACTGTTGAGGGGACTCATGACCTGGGGGCATAATGACACGAAGGCAGGGTCGCATGGCCAGAAGAAGAATGACATATACAGTGAAAGTTATGGGGATGAGGGGGCTTAGAATGGAGAACAGATAATATGAAGCAAAGTACAGGAGAGTCTGGAAATGCGACGGGGCTCGAATCGGACTCTGAAAGCCATGTGTACACAGCTGCCAAGGTGGGGAGGGGATGGGGAGCAGATGTAAGTGCACACACACTCAGGGGCAGGGTCAGACAGGCACACAGCCATGTGCACTGCAGGCTTCCTTCTGGAGAGAAGCAGAAATAGGAATGGAGGGCCAACTTCACTGAGATGAAGTCTTTAGATTCTGCATATTTTGGAGAACGAAAGAATGTCAAAGCACTGATGCATGATGATGAAATGTGGGTATGGAAATACCAGGAATCAAGAATGAAGAACAGAAGACCAGAAAAAGGCAGAGCACAGAGGTAGAGAAACATGTCCAGAAGCTAATGAATAAAGAGATAATTAGGAATTAGGGCCAAAACAAAGGTTAACAGAAACAACTAGAATGAAGTAGGCATATCACAAAAATTCCACAGGAAGGTGAATTAATTCACTCCATCAACATTATGAAACACCTCCTGGACGTCAGTATTGTGGCAGCCTACAGGGATGCAATAAAGGCAGATATAGTCGTATCCCTCAGTGGTCTGAGAATCTCACAGAACAGCTTCAGAGTTGGGACCAGAAAGGCAGGTCAGGCCTGTGGCTGAGCAGGACCAAAGTGGCCATAAAAACAGGCCATGGAAAAGGGAGGGGATACGGTGATGGCAGGGGGTGAGGCGGGACGGGAGCCTGTGTGAGTAGAGCAAATCTGCCTCCAGGAAGGGGGTTCGAGAGAAGAGTGGGAGGCCAAAGGAAGGCTAGGCTTGGGAAACAACACCACTATGAGGCCCCGGGAGGAAGAGGCACACCAAGGAGGCAGTGGGAGAGCCCCACAGCGGCTGGTGTGGAATCCAACAGCGGACCATGAAAATCCCTTCCATTCCAAGGAAAAGTATCTTTAACAAGATTTTGTAAAATTCAAATGAGACATAAACCATGGAAAGTATTGGCTACCTCAAGGCACAACTCAAGATTTTTACCTGTTTCACGAACTCTTTCCTGCCTGCCCCTCCCCTAGGCTTCTCAGCACTGATATTTCCATTACTCCGCATTTTTCTTGGTTCTAACCATGTACTGTGTCTTCACTTAAATTATGTTCTCCTTATATTCTCTCTAGGATGCAGGCACTGTCTTAGGGGAGGGACGCAAGAGGCCACTCAAGCTAGAGGAGACACACAAGGAAGGATGGTGTCGTTTATGACAAGTTTACGACAGGGCATCAGAATGGACAGAGGCCGTAAGTCAGGGCACCAGACACAGACGGGGGGGGGGGGGCGGGAGGGGAGACAGGGCAGCACAGTTTTCTGTAAGAAGTGATGCCACAACTGCCCCTCCACTGTTCACCCAGGTAGAGTTCCTATTCCCAATGGCTTAGAGGTGGGGAGTCCCATTCCCACAACAGAGATTTTTCTGAGAGAACATGCAAATGTAACATTTATTAAGTATTACATTTTATTTATATTATCCTTCAGTTCCATTAGGGATTACACAGTTTTTGTAGATCAGCCCAGGAACCTAACCACACGTAGATTACGTGGGGTGGCGGGGGATATTTACAAGATTACAAACTGTTAAAATACAAGTCATTCGTAAGTTAGAAACCACTTACATATGACCAAAGTGGCATTAATAAGTTGAATTTGGAAATATGCTTCCTCTCCCCTGACATTTTAAGGTTGTCTACTCTGAGAATATGTCTTCTTCAAATCGAACATGTTTTTTTAGGTTTTTAGCATATGCAAAAACAAAATCATTTACAACTCTTCTGAAGGTGAATATTATAATCATGAACCGTTAAAATACAACCACCAGTACCACCAAACTAACAGATGAAAAGAATTCTTAGAGAAAAGCCGACGAGGACAACAGGCGTCACAGCAGACTGTTTTCATTAATTGGGGACTTACCAGAACTTCTCGTAACTGTCCCAAAGGCACAGAAAGTTGATTGAGGGCTTTGTCCATGCCAACCTAAAGGCAAAACCAGGTTGGCACAAACACATCACGATAAGGAGTAATAGTGACGTATCTATTTAACGATCAAAGCAGTACCAGATTTAACTTGTTTTTTTTGGCACAATCATATTTTGCTACATAACTAGCTAAACAACAGAAGTGTTATTTGGCCATTAATGTTGTTCATAGAATATGAAAAAAATCTGTTGAAATACATGAAACTATAAAAATAAGGGAAGTCAGGAGAAACGAAAGTTTCCTTAAGAACAATTTGCCTTTAGATGACATTTTAAATGAATGTGAAAAATTTTCACAGAAGGTGAACAGTTCTCTGTCTGTAATTGATGATACTCAGCCAGCTGATGTGAAAGTCTGACGGGCTACGTCTCTCTTAAACATTATTATAAGCCTTGAGAAAAATAGAAATTAAACAGAAGTAAAATTTTCTAGGTTTTTAATCCTATTGGGATATTTATCTTAGTGGTATATTTTCCAAAAGCAAATGTGCATCATTAATTTTAATGCTTCTTGAAATTCCCACGGAGCTGCAACTTTCTGTGCTTCTCTGGACAAACAGATTTAAAACAAAATGAAGCATCAACAAGGAGACTTTTCTGCCAAGGAACAAAATTCAACATTTCTAAACGGCTTTTACAAACAATTGATAAGCTCACTGCAAATCATTCTTATATTTTTATAAAACCAAACTTTTTAAATATCAATATTGGCCAATGTTCCCTCAACCTAGCTCTGGCTAACAGATATACCTGGGAGTAAATTAAACATTGCAAGAGTGGTGGACATTTGCTCCTACAAATTAGTCTAAATCAAGGAAGACTTCAGGGTAATCACTTAGCAACTAATAAAACAACCCCTTGGGTATTATTATCCTTTACTTTTCACTGTTGACTAATGAATTTGAAACATAATCAAACTAGAGCAACCTTAAATGAATAAAAACTAAAACAAAAAAATGTATTCCAAAAAGTTTAGTTCTTTTATTAATGAAATTGGTAATTTCTTCAAGTTTCTGGTGGGGTTGGTGGGGTAATCAACTGAAAGGTTTCTAAAAACTCTGCCCTTTTAATAAATATGAAGGAGAGAGAAAGTGTGTGTGTGTGTGTGTGTGTGTGTGTGTGTGTGTGTAGGACTTGTGAATTTCAGGTTTACCAAGTTTGTGGAAAGGTTGACAAAATCTGCATAATCCTTGTTGATGAGCTCGACCATGGCTATTTTAAGAAGTTTATAGTAGAGTTCCAGATCTCCTCTTAGTTCCTCCAGCTGGACACGCTTCCTACAGTCAGACACAAAGTGATCGACGTTGAAATCTTCCTGAAAATCAAACCAGAAAGAAAAAATGATTGCACTGATACCACATTTTACATAGAAAAATAAGATCAGAGAAAGAATAAGAGGCCGTATTACTGCAGGGAAACACACACAGGACATCAGGGGGTCTGCTCACTTCCTAAGATTATGGGAAAGGGGGCCCCTCACCAAGACCATTCTCTCCTGTTGCCTAACTCTAAAGGCATTTTATTTCTTTTAATTATACATTTCAGAGGCTCTTCTCAAAATAGAAACAGCTTTTTCTTCTTAATTTTAACACAGCGATTCACATCCTTCCAGACTTTGTTTTGGTCTCTTTACTTTTTTTTTTTTTTAAGATTTTATTTATTTGAGAGAGAGAGACAGAGAGAACAAGTGGGAGGAGGGGCAGAGGGAGAAGCCAGCTCTCTGCTGAGCTGGGAGCCTGATGCCAGGGTTCATTCCAAGACCCTGAAATCAAGATCTCAACCGAAGGCAGACGCTTAACTGACTGAGCCACCCAGGTGCCATAGTCTTTCTCTTTAAAATATAAATTACTTTTGGGGTGCCTGGCTGGTTCAGTGGTTATGGGTTCAAGCCCACATTGGGCTTTCTGCTCAGCAGGGAGCCTGCTTCCCTGTCTCTCTCTCTGCCTGCCTCTCTGCCTACTTGTGATCTCTGTCTAATAAATAAATAATTTTTAAAAAAATAAAATATCAATTACTTTTTAAAGAAACTGACATATAATGGACACATGTTAGTTTCAGGCGTACAACATAAAAATTCCATTTTTTTTTAATTTTTTATTTTTTATAAACATATATTTTTATCCCCAGGGGTACAGGTCTGTGAATCACCAGGTTTACACACTTCACAGCACTCACCAAAGCACATACCCTCCCCAATGTCCATAATCCCACCCTCTTCTCCCAAACCCCCTCCCCCCAGCAACCCTCAGTTTGTTTTGTGAGATTAAGAGTCACTTATGGTTTGTCTCCCTCCCAATCCCATCTTGTTTCATTTATTCTTCTCCTACCCACTTAAGCCTCCATGTTGCATCACCACTTCCTCATATCAGGGAAAAAATTCCATATTTTTATCTGTTGTGAAATGATCACCCTAAGACTAGTTAACATCCATCACCAAACATACACATTTTTTTCTTGTGCTAAGAACTATTAAGCTTTAGCAACTTTAAATATATAATAATATATGGCACCTGGGTAGCTCAGTGAGTTAAGGCCTCTGCCTTCGGCTCAGGTCATGATTCCAGGGACCTTGGATCGAGCCCCACATCAGGTTCTCTCCTCAGCAGGGAGCCTGTTTCTTCCTCTCTCTCTGCCTGCCTCTCTTCCTACTTGTGATCTCTGTCAAATAAATAAATAAAATCTTAAAAAAATATATATATATATAGATACATATATATATATATATTATACTATGCAGCCATCAAAAGAAATGAAATCTTGCCATGTGCAATGACGTGGATGGAACTAGAAGGTATGCTGAGTGAAATAATCAGAGAAAGACAATTATCATACAATCTCCCTGATATGAGGAATTTGAGAGGCAAAGTGGGGGGTGTGGGGGTAGGGAAGGAAAAATGAAACAAGATTGGATTCGGAGGGGGGCACCTGGGTGGCTCAGTGGGTTAAAGCCTCTGCCTTCGCCTCAGGTCATGATCACAGGGTCCTGGAATCGAGGCCACATCGGGCTCTCTGCTCAACGGGGATCCTGCTTCCTCCTCTCTCTCTGCCTGCCTCTCTGCCTACTTGTGATTTCTGTCTGTCCAATAAATAAATTAAATCTTAAAAAAAAATATTGGATTGGGAGGGAGACAAACCATAAGAGACTCTTAATCTCACAAAACAAACTGAGGGTTGCTGGAGGGAGGGGTGTATGGAGAGGGTCGTGGGGTTGTGGACATTGGGGAAGGTATGTACTACGGTGAGTGCTGGGAAGTGTGTAAGCCTGACAATTCACAGACCTGTAACCCTGGGGCTAATAATACATATTTCTAATAAAAAATAATAAAATTAATATACAATAATACACAGTATTATTTACTACAGTCACTATGATGTACATTACATCCCCAAGGCTTATCTTATTAACTGGAAGTTTATACCACTGTACCCCTTCATCTATTTCCTCCACAACCTCGCCTCTGGCAACCACCAATCTGTTCTCTATGACTTCATTTTGTTTTGTTTCTTAGATTCCACATGTGAGGGAGATCATACAGTATTTCTCTTTCTCTGTCTGACTTATTTCACTCAGCACAATATCCTCAAGGTCCATCCATGTTGTTGCAAATGGCAAGACTTCCTTCTTTTTATGGTTAATATTCCATCGTATACACACACATTGTCTTTATCCATTCACCCCATTGGTGGACACTTTAGTTATTTCCAAGTCTTGGTTGTTGTAAATACTGTGATACTCACTACCGTGAGTGTGAGTCTTGCTGGCTGCTTGAGCCAGGTGATCTAGAGTTATACCTGGGTAGCAACTGCAAACCTCGGGGCATCATACGAGCATTCAAGCTCCTTTCCAGGAGATACCAGAAAGCAGAAGCGAGGTAGAGGGACAGCGCAAAGATGGTACCCATCAGCTCCATCTTTGGAGAATACCTTACTAGGCTCCCAGATCCACGTTAAATTAGATGCCTGCCCCTCAGGGCTTTAAGATAAGCAAATGAGCCTCTTTCACAGAAATCTGATCCCATTTCAGTCTGCTGCTTCTGTGCTGAGTTCCAGGGTGGGTCAGTCTACTCGCGGGACTGCTTTAAGAACTGTTTCTCAGTTTGCTATAGCCTTGTGGGTCTCATGGGTGCAAGCTCTGATGGCTTTCAAAGCTGGATGTTTTGGGGTCTTGTCTCTTAGATGTACGTCTTGGAAGTTGGGGTGCCAGAAGTGGGGCTCAAACCCTTTGCTCCTCAGGGAGAAGCCTGGGGTTTTGAGTACCCTCCCAATCCCAGGTCGCTGTACCAGGGGTGGGGTTTATGGCAAGACTGATTCTTACTTCAACATAGGTTTTTTTTCCTTACTCACCTAATGTGTAGGAGTCACTCAGCTAGTTGTAGGGTTTTTCCACAGGAAATTTTTCCATATGGAGCTATAGATTCAGTGTGTATTTCATAGAAGAGATGAGATCAAGATCCTCCCATGCCACCATCTTGAATGGAAACCCCAGACCTTATCTATGTATGTGTGTACACACACACACACACACACACACACACAAATATTCATGCTCTTCTAAACTATTTCCCATCTAGGGGCACCTGGGTGGCTCAGTGGGTTAAGCCTCTGCCTTCGGCTCAGGTCATATCTCAGGGTCCTGAGATCAAGCCTCACATCAGGCTCTCTGCTCAGCCGGAGCCTACTTTCCCCCCTCTCTCTGCCTGTCTCTCTGCCTCCTTGTGACCTCTCTCTCTCTCTGTCAAATAAATAAATAAAATCTTAAAAAAAGAATAAAAAAATAAAAAATAAAAATCCATTCTATTAAAAAAATTTCCCATCTAAAAATATAACTTGAATGTCTTTACATAAAACACATACATTTCTATTAATATTTTATGTGCATGCTGAGTGTCCCATTGAACAGATGTTCCAAATCTTTCATAACCTATTTCCAAGTATTGGTCTCACAGGATTAGCTATCCTGTGTTTCCCCTCTACAATACTGTGATATCCCGGTAGGCTTATATGCTTAGAGGCAATAAATTACTATCTAATTCCCCTGTGACTCTGCTACTCCATGACCTGTTTAGTCAGCAAGAATCAAATGTGATGGGGCGCCTGGGTGGCTCAGTGGATTAAGCCGCTGCCTTTGGCTCAGGTCATGATCTCAGGGTCCTGGGATCGGGTCCCGCATCGAGCTCTCTGCTCGGCAGGGAGCTTGCTTCCCTCTCTCTCTCTCTCTCTGGCTGCCTGTCTACTTGTGATTTCTCTCTGTCAAATAAATAAATCTTAAAAAAAAAAAAGAATCAAATGTGATGATTCCCAAACTAGTTAAGGACACCTACACTTACTTTTCATTAAACACTATGTAAACCAACAAAATATGACTGCAAAAAAAATCACTGTTCTTTTGAAAACTAACACAGCTACTTTGGAAAGATTTGATACAAAGAAATCAATAAGAAAATTTTTGCTAAGTTAGGTATGGGTGAGATGACCAAGTACCAAGCAGGGAGGGAGTGATCACAGGATTCTCACTCAATTCAGTTAAAGAAACTGAAACTGAATGCAAAAAAAGACAACATAGAAAACTTTTTTTAAAGATTCTTTTTATTTATTTGAGACACAGACAGACAGTATGAGCAGGGAAAGGGGCAATGGGAGGAGATTCCCTGCTGAACAGGGGACCCAATGTGGGACTCCATCCCAGGACCCCGAGGTCATGACCTGAACCGAAGGTAGATGCCTAACCTATTGAGCGACCCAAGTGCTGTGATAACTCAGAAATCTAATCTGCAGGCCAGTTTCCAGAGAAAAGACGTGGCACTGTTTCAATGGAGAATAAATGTACATATATTTTTTCCAAATAAAATGCTAAAAACTGTATGTACCATTCCCTAAGAGTACTTGTTTAAACTGACTTTTTTAGTTAATCAACCAAAGACTGACCCTGCTAGTGTCGGAGAGAAGGACTTCATACCAAACCGTAATTTCACAGTCATCTACAGAAAGCCACCTGCTCCTTACACTGGTGACCAAATTAGCCTGGACCTTTCTCTCCTGAGACAATTTCAGACCTTACATCATAGTTATGTAGTACATCACGGGAGGGGGTCTTGGTTCATAATCCTGGCCATCCTACGCATCAACTGAATACCTTTAGGTCGATCACTTTCCCTGCCTCAGTTACACATTGTTGAAGTTCTTGAACTTCATGATGGCATTCTAAATTGTATAACTGGGGTGCCTATGTGGTTAAGCATCTGCCTTTGGCTCAGGTCATGATCCCAGTCTCTTGGGTTTGAGTTCCACATCAGGCGCTCTGCTGAGCAAGGAGCCTGCTTCTCCCTCTGTCCCTTCCTCCTGCTCCTGCACTCTCTCACTCTCAAATAAAATCTTAAATAAATAAATAAATAAATAAATCATATAACTTAGCCTCAGTGAACAAATGCTATTAGGTAATATTAGTACTCAACTTACCATTTATGCATTTGTTCTCAGATAAACAAAAGTTGCATAACACATGACTAAATAACTCGGAACATCTGTGAATACTGGGTTAGGCAGCGTTTGCTGTGAAAAGCAAACCCAAACTCACAGTGCCATAATAGAGACCCATTTCACTTAACCAAGAATGGTTTTACTACTTTAGGAATGGTTTTACTTTATAGTGTAGATTCCCCAAGTATTCAAAAAGAAAGTATTTACAACCCATACATTTATGGTCAACTGATTTTTCACAAGGATGCCAAGACCATTTAATGGGGGGGGGGAACAGTCTTTTCGAGTGCCTACTACTGGGACAAGTGAATATCTACATGCAAAAGAATGAACTTGGAACAGCAACGTCACACATACACAAAAATATAACTCAAAATGGATCAAAGATTTAAATGTAAGAGTCAAAACTGTAACACTCAGAGAAAACAGGTGAAAATCTGTATGACTTTGGATCGGGAAAAGCTTTCTTAGACATGATACACAAAGCAATAAGAAATATTAGATAAGCTGAACTTGATCAAAATAAAAACTTTCGTGTGTCAAAGGACACTACGGAGAACGTGAAAAGACAACCCACAGAATGGGAGAGAGTATCTGCAAATCATTTGTCTGACAAGGATCTAATAACCAGAATATGCAAATATACTCTTAGAACTCAACAACAAAAAAACAAATAACCTAATTTAAAAACAAGCCAAAGACTTTTGAATAGACATTTCTCCAAAGATGATACACAGATGGTCAAGAGCACATGTCGGGATGTTCGACATCCTTAGTCATTGGGGAAATGCGAATCAAAAGCACATGCAGATGCCACGTCACACCCACTAGGACAACTATGGTAAAATAAGAAAAAGAAAAAGAAAAAAAAAAAGAAGAAGAAAAGTGCTGGCAAGAAGGCGGAGAAGCTGGAACCCTCCTGTATTGTCGGTGAGAATGTAAAACAGTGTGGCTAAGGCAGCAAACAGCTCGGTAGCTCCTCAAGAAGTTACACACGTACAATTACCCAGCAGTTCTACGTCTAGGGGTATGACATCGACAGAACTGACAACAGATGTTCCTGCCACAACCTGTACATGAATGTGCACAGCAGCGCTGCTTTGTAACAGCCAAAAGAGTATATACCCAACGTCCATCAACTGATGAATGGATACATAAAATGTGGAAGAGCCTCTTACACAACCATAAAAAGGAATAAACTGTTACATGCTACAACACGAGTGAAGTCTGAAAACATTCTACTCTCAGGTTAAAGGAAGCCAGACACAAAAGGTCACGTGTTATACAATTCCACTGATATGAGATGTTCCAGAAAAGGCAAATCCATAAAAACAGAAAGTAGATTCATGATTGCCAGGGAATAAGGGGAGGGGAGAATTGGAAGTAAGAGGTTTATTTTTCGGGTGATGGAAGCATTCTGGAATTAGACAGAAGTGACGTATGTACCATATACACAGTAAATATACTAAAAACCAGAGAAGAGTACACTTTAAAATGGCAACTATTATGCTTTGTGAATTATATTTTGATGAAAAATGAAACAACTTAAATATCAACAAGCTAAATGCTAGGATACATTAAAAAAAATCCAAAGTAACACTAATCACAGGAACAATGGCGTAGCTACATGAATTTCAGACAAAGCAGATTTCAGAGAAGGAAAATTATCAGGCATAAAGAGCAGCATTACATAATGATAAAGAAATCGACTGACCAAGAAGACACAATTATCCTTAAGGTATGTGTGCCTGATCAACACAGGTAAGACACAACCTAACAGAACTGCAGGGAGAAATAAACAATTCCATTATCACAGCTGGTGACTTCAACACTTCTTCATCATTAATGGGCCGATCCAGCAGCAGGGCAACAAGGATTTGACAGATGTGGACATTCAGTCCAGACAAGGCACACTTAACACCACCATCAATTACCGTACAACAGATGTACACAGACTATTTCACCCAGTAATAGTGCAACACACATTCTTCTTAAGCTCATATGGAACACTCATCAAGACAGAATAATTCTGGGCCACAAAACACAACAAATTTTTAAAAATAAAAATTATACCAAATATGTTCTCAGACCGCAATAGAATTAAAAATCAGTAACAGAAGATAGTTGAAGAAGTCCAAAATACATGGAGATTAAATGACACACTTCTAAATGACAGGAGACCAGTCTCAACAAAATACAATGTAGCAAAATGTGTGGAATGCTGCTTAAAGGGAAAATACAGTACTGAATGCAAATATTAGAAAAAAAAAGATTAAAGTCAATAATCTAAGCTTCCATTTTAGGCAACAACAACAAAATCAAATCTAAAGTAAGGAGGGGCTCCTGGGTGGTTCAGTTGGTTAATCATCTGCCTTTGGCTCAGGACATGGTCCTAGGGTCCTGGGACAGAGCCCTGCATCAGAGTTTCCTGCTCAGGGAGGCTGCTTCTCCATCTCCCATTCCTCCTGCCTGTATTCCCTCTCTCACTGACTCTCTCTGTGTCGAATAAAATCATTAAAAAAAAAACCCTAAAGGAAGTAGAAAAAAAATAAAAATTAGAGCAGAAATCAATGTAATTAAAACCAGGAATTTTTTTTTTAAATCAATAAACCCCAAGTCTGTTTCTTTGAAAACATCAATAAAACAGATAGACCCTTAGCCAGTCAAACAAAGAAAAAAAGGTAGAAGACATAAATTACTAATATCAGATGAAAGAAGGGAGGGCTACTGCTAACAATCCCAATCACTGTAAATTCAACCAAACATTTATGGAATACTACACAATTCTCTAAAATCTCTTCCAGAAAGTAAAACTAGAAGGAGTACTTCCTAAATCATTCTAGGAGATCATTATTACCCTGACACCAAAACCAATACTACAAGAAAAGAAACTATAAACTAGTATCTCTCATGAACACAGACATAAAAATCTTCAACAAAAATTAGCAAATAAAAGAAAACACTATATTAAAAAATTATACACCAGGGTCATGTAGGATTTATTCCAGGTATGCAACATTAGAAAATGTTCAACATTAGAAAATCAATGTGATCCATCATATCAACAGAAAGAAAATCACATGATCATATCAATGAAGGGAGGAAAAAAAACATTTAACAAAATCCACACCTCTTCATTATTAACCCTCAGGAAACTAAGAATAGGAGGACTTCCTCAACTTGATAAAGAATGTTTCCAAAAATCCACAGCTAACATGATATTAATACTGAGAAAATAGAAGACAGGGAATCAAGGCAAGGATGTCCCTCCTACTACTACTATTCAATACTATACTGGAAGGCCAAACTAATGAAATAAGGTAAGAAAAGGAAACAAAAGGTATACAACCTGGGAAAGAATAAAACTTTGTTCACAGATGACATGACTGTCTACAGAAAATACAAAGACTTCACACCCCACACCCTCCTGAAACTAGTCAAGTGATTATAGCAAGTCTGCACAATACACAGTTAAAATACAGAAGTCAATTGCTTTCCAATGATGTATCAGACAAAGGGCCAGTATTCAAAATTTATAAAGAATTTATCAAACTCAACATCCAAAAAACAAAAAAATCCAGTCAAGAAATGGACAGAAGACATGAACAGACCAAAGAAGACATCCAAATGGCCAACAGACACATGAAAAAGGGCTCCACATCACTCAGCATCAGGGAAATACAAATCAAAACCACAATGAGACACCACCTTACATCAGTCAAAATGGCTAAAATTAACAAGTCAGGAAACAACAGATGTTGGCGAAGATGTGGAGAAAGGGGAATCCTCCTACACTGTTGGTGAGAATGCAACTCTGGAAAACAGTATGGAGGCTCCTCAAAAAGTTAAAAATGTAACAACCCAACGACTTAGCAATTGCCCTATTAGATGTTTATCCAAAGTACACAAAGTGATTTGAAGGGGCAAAAGCACCCCGATGTTTATAGTCAAACTATTGAAAGAGCCCAGATGTCCATCAACAGATGAATGGATAAAGAAGATGTGGTATACACACACACACACACACACACACACACATTACTCAGCCATCAAAAAGAACAAAATCTTGCCATTTGCAAGGACATGGATGGAACTAGAGGAAGACAAATACCATATAGTTTCAGTCACATGTGGAACTTAAGAAACAACAGATGAATATAGGAGAAGGGAAGGAAAAATAGAAACAGACAGGGAGGCAAATCACAAGAGACTTAACTACAGGAAACAAACTGAGGGTTACTGGAGAGGGAAAAGTTGGGGTAACTGCGTGAGGGGTATTAAGGAGGGCACTTGTTGGGATGAGCTCTGGGTGTTGTATGCAACCAATGAATCACGAAATTCTAACCATGAAACTAAAAGTACACTGTATGTTAACGAGATTGAATTTTAATTAAAAAATTTAAAAAGTCAATTGCTTTCATATATACCAGCAATGTACAAGTGGAATTTGAAGTTAAAAACACAAGACCATTTACATTAGCATACCAAAAAAATTAATACTTAGGTGCAAATCTAACAAAATATGCACAAGATCTATATGAGAAAAAGTATAAAATTCTGATGAAAGATAACAAGCAAGGTAAGATGTGAAGTGGAAAGAAAGTCCACAATCTTGGGTAAGAACACTCAATACTCTTAAGAGGTCAGTTCTTCCCAAACTGATCGACAGACTCAATGCAATCCCAATCAAAATGCCAGGAAGTTATTCTGTGCATACCAACATGTTGACTCTAAAATTTGGATGGAAAACTGGAAAACCAAGAGTCCCAGAGTAGTCAACAAAATATTAAATAGCGGGGAAAAAAGGAAATTGAGGATTGCCACCACCCAATCTCAAGACTTACTATTAAAGCTATAGTGATTAAGACAGAAGGTGCCTGGCAAAAGAGACAGGTGCTTGGAACAGAGTGGAGAGCCCAGAACAACATCCACACACACAGGCAAAGGCAACTCAATGGCAAGGACAGTCTTCAACAAATGGAACCGAACAATGGGACATTGATAAGAAAAAACAAACAAATGAAAAGAATAAAAACAAACTTTTCACACCTTTCACAAAACCTAAACGTAAAATGCAAAACTTCTTAAAGATGACATAAGAAAAAATGTAGGGATCCTTGGATTTGGCAATGACTTTTCAGATATAAAACCAAAAGCATGATCTACGAAAGAAAAAAATTGATGAGAGGGACTTTGTTAAAATTAAACTTCTCTGTAAAAGACACTGTTAAGAGAATGAAAAGACGGGACAACTGGGTGGCTCAGTTGGTTAAGCAGCTGCCTTTGGCTCAGGTCATGATCCCAGCGTCCTGGGATCGAGTCCCACATTGGGATCCTTGCTCCGCAGGGATCCTGCTTCACCCTCTGACTCTGCCTTCCACTCTGTCTGCCTGTGCTCACTCTCGCTCGCTCTTTCTCTGACAAATAAATAAATAAAATCTTTAAAAAAAAAAAGAGAGAGAGATGAAAAGACCAGTCACAGAGTAGAGAAAATATCTGCAAAACACAGCCATGGTAAAGGACTTAAAATAAGAAATATAATATAAAGATGTCTTAGTAGCAACAAGAAATCAAACCTAATTTAAAAATGTGAAAAGAGCGGTGGCTGGGAACCCCAGTCAGTTAAGCATCTGCCTTTAGCTCAGGTCCTGGGACTGAAATCCACACTGGGCTCCCGGCTCAGCGAGGAGCCTGCTTTTTTCCCTCTCCTGCTGCCTGCTGCTACCTCTCCGTATGCTTGTGCTGTTAATAAATAAATAGAATCTTTAAAAACGAAAAAAAAAAAGGATCTGAAAAGATGCTCAACTTTGTATGTCATTAAGAAATTGCAAATTTAAACAAGGTACTATTACATATCACGTAGAATATAAAAAATCCAAAGCACTAGTAATACCAAATGCTAGCAAGGATGTGGGACAACCAAACTCTCATTCACTGTTTGGTCAGAATGCAAAATGGGAGGCACTGTGTGAGACAGCTTGGCAGTTTCTCACAGAACTAAACACATTCTCACTATAAGATCAGTAATTGTGCTCCTTTGTATTTACCCAAAAGAGCTTAAAACTAGTGTCCACACAAAAACCTGCACACGGATATTTACAGCAGCTTTATTCTCTGAAGTGCCAAAACTTGGAAGCAATCCAATCTCCTTCAGTAGGTGAACAGGTACACTGTGACACACCCACACAACGGATTATTCGACAATTAAAAGATGAATTATTAAGCCACAAGACTTCGAAGAACCTTAAATGCATATTTCTAAGTGAAGGACCAGTCTCAAAGGCTAAATACTATATGATTCCAACTCTATGGCATTCTGGAAAAGGTAAAAATTAACCAACATTTTTATTTTTATTTATTGTTTAGGTCATCTCTATACCCAATGTGGTGGCTAGAACTCACAACCCTGAGATCAAGAGTCAGATGCCCTAGCAACTAAGCCAGCCAGGTGCCTCTAAAAAGGTAAAACTCTAGACAGTAAAAAGATCCCAGGTTGAGGGGTGAGCAAGGAGGGTGCAGAGAGAGGAGAAGAAACAAATAGATGAGGTACAGGGTTTTTCAAGGCAATGAAACTAGGCTGTAAGATACCAACAGTAGGTAAATAACATTATACATTTGTCAAGACCCACAGAACTATAGAAAGAGGAGTGAACCCTAATGTAAACCATGGATTTTAATTAATACTGTATCAATGCTGGTTCATCAGTTGTAACACATGTACCACAACAATGTAATACATTAATAATAGGAGATAGTGAAGTTAGAAGAAAAATATCTTCTCTTTGTACTCAGGGGCATTTCCTATCTGAACCCAGTTAAAGTACAAATCCCCCAAAAGGCCAGAAGTTGGGAGATCACAAGAGGTGTTGGAACACAGGAAAATAAATGAGCAAACCAGACAAGCTGCAGGTAATTAAGAACCATTAACCATGAGAGAAGCAGTGACATCACTCAAAATTAAAACCAAGTAGAGTTTAAAAGTTTAGCTACTTTACTAACTAGCTGCAATCAGGGATGGCAAACAAAGACTAATTCAAAGTAACCTGGGAATTAATCATTTAAAACTTACCAATAATCTGAAATTAGTAGCTTTAATGCTATGAAAATTACATGGAATTTGGAAAGATTGAAGTTCTCTAAGCTGCCAAGAAGTAAAACACTCCTTCCCAGATACATGGACTTATAAAATCACTATATACTATCTCCACGAGAAGCAGAATCCCCCAGAACCATCACTCTGTAATGATGAGAAGTACTAAGAGGGCATATGAAATTTATGAAACATGTCCCATTTCATCGAGACAAAAAACCAAAATAGTTAAGCACTAATCTGCACACTACATAGGGGTTGAAAGACATAGCAAGTTTGTGTGAGCTCACGTATGTGTGTGTTTCCAACCATTCTTGAAAACAATGGACAACAGAGATGAATAAATGTCCCTGTATATCCCATAAATATTCCTCAAATATTTATCATGCAACTCCAGCTCTGCTCTAAGACCTGGGGACACAGTCAGGAAAAGAAAAGACAAGGTCTCTGCTTTTAAGGAGCAGATATTCTAATGCAGAAATGAGAAAATAAATATGTAAACAAACATTATATTAATGAACAGTGATCAAATAGTGATTAATGAATAGTGATCACAGCTAAAAAGAAAACAGGACACAGTAAAGGTTGAGTGACAAATGGGATGTATTTTAACTTGGATGAACCAGGAAATATAGAACAATGAGTTGAGATCCAAATGACACAAAAGAGCTAGCCACCGGAAGTGTGGGAAGAGTGTTCCCGCCCAAGGTATCAGCATGTATACAAAAATGTCCTTGGAGCTCTTCCCTCCAGCCCCTGCTCTCAAATCTCTGACCCAGCTAGGTGGGGACATAATCTAGGACTTGTGTCTCCCAAAACTCATTCTAAATCTTTGTTCGGTGACTAAATTATTCAAGCTTGAGAAATTAAAAACATATGCTAACAAGATCTTCCCACCATCTACAGAGAGATCATCTTAAAAGCATCATGAAATAGTAACACTAAAATTCTAAAAAACTTCTGTTCTAACATTTTAATCAATTTTATATCAAACTCCTTTCTTGAATTTATATACCCATTTGACATATTTATGAAGAGACAAAAAAAAAAAAACAACAAACCCTACATTCCGTAAATGTATTTATCCATCTAACAAATATTTGAGTACCTAATTACACTCTGTTCCAGCTGATTTCTTCTCTTTATCTCTTTTTTCCCCTCAATTTAACACCAATCATAATCTATGTAGGCTTTTAGTTCGCTTTTCAAAATTAATTTCTTGAGCTATTTAAAGGAATTATCCAGTGCTAGAGTTCTCAACACTGGTCACACATTAGAATCACTTAAGGAACTTTTTTTTTTTAAGATTTTATTTATTTATTTGACACAGAGAGAGAGATCACAAGTAGGCAGAGAGGGAGGGAATCATGCTCCATGCTGAGCAGAGTGTCCCATGCAGGGCTCGACCCCAGGACCCTGAGACCATGACCTGAGCTGAAGGCAGAAGCTTAAACCTCTGAGCCACTAAGGCACCCCCTCACCTGAGGAACTTAAAAACAAAAAGCCCAAAGGGCACCTGGCTTGTTCAGTCACTGGAGCGTGCAGGTCTTGATCTCAGGGTTGTGAGTTCAAGTCCCATGTTGGGTATAGAGATTACTTAAAAAAAAAAAAAAGAAAGAAAGAGCCCAAGCCCCAGTTTGTGATTAATTTGTTTAAATGTTTCAAGAAATTTGATGCTAAATGTTGTAAGACTAGTTAAATAACAAAAAGATATATTTACATAATACTTCTTGCTCTCAAATTTTGAACAAAGAACTTACTAATAATCAATAACTTAGTAGGCCAACATTTTATTTAAATAAGTTTTATGGTACTACAAAGAGTGAATTAGAAAATCAAAAGCAAGGAGAAATGGGCATGATGTGAACATGGGGAAGCAAGAGAAAGCAAGAAACTATGTGACCAGGAAGCGAATGCTTAGCTCTGAGATCCTTCTCTGAGAGAAGGACAGATTAAAACCTAAAAAGAAAGAAAAGAAGGATCCCATGCACTCAAGGAAAGAGAAGTCCCCCAACATCCCTCCTGCTTTTTCCAATATAAACACACAGCTGGGCCGACTTACCACATCCTGGTTGGTACCGACTTTATCAACTTTTCTATTTAAGCCAAACTTGACCGGTCAATGATGGATGGGCTGTGTGCCAAGTTTACCAGTTGTACAACTGACTGTGTAATGGCTGAAACTGAGAAACCGGGGTGAAAGTATCAAGAGGCTCTAAGGATTGCGAAAGAGCCAAGATTCAAATGATTACCACGTACACACAAGACAAACTATGCAGATGACTGCTCAGTATGGAAGTACTTCAGAGTGTTACACTGTGGCATCAGCTGACCCAGACCCAGAAGATTGCTGGAGTTCCCATCATGGACATCTCTAACCATATAGATGACACTGAGCAAATGCCAGATGATGATGGAGCCCCTCACTCCTATGTCTTAATAGAGTTCCTCAGCTCTCCTTTACCAACTTTTCCTGTTGCCAGTTCATACAAGCAATTCTCCTTACCCAGTTCCTCTGTTCTGAGCTATGGCTAAAGACACTCACTTTTTTATGTTTTGAAACTGATTATCTTGTACCATTTTACTTTTTGTTGCATCTTTTTATAAATCAGATGACCGCTCACAAGACAAAAAAAAAAAAAAAAGGAATGGAAAGGAAAGATCAAAAGGGAGGACAACAACAACAAAAAAACAGTTCTTTTTTGCCGGGAACCCTTCTTACAAGTGCCAATCAGATAAACTTTATCTGATGTTACATCGTCACAACTCCTCTATCATCAGGGAAAGTAGTTCACATAAGAAAATTTCTCTATAAAATGAGTTCCAGGCTTACATTCCATATTTGGCTAATTAGAATTTCATTACGATGTCTGTCTCACACTGATGCGGAAGAGAATGGAATCTTGTCATCAAGACGTGACATCGAACTAAGAACCCACAGGGTAAGCACTCAGATCCTGTGATATGAAGTCGGCTGCTGGGGATGGGCGACCCTGGGCAACAGTGGCTGACCTGT
This sequence comes from Mustela nivalis, assembly GCF_964662115.1. Classification (NCBI taxonomy): domain Eukaryota; kingdom Metazoa; phylum Chordata; class Mammalia; order Carnivora; family Mustelidae; genus Mustela; species Mustela nivalis. The sequence goes on along the minus strand of NW_028136137.1, from coordinate 436,356 downwards.
GGGCCTGCGGCTATCTGCCATCTGTCACTCTTCCCTCTTCCTCCTCTGTCAGCTGCTATCTCCAGCTGCTGTCAACAAAGTCCACCTCAAACAGCCATCACTTCCCTCTGGTCCCATTTACCATAGCTAAGCTCCAGGCCAGGCATCCAGATCACCAGCCCTGTGGGAACTTCTTCTAAGGTAAGAGGTGGCCCTATTGGTGAAATGCAGGTGCCAAGGCATGCGGACATTGTGCCATCTTCTGCGCTATTCTTAATGTTCTGATTGTCCCACTTCCCTCAGTTCCCACCTGTGGCCTCTGGAAAGGAACATATTACAGTAGGATTTCCAAGGACTGATGCGTGGGGGTCAGGAGATCTGGCCTGTGATTGGCCCCAACTAGCTGTGTGGCTTTAAAGGAAGTCATCACACCTCAGGCCTCAGTTTCCTTATCTGCAAGCCAGGATGGACTAGAGTCTTTTCAGAGGAGCCGGCAAAGATCACATAGATAAGCACCACCTCATTATACTAACAAGCAAACAGAAGGCCGGAGGTGAGTGATTTGCCCCAAGTCAGACATAAGCAGGCAGAGAGCAGAGCCGAGGATGGGACCCACATCTGCAGGTCACAGCTAATCAGCCAGCACAGTACAAACAGATCTGAGCAGCTGCTCATTCTTCCCCTTTTCCGTTTTGTCCATCAGAATGCATGCTCCCTGCAAACAAGGACACACAGGACCTGCTTCCTGCCTCAAAATTCCCAGTTCACCCAATTAGAACAGGGAGGAGACTCAAGGACTTACCCCCCCACCCCCACACATGGTTCTTTTACCTATGGAACATGAGGGTACATACATTCACTGTCCAGAGGGCTCCTGCCTTCACTTCTCATGGAAAAGGTCATCATGTGCCTACCCGGGGTGCCAACGAAGCCACAGGTTCCAGAGAGGAACTGACACAGAGAAGTTCAAAGGAGGCAGATGGCTCATTGCAGAAACAAACTGTCTACCAAGGAAAACTACCCCATGGGGGACTGATTCTCTTTGAAATACGTTCGAGTGCATGGGAAAATGGTTTTTCAAGAGCTGGTGGACTGACCAGTCACCTGGTACATACAAGATCACATCCGCATTCTGACAAGAGTGGCTCGCCTGCAGTGTAGACCAGGGGCCAGAAAGACAAGGAAGGCACATGGAGACTGGGTGAGAAGCTTCTACGGTGTGATGGCAAGGGCGCACTGCAAAGGTACGAGAAGAGATGGAAAGAAGTATATGGACTCAAGAGGTTTAGTAAGCGAAATCCACAGGACTTGGTGTAACAGACTAGATTCTGGAAAGGTGACAGAGTAGGAGTTGACTTCTGGTTTCCCGACTCCAGGCTAAACGGATGAAGTGTTTACCGAGAGAGGCAATAGAATAAGAAAGGTGGTTTTCCGTGGAGGAGGTGCTCATGAATTCCGTCTTGAACCTGATGAGTCTGAGGGGCCACAGACACATCCGAGAAGAAAGGTCAGCAAGTCCGATACACAGAACTGGTGCTCAGGAAGCGTGTGGACCAGAGACAGGAATCTGCCTTACCTGCTGATAGGTGGTCATGAAGCTGCACAAAAGGTCATCTAGGAAAAGAAAGGAACACGGGGCTGAGCCCATAATCAGCATTCAGTGGCTACCAGGAGCATGACTCTGCACAGGAGACACATCAGAGAGGTAGAAGAAAGACAGAAAGCAATGCAGAGCATTTGGTCTACTGCGATGTCGAGTAAGGAGACAGAGAAAGGTCAGGTGCGCTGACTTAGAAACAGTTTTGGTAAGAACTCTTTAGTGGAACGACAGGGCCTGAAGGGTGGAAGGTGGGAAAGTCAAGTCAACCCCTGAGCACTGGCTGTGATGCGCGACAGTGACAGGGCAATACCTAGAGGTGGGGCAGTCAAGTGGGAGAGGATCAAACAGGAGCGCGTGATGGGAAGGAGTGCAGGGGAGAGGATCCTTGCAGGCTCCTGGAAGGGCGGGAGGGCATGGACTCCGAGCCAGAGTGGAGACTGAACCTGAGGAGGAAGGAGAGCCCCTCCCCGTACCAGGCGAGGAGGAGAAGGGGACAAATACAAGAATGGGATCATGGTCAGCAGGATGGAAGAGGTCCCGTGGGATGGCTGCTAATTTTTCTGTACGACTGGAGATGAAAGAGGAAGGCTACTTGTGATGTCAATAGCACACCCATGTAAATGGTCTAATTTATCTGTTATGCCACTTTCTCCCCCTACTACCAATACCTTATGTCCTGCTCATCTATTAGTTGGCTGTCAACCCAAAGGATTTTTGGATTTCTAAGCCGACAAAGTATGATGTTGCCAGTGCCTCTGCCCCAGGTGACCCTTCCCCATCTGCCATTCCTGCACTTTGATCACCTACCTCTTTTGCATACCTTTCCCCTTCTATTTCTTATTAGATCTCATAAACATGACTTTTTAAGTAGTCTCCTGCCACCAGTCAGCTCGAACTCAACAGATATGACCATGCAACTTCCTGCTGTAAACCTGACTGCAGCTCTACCATGAAGACTGCATCAACGTGGACCCCTCAATGTATGCAGTGTCCAAGGTGCAACCCGCAGCCCCACCCCATCTCCCTTTCTACCATCCCAGTCTCATTCCAAAATGTGCCAAACAAGACACCTATGTAGAAATACAACCCCGACAGCAAGCTCTCCGCTCATTTCTGCCTCGGAACTGTAACTTAACAAAACATCTCTCTGATGGAAACAGAAATTGCAAATAACCTTTATCTCCAGCTCCCACATAGAAGATCAATACCACTTTACACAGAACAGCTGTTCCATGTATTTTCCTTCTATGTATGAAGGGGTTATGTTCATTAACACTACAAATTGTACATTATATTCAGAAATTTCAGAGCTTTGAAAGAATATGGAATTGCTGGCATTCTAGCCACTTTCCCAGTTTGCTCTCTTCCTACCTCTAAGTCCTACTTTAGAACTGCTATTTTGAGATTTCTATTTTCCGAAGCTGCTTTGACCAAAGGCATTCTGTCAGCTCAGAGTGAGAAAGATGGCAGGGCTAGGAAGTGTTAGAAAATGCTAGTGTTAGGCCCAAAGAAAGCCTGACGAAGTCCAAAGACAGACAAGCTAAAGAGACTTCCGTGCTTTGAGATTCTTTAAGTCTATGTGTGTGCCTTTTCTTCTTCCAATGACCTCTCTCCTCATCACGTGTCCTTCATTAACAAAAGGTTTCTGGATCAGAGAATTCACTCTGTGCTCTCCTTCAGACACTCCATTCACTTTACACCTTTTATTACAGTGGCTTAACATCACCATACAAGAACAAGAGTACAATATACCTTCGTCTAGACATCCCTACATATTAAAAATGATATGGCCACACCGCAGAGGATCCAGACATAAGGACTTTTAAAGCCAGAGTTTGGGAGATGTGATCTGAATGCAAGTATCAAAAAGGAACTAGCTGGTTAACCCAAAAAAGAAAAAAACATATTATGACTTGAAGCCATAAAAAAGTAAGAAATTCAAACTCTTCAGAATTTTAGGTACCTACAGAGCCAAAACTTTTTAACACTGAAACCAGCTACTAAATCCCAATCCTTAGAAATTAAACATATACGTTTTGATAGTTTAAGTACAGACCCAGAGGGATACAGAAAACAGATAAAGCTCCTCCTGGCTCTGATTCAAACCTTGGGACATTTTCAAGGCTATGACTGATGAACCTTTCCTGTCAGTAAAGTCTTTTCAGTTTAAATTTCTATTCTGTAAGTTTATGTCCTACAGTTATCTGCTGCCAGCTTCAGGCTGACTTCACCAAGAGAAGTAGGGAAACATTAGTAAAGGAGCTTGGTATGCTTTGTAGTACTGGACCAGAACCAGTAAGGACAGTACAGTCTTTCAGATTTCTCATTCTGAGCTTAAGACGAAAGTCAGGCATAAACGTTAGCTTAAGTGCCTTTTTGACCCGATTCCTGGTAAGTACGTGTGTTCAGAGATGTGTTCAACGCACAGACGCTGAGCTTCTAGGCACAAGGCACTGGGAGGCTTCTGTCAGGCTGGGGGAGCGGCGGTCTGACTGTGCCGCACGGTACCAGAGGCGGGTCCTACGGGTCCGGGGCTTTTATGTTTAGCTCAAAACCACTTGCCCTGAACTTTCAGGCCTTTTCATTCAATGTGCACGATTTCACAGGAGTGCTTTCTCCAGGTTGCACCTAGCCCACCCGAGGCCAAGAGACTCACTGCGAAGTGCAGTGAGGTCCCTGCCGAGGACCCGTCCGGGGCGGGGAAGGCCCAGGAAGCCCACAGGAGAAGCCCGAGGAGAGGCCCCGGAGGGCCAAGGAGGGCAGGCCACCCACGTCCCAGCTCCGGGGAGCAGAGCCCAGGCGCGCACCTTCATGAACACGTCCTTGTCGAAGCAGAGCCTGTCCAGCCCCTTGGGCAGGTTCATCCTACTTCTCTCCATCCCGCCGGCCGCCGCCTCTCAGCACCGACACTCGAGCGAGGAGGAAAGGTAGGAGGCTGTGCTCCTACCGACGCTACCGGTGAAGCCACGGCGTTTCCACCGAACAGAAGGCACTGCTTCCTCCAACATGGCAGCGTCTGCGCCCCGGCCAATGAAAGAGGACTCCGCAGGCCCGCCTCCGCCTGCCTCCGCCAAGAGAGGGGTGCGGACCGCTAACGCCGAGCCAGCAGGTGATGCGGCCCCCATGCGGCGGAGGGCGAACTACAACCTCGAGTAAGTTTCTGCGGAGCAGCCCCTCCGCTGGTGATGCGGCGTGAGCGGGAGAGGGGAGGACGGGTAGGGTCAGGGGCGCTCCCTCCCCACCTCGCCGTTTCCCTCGGAAAATCGGCCTGCGAGCCTCTTCCAGGACCTTCTCCCGAGATTGTCCCGCGGGAAGCATAGCTGTGGCGGGATGCTGGCCCTTTACTTCTGCGGCCGGTTGTCCAGAGTGGGGGGCGCGTCCCGGTGTCAGGCCTCCGGTCCCCTTGCGCCGCCGCTGCAGCCGCCTGGGCGCAGAGTCCTCTGTGGGAACCCGGCTTCCGCCCTTAGCCCCCGCACCCACCCGCGAGCGTGGCTTCTCCCCCGCCGAGCTTGGCTCCAGTGATCAGTAGGGAGGAAGGTGGTCATCTGGCAGCCTCGGGTCGTCTGGGCAGCTCCCAGCTCCACTTCGGCTCAGCTGCTGGGAGGCCACAAGTTTGGGTTCTCAGAGCTCTTAAAGAATCACCTCGCTACTGGCCAACAAAACACAGCCAACAAGTAGATGTGGGAGCATGTTTGTGTCCAGTCCGCTCTAGAATGGGCGGAATCGTGTGTTTGGCTAGCGTTGGTTCAATCGCCACACCTGCCCCCCCTCCTCCTGCCGTCCACCCCACATTTATTTTGAGATTTTTCTTTCCTCTTCCCTTGCTCTTCTCCCACTGTCCTCCCCTTTAGTGGGAATGTCATGGTCAAATGATGATTCATTTCTCTTTTTTTTCTCCGTGAGACTCTGACAGCTCAAACCACAGATCTCATGCGTGCCCTTCAGGCTGCAGCTTTGCTGTAATAGCCCAGGCCTGGGCTGCCCCTCCCAATGCTGTGATCTCCCAGAGATAGCACAAGCAGTCCTTAGAAAGGGATGGGACACAGCAAGACAATGGCTTACAGTGAGTCTTGCATTCGAGTCACTCCAAACGGGAAACTGGTCACTTTTTTTAAAACGTGAGTACAGGGACGCCTGGGTTGCTCAGTTGGTTAAGCAGCTGCCTTTGGCTCAGGTCATGATCCCAGCGTCCTCGGTTGGAGTCCCACAAGGGCTCCTTGCTCGGCAGGGAGCCTGCTTCTCCCTCTGCCTCTGCCTGCCATTCTATCTGCCTGTGCTCGCTCTCCCCCTCCTCTGATAAATAAATAAAAAAAAATCTTTAAAACCTGAGTACAGAATCTGAAACAATACATTCCCTAGCAGTGGGCCTTGTTGAGGAAAACGTTCCCAGTCAATATCCAGAGACTATGACAGGTAGAATGAGAGCTGGAATCTTATTTGGAGAATCAGAATAAATTGCCAGGGGAACAACTATGAAATTGCATTCTATGCCCTGTTGTGGTCATTTGGATATAGGGAATGAAAGCCTCATTATTTGGTCTTTGTTTGTTTACTCTTATTATGAAAATTCTCAAGCATACACCAAAATGTGTAGAGCAGAAGGATCCCGCCCCTTCCGAGTACTTATCACTCTGCTTCCCCAACTGTTTCATAGGCCCTCCTCCTTCTACTGCCCCCGAAGTGCCTGTATTTTTGTTTTGGGGGAGGGGGGAGGTCTGGAATATATTTTAAAGTAAATCCCAAACATCACATCATTCCCTGCTCCCCAAATACCTTGGTTTACACATCAAAGAAGGAGGAGGAAGAGGTGGAGGAGGGGAAGACTGAGAAGGAGGAGGGATGAAGAAGAGAGATTTCCGCACAGGCCCACTCTGCCAGAATCAATAGGTGTAATAAGCTATTCTGATTGGCTCTGAGAGGCATGACTTTTAGCCCAGGGCCACAGTACTAATAAGCGACAAGGGCAAATTCAGGCAGCGCAAACAGCAAGGCCCACACTCATCACCAAGGCACCGAGACGGGGGGCAAGGGTGCCAGACCGATGGAATAAAGTTGTCTGGGAACCCCACCTGCCCTAGAAGTCCAGATGAGCGAGTAGTTGAACTGTTTTTTACCTTCATTGCCATTCCTTTCTGAAATTATTGCCGGCCTTTGGTAAAGACATGAACCTGAGCTTGTGCAGCCTGGGGTACTGATCTTGGGGTTGCTGAAGAGAGTAGGTGCCAACAAAGAATGAAAATCCCTGCTGCCTGTTCTCCTTCCAAGAGTAAGGAGGGAACAGTCAAGAGCCCATACAGTGCACTGCCACTTGGAGCCCTGGCTGTGGCAGTGGCGTGGCCCACCAAAGCCAGGAGCAACAGGCAAGACCCCAGACGCCAAATGCTAATGGAACACCCTGGGGAGGATGAAGGAAAGGCAGAGAGTCAGCGGAAACCTTCCCAAAGTACATTTCCCTCAGTTTCATCTGGGAGCTGCCATTCAGCTGGTACACACCCCTTCAGCCACACAAAGTTTGGTGACTAGCCTCTGGCCAGAACCTGCTGTGTGTCTCCCTACCCTAAACCCTTCCCAAGATCCCTACCATGGCCTCGTGATCCAGGCACTGGGCGTGTAACACTTGACTCTGCAGGGGTCCCCGGGCCAGCTTTTGGTTGGTTAGTTGTCCGCGCTGTTAAAGATTTGACTACTGTTACATGTTTGACTCTCGTCTTTGGTGATGGTACCTATTTCATAGGAAATAAAGCTGGAATCCAGGAAACAGGCTGGAAGATTAAATTAAAAAGTGGATACAAAGCTTCTAATCAGAGCCAGACACAATCGGCGATCAACTACATCCCAGTCTCTCCCCTCTTCTCTGATACGTACTTTCCTTAATGAGGAATGAGACTTTAAGTTGACTTTTTTTTATCTTCAAGTCTCTCTCTCTCTCGATTCCCTAACTTCCCTCTCTTGCCTTCATTTCATCCCAGAACTTGTGCCCACGACTTCTTTTCTAAGTAAATATTAACCCCCTTTGACTCTGAATCTCTGGAAGATTCTCAGTTCCCTATTTTCGCTGGCACTGTGACAGGTCCTCATTTCTCCTTCCCACTCCTCTCTATTTATAGTTTTCACATTTTTTTGGCAGGTTGGCTACAGAACACTCAAAAATTGCAAAGAGAAATATTGTGTTCTGGAAATTCATCCGAGCATTTTTTTTCCAATATCGTCCTTATGCTCTTCTGATCCTCTCTTGAACTGTTGGACTAAAGCAGCTGACGCTTCCACCAGCAACCAGAGTCATCCTGTCCACTACTGTGGGAACAGAGGGTTTCCATTTGGAACTGCAGACTGAGCCTAAAGTCTGATGGCCCTTTGGTGCCAGGATAGCAGGTATGGGACGGGTGGGACATGGAGGACAAGCATCATGGTAGAGGTCTCCATTCGACCAGGAAAGCTCACAATGAGCCAACAGGTCCATTTCAACATCTTCTGTATTTTCCTTATAACCTGTTTCATTCCAGAGTGGATTTGAGATCATTTAATTTGATTCTTAAATATTTCCCATTCCAACCGGAAACAGACTCATTCTAGGGGCTCCCAAATTCTGCCTCATCTTCTTAATCAGTTAATCATACCCAAATTGGGTATGATAGTGCCAGAACATTCTTCCATGTGTATTTTATAACAGACTAGTATTTTATTAGTTTTTTTTCAAACTAATAAGAATAAGGGTAACTTTTTTTTTTTTTAAAGCATAGGCAAAATCATGAAAGACATTGAAATGAACCTAAAAGATTATAGTGTCTTCCAAGGGAAAACACGTGTTGTCTCATGTAACCTTCTGGGATGACCAATTCTATGGGATATTCTGTGCCTTTCTTGTCTTTGAGCTATTTTGCAACTCTATAGATTGTACATAATTGATGTGGATGCAGATGATCTTGTCTAGCTATATGTAAATGAATTTTGTCCACTGGAAGTACAGTTGACCCCTTTTCCTTTGGTAGAAGGCAGTTTTGCATCCATTTGCATTCTATTTGCATATCTATTTTCATCTATCAAAGCAAATTCGTTTAAGTATTACTGATTGTATATGTGTCTGCCTGGAGATTTTTGCTTGAAATGGTGGTAACATCTTAGTGGTTCCCGAGCTAATGAATGAATTAAACAAAATCCCTTCAGGCATTCATCTCATATTTGTAAAATGGTCCTTATTTAATCTTTTCGAGAAAATGATACACTAGCAAACCATGACAAGATTCTAGTAAATGAGAAGTGCAATGAAATCAAATCGGAATGAATTTTAGAATTACCTTTAATGTGGCCCATGCTATGCCAGAGGCAGAGAATGAATGAGTCTCAAAGCCATGGCTTCTGGCCTCCAGAAGTTACAATAATATGTGTCAACATTGGCATGCCTGAGAAATGCATGTGACTTTCCCATCAGGGTTTCCCCGGGGATTCATTTAACCTTTCTCTTCCAAGCTACCCTCTCTTGTAGTGATATCAACTGTGCCCTTGGTTTCAGCTCCCATTCCCTAGCCAACATCTCTCCCACTGATACATGACCATCTGTTTCTTTCCTACCCACCAGGCCCATGTAACTGACTACCTACTCATGCTATTTCACTGATATCCCACCTGTGCCTCAAAACCCAGCATGTTCAAAACTTGATTCATCGTCATTTCTGAAAGAACGGCTTATCCTCTTTTGTTTTGTTTCTTTAGAAATGATTCTACCAATGCCAGCGGCATGCACCAGAAACCAGGAAGGAATCATATAGCTGAGCCAACCTGCTGTACTTTAAAACACTTGACCACAATTCTCCAGTGGATACTCAACTCTGGCTTCAAACTCCCTTGTCTCTCTGGTGAGTTTGCTTTCCCTCTAATGGATGACCGTTTCACACCTTCAAGACTTGCCTCAACAATCCCTACCCCTACCTCTTCTGAACTATGTCACCTCACTCCCAGCTCCTTAGCTCCTGTCCTAAGGATGAGGGAGCAGAAGGCAAGCTGAGGACAAAGCAGAAGCTGGCGCCCTACACCCTCTCCCCATGCCATATGTGTAACATTCCTCATGCACTCCCGGCTGCCCTAAAGGAAAAACGATTCTTAACTGATAGAGATCCCAGTCTTGCAGGACAGGAGTTTCCCTCCATCTACAAATGTCCTAGCAACTTACAAGGAAGGAAGAAGCTTTCTCATCAATAGCCTGACATCCAGACAACCATACCTCAGTTTCCGGAAGCCCTAACATCACCCTCCCCTCCATAAAATTGAGGGAGGCTAAGGGGGAGGGAAGTGTAATAAAACTGAATTTCTTCTAAGCCCAAAGCCCACTGACAAGGATGTGTGATAAGAGGAATGTAACATATCTCCAGGAAACTCCCAGCTGTCTTCATGCTTTCCCTCATTAGAGGCAAAAACAGCCTTGACTTGACAATAACCAGGTCTCCCTTATCCTGAAATTCTTCTTTAGCATATGACAGTCCTTCTGGACACCCCCTTTGTACTCACCTTCCTCAGCTCCCAGTCAACCATGCCTCTGTCTGAGCAGCTCTTTCTGACCCTGGGTCCTGTCCCTGTGTTTTAATAAAACCACCATTTGCACCTAAGACGTCTCAAGAATCCTTTCTTGGTCATCGGCTCTGGACCTCACCCCACCAAACCTCACCTGTGTTCCAAAACTTCATCACTAGTGTCACACTTCAAGAAAATAAAAGCCCCTTGTGCAGGAATTCTCTTATCTTACCACCACCCAATCAAATCTATACCTACATTTGTATCCATTTTTAATTTGTTTTTAGACATTTACTCAACAATATTTAGTCGGTACCTACTGTGTGCTACACACTGCCCTGAGTGTTTGTAAATCTGTGGCGAACGACACAGAAAAGTCCCTGGCATCATGGAATTTACATGGTAATTGGAGAAATGTACAAGAAACACAGAAAGAGTTGAAGACAGAGCAGGTTTATTGAGAAGAGCAGACATCCCCAGCTGGGGTTTGTTCTTCCTTGTGCCTGGGATTTGTTCCCTCCAACCCTCTCCAGGACTCCACTCCCAGGGTCAATATCAAGTTCTTGTCCCAATGGATCCTTCCAGTCAGAAGACAAATGACCTTTTTCTTAAAAACAAAAGGAAAAAGCCCAAAACAAAGACTTCCTTTAACCTTCTACCTTCCTATAACAACCTCCATATTTCTCTCCCCACCTCATTCCCAGCATAGCTTGTAAAATATTTGTCTACACCTGTGGCTGTAAGGTACCGTGTCCCCAAGGGTAGCTGAAAAATCTCTATAAAGAATCCTTATGTGCAGATCATTTTAAGGGAGTCCATTTCCAGATCCAAACTCCATGTGTGCTCTGTAGGATAGGTGATATGCCCATTCTTGGGTCTGATATCAGGATACTCCTCTACTTCCTGGAAGATCAAGACACTCCTCTCAGATCTTATTAGAGTGTAGGACTTGGGCTGATACCAAAGTTGAAATACCAGTTTTGTTTCAAATAATGCCCTTCTGTGGGCAGTCCTGGGGCTCCACCTTTAGAGCTTCCTCTCCTTATTAAGGGTAAAGGTTAACATCGGAAAGGGGATTAGGGCAGATGTTGGAAGTGCTCTGACATCAGAATAACAATCAGTTTTGGTTAGTGACACTCATTCCTTCATATTTAAATTAAACTACATATTTTTAGGGACATAATAGGAAAAAGCACAAGTAAGGATTTTAATGGTTTCATTCCATTCCAGTGTGGTTTGGGAAATAAAATAACAGAAAATGAGACTGTTCTGCTTTAGAAAAAAAAAATACAACTTGTAGCAGGCAAATGTTATTCCAATGAAGTCGATCCTTTCCTATCTCATTTTCTTTTTAAAGATTTATTTATTTATTTGGTAGACACACACACACACACACACACACAGAGAACACAAGTAGGGAGAGCGGGGGAGGGAGAAGCAGGCTTCCTGCTGATCAGGAATGTGGGCCTTCATCCCAGGCCCCTGGGATCATGACCTGAGCCAAAGGCAGCTGCTTAGTGACTGAGCCACCCAGGTGCCCTCTATCTCATTTTTTAAATGTTTAATATTTTCAACACCTAGTTAATAAAATATACATATATTGTGATGAAAAGTTTATGATTAAAAAGTTTCAGATGTCAACTTAAAAATGTGCAAGGTGTGTGAATTCTCATAGGTGGTCCATGCACCGAACACACCTATCACTAGCAAACGTGGATGTACTCGGTGTCTCTAGGTTCCCGCTTCCTTAGTGCCCTCTTAATCACATGGTTTCTCTTCCTACCATCCTGGACCTGTATTCTCAATTTGCTTCTCTATTTCATCTCTGCCCCTTTGAAGAGCTTGATTCTGGGTCTTCTGTAGCTATGCGTTCGCTCTCTCTCTCTCTCTCTCTCTCCCTCCATCAGGCTTTCGCAACCTAGCACTATTGATACCTGGTGGGTGATTCTCTGCTGTGGGGCTGTCCTGTGCCATGCAGGACAGTTAGCAGCATCTCTGGTCTCTAGCCACTAGATGCCAGCAGCACCCCCCCCCAAGTGGTGAGCATCAAAAATGTCGCCAGATATTGTTCAATCGGCCCTGGGAGCAAAACTCCTTGCCTCCCAGCCCCAGTTTTAAAACCACTGCTTTGGCCGATTCCATTCAGCATCATTGATTTAAGTTCTTTGTAGAAGCTGAAGGCTCTGAAGTTAACGTCTTTAATCCTAACCCGCCCTTGGAGCTGAGATTCACATGCAGCATATTTCTCCATGAATATGTAACAGGAGTCTTATTTTCACCATGATTTCTATCCTGCTCCCTCCTCAACCTGCTCCTGTCCCAGTCTCCCCATCTTAGTAAACAGCATCCCCACCTCCTACTGGCTAAAGCCTCAGCCCCTGGGATAAATTCCCCCTTTCCCTTTTCTCATATCTAATCCATCAGCAAAACCAACTGATTTGACCTCCAAAACAGAAGTCAGACTTGCTCACTGCTCTTTATATCCACTGCTCCCATTTGAATCCAAACCCTGAATTTTTTTTGCACTTCAGACACTGTTAACAGCCACGACTACACCTACACAGATATTTTACAAGATCGCTAATCACCGCCAAGTTGCCAAATCCAATGATTAACTTTCAGATCCAAATGACTCAACCTGTCAGTCCTATAGACATAGAACTCCCTCCACTTCTCTGGAAATATTCTATCTTTTTCATCGTGATGTTGGCTCTCCCTTCCTCTTCCACACTGGTCAGTGATGATGGCTCCTTTCCTGGCTGGGTTTTGTTGAGCTTCCTGACCTTTAGACATCAGTCCTGTGCTCTGGGACTCGGACCTTCTGCTTGAGTTTTCTGTTGTGTTAAAAAAAAAAATTCAGCTGAGTACATTTTAAAGAACCTATTGGCTTTATTCAATGATTCACGAAATGGGCAGCATCCTGCTTGCAGACTGAAAGGAGCTCGGAGGAGCAGTACAAAATGAAAGACTTTTATAGGCAGAAGAGAGGAGGAGCAAGGAAGTCACGTCAGGCAAACAAGGCAGGTTGGTTATGGCCAGGTGACTTGGCTTATGGGGATGGCAGGGGTCCGAGGGAGTGGGGATCAGGTGGTGTCTGCTTGCCTGGGCTCAGATTCAATTTCTGGGACAGCTGAAATCATAATTAAGTCTGGTTTCGGGGACATGGGGCTTAGCATAAGCAACTCCATTTTGGGCCTCTTGTTTTGTTTTTAATAGTTACTTCATAACTAATAATAACAAGTTTAGTAACTTTAAACAGCTCAGTTTACTATCCTACCATCTCTAGCTGTCAGGAGGCCAGACACAGCTTAACCAGGGTCCTCGGCTCTGGGTCTCACTCAAAGGAGGAGAGAAGGCGCCCACCAAGCTGTGTTCTCACCTGCAGGTTCCACTAGGGAAGGCTCTGCTTCCAAACTCACTCGGGTTGTTGGAAGAACTCATTTCCTTGTAGCTGTGTGATTTGGGGGGCAGCCCATGCTGGGGCGGGCCAGGGAGATTCTCCAGGCTGTTAACTGGAAACCATCCTCAGCCCCCAGAGTCTGCTTGCGGTTTCCTGCCATATAACTCTCTCCACAGGTGATTCTGAACTTGGCTCTTTGCTTCTTCAAGTCCAGGACAGCCTCTCACTCCAATCCGTAAAACAGTCTGATTTAATATAATGAGATCATAATAGTGACATCTTCTTACCTTGCCAAATTCTACTGGTTAAAAGCAAGTCCTAAGTCCCATACACACTCCCATCCATACTCACAGGACAAATACCAGGGGACAGATATCATGAAGCTGCCTTATCATGTTGCCAAACACACCTCTGTCCATACTCACTGCGTAGGTAAGCCCACTTCTTCTCAGAGCTTGAACCCTATGTCCTAACGGTGCTCATATTTGTGCCTCCAGCCTGGACCTCACCCATGAATGCCAGACTCGTGTGTTCAGCTGCTGGTTGGGCATCCCCATGTGGATTCAGCCACCATCTCCAGAACCAAACACCTGTTGCCCATCAAACTTGCTTCTCCCGTCGTCTTTCCCATCTTAGCAAGTGGTAACGTCACTGTTCCAGGGCCTCGGGCCCCCAAAATTGTAAAATCATCCCAACTCTTGTCTTTTCCGCACACTCCACACTTAATATGTTTACAAATCCTGCATGTTTTGTCTTCAATATACACCCAGAATCTCCCCCCTTCTCCCCACCCCTGCATCTACTGCTCTGGTCTGGGCCAATACCCCTTCTCACCCAAATCAGTGGTCCTCAACCAGGAGAGTTTTGTGTACCTGCTCCCCCCCAGGGGATTTTGACAGGGTCTGGACACACTTTTCGTTGTCACAACTTGAGAGTGGGAAAGGGCGCTCCTGCGATCTAGTGGTCAGTGCACAGGACAGCTCCCCATAACAAAAATTTAATGTGGCCCCAAATGTCAGCAGTATAGAAATCTCAGTCTACATTAATGCAAGTAGCATCCCCACCCCACAACCCCACAAGTCCGTTCTGCACACAGCAGCCTGAGTGATTCTTTTCTTTTCTCTTTAAGATTTTATTTATTTATTTGACAGAGTGAGAGATCCATGTAGGCAGAGAGGCAGGCAGTGGGAAAGGGAGAATAAGGCTCCCTGATGAGCAAAGAGCCCAATGCGGGGCTCGATGCCAGGACCCCGAGACCATGACCTGAGCTGAAGGCAGAGGCTTAACCCACTGAGCCACCCAGGCGCCCCAATCCTTTTCTAATCTAAATCAAGTCAAGCCTCTTCAAAACCATCCAAGCTCTTCTCATCTGGCACAAAGTTAAAGGCAAATCTTTACAATGGCCTTGAATACTTTATGTGATCTGACCCCACTACCTTCCTTACCTACCTCCTACTGAAAGGCCCCTCTCCCCTTGCTAAAGGCTTGTTTAAGTAACCTGATGTCCCCACAGCACCCCCTCTCCCCTTGCTGAAGGCTTGATTGTCCCCATAGCCGGATGGCAACACATACCAGGATGTCTATTGTCTGTGATCACCCGGTCTGTCAAAAGAAAAGACAAATGAGGAATAGAGTGTACCTGGGACTTTCCAGAGTGCTGAGGCAAGGCCCGCCAGAACAAACAGCTGTGTCCTTGCCTTAAACCCAACGCCTGACTAATTAACCAATCAGATCCCTGTAACCATGCATCTGCTTCTGTAAGCTTGCTTCCCGCCACCCCAACCCTGCCCTATATAATCTGCTCCCCAACTTAGCCCGGCACGCTCAGCCCACAAAGGCTGATGCATCCGCAGGCGCCTGTGTAACCAATAAACCTCTTGCAATTTGCATCCAGTGGAGGCGTGCTGTTTGATTCTTGGGTGCGGCTCCAGGGTCTTTCACTACCACTTGCCGTCTTGCTCATTTTTTGCCCAGCATTATTGGTCGCCGTGTCATTCTTTAAACACACCAGATGTGCTCCCACCTTGGGCTTACTGTTTGCTTTGTATGGGATGCTCTTCTCCAAACAGCACAACTGCTTGTTCCTTAATTTCCTCCAAGTCTTTCCTCAAATGAGGGAGACTTCCCTGACACAGTCCCATAGAAAATACCAACCTGCTCCCCTAAACCCCACACGCCATGTCCACTCACTCAGCTTAGTTTCCTTCCTACCCCACATCAACCCCTGATATGTATGTATATTTATTTGCTTCATTTCTCACTCAACAACTAAAATGAAAACTCCAAGAGGACATCAAATTTATTTTGTCTCTTGTTAACTATTCTGTCTTTAGGGTTTAGAACAGTACCTGACACATAGTAGATGTTCCGTAAATATTGGAGAATGATTTGTTACTATTTTTGCCTTTTCTCTATCCATTCTTTACACAGCAGCCAAAAATGACATTTTAAAAATGCAAAAGGAATCCCATGACCACCCTCCACCCACCAGTGTAAAACCCTTCAACGGCTTTTCGTTGTGCTCAAGCCACAGCTGACATTCTACAGCCCAGGCCAGATTAAGATTTCAGAGTTCTTAATCACTGGAAAGACGATGGTGTTGTCACCACCAGAGATATTTAAATATTTTTGAAGATTAGATCCCAAAGTTAGTGTGCTAAAAGCCTAACAATATCCGATTTCACAAACTCAGATTTCATAAAGTCTCATTAGTCTTCTCACCTTGTGTAAGTTTAATCTTTCCTCGGCCCCCCTTTCTCTTCTGTTTCAGGCACTCACCATACTTTGCCAGAATGACCATAACGTCATCTCATCTTCAGGAATATGCCCCTTTCCCTCCCCTCCTCACACCAATTCATCCTCTAAACTTATTCTAAGGTGATCACTCTAAAATGTGCATCTCACTGTGTCCTTCCCCTACAGGAACTTACTCAATAGCTCCTAAGGACGTGTGAATTTCCTTGGTGTGGTATTTTTACAAGACCCTTTGCTTGCAAGTGGCAGCAATCCAAAGTAAACTGGAGGAACCAAAAGGGAAAAGCAAGCAAACAAACAAAAAACAAAGGAATGTCCAGGTTCCTGTAGGGATGGATACCACAGAAGTTCATAAAAATCCAAAAGAAGATGGGGCACCTGGGTGGCTCAGTGGGTTAAGCCTCTGCCTTTGGCTCAGGTCATGATCCCAGGGTCCTGGGATCGAGCCCCACATCGGGCTCTCTGCTCTGCAGGGAGCCTGCTTCCTCCTCTCTCTCTGCTTGCCTCTCTGCCTACTTGTGATCTCTGTCAGATAAATAAAAAAAAATCTTTTTAAAAAATCAAAAGAAGAGCTGCAGAACAAAAATTTCAGAATCAAGAACAGGGACTGGAAACCAGCAAAAACAGTTTTCTATTTCTCCATGTCTCATGTTTACTCGTCTCCATATGGCTGCTTTCTTCTCTGGTCAGACTCTTCAAGTGTCCAGGAAGATAGCCATGGCCAGCTCCTGAATCCCATCCAGCAAGGCCAGTCACTCGCCTAAAGAGAGAACCTCGTCTTCCTGTCATTTACATATCAATCCCAGGGAGACTCTGATTGGTCCTATTGGTGTCAGGTGGACTAGTCACTATATGGGTTTATATGTGTGCCCATCCTCCTCCAGACAGCATAAAGCACAGGTAAATTTTCTTAAATTAACATATAATGTATTATTTGCCCCAAGAGTGCAGGTCTGTGATTCATCTGTGTTACACATTTCACAGAACTCACTGTATCACATAACCTCCCCAATGTTCATAACCCAGCCACCCTCTCCATACCCCCTCCATCCCCGCAAACCTCAGTTTGTTTTGTGAGATTAAGTCTGTTATGGTTTGTCTCTCTCCCAATCCCATCTTGTTTCATTTTTTTCCCTCCCTACCTACCATGACCCCCTACCCCGCCTTTCAAATTCCTCATATCAGACAGATCATATGATAATTGCCTTTCTCTGATTGACTTTACTTAGCATAATACCCTCTAGTTAAATCCAAGTCATTGCAAAAGGCAAGATTTCATTTTTTATGGCTGCATAGTATTCCTGTGTGTGTGTGTGTGTGTGTGTGTGTGTGTGTGCGCCTCTGTGTGTCTGTGTTTCTCTGTGTAAAGAGGACCTGGCCATGCCATCGTGGGTGGAGATGCCACAAGCAGGATCAGGCTGATGGGGGTTAGATGTCTGGTGGGCAAGTCATGTTCACAACCCAGTTTAAGGCTGGTTAAGTGGGATCGGGTGGAGGGTCTACACCCTTCTGCCCAGGGTTTATACTGAGACCCGAAACGGATGGGTACATCCCCAGAGTGGGGCTAACAATAACAGTAAGAACTAACCCTGACCCTGACACTGACTGTGAGCCTGCCCCAAAAGCTAACCCAAGCCCTGACCCAACCCTGACCCTGACTGTGATCCTGACCTGAAACCTAAACCTAAACCTAAGCCTGACACTGACCCTGATGTGGACCCTGAACCTAAACCTAACTCTGACATTACTGTTACCATGACTCATACCTACCCATGACCCTGACCCTGACCCTAATCCTAAACCTGACGCTGACCTAACACTGACCTAACCCTAACCCTGACCGTAACTGTGAGCCTAACCCTAACCCTAAACCTAAAGGTAACTCTAAACCATGACCCTAATACGGACCCTGAACATAAACCTAATGCTGACCCTGACCCTAACACTAACCCCTACCATAAACCAAACCCTAACCCTGACCTTACGCTGTCTAAACCTAACCCTAAAAATAACCCTACTTCTAACTCTAACCCTAACCCAAATCCCAACCCTACCGCCAAAACCTAACTGTGACACTGAACAGAACATTGACCCTAAACCAAAGCCTGACGCTGAACCTGACCCTGTCCATGACCTTCACCTGACCCTGACCCTGCCCTAATCCTAACCATGACACTATACTGACCACTACATAATCCTGTCCCAGACCCGAATGTGGACTTTAAACCAATACCTGAACCTGACCCTAAACCGGACACTGGCGCTAAACTTCACCCTGACCCTGACCCAGACCATGACCATAAACCTAACCCTGAACCTAACAGTGACCCTGACCCTGACCTGACACTAGACCTGACCCTAACTCTAACCCTAAATGTAGACCTGAACCTAACCCTAACACTAACCCCTAACCCTACCACGGATCCTGATCCTAACAAGTTCCAACCCTAACCATCAACCAAACGCTAACCCTAACATTAAACCTAAACTTTAACAATAACCCTACCCTATACCTGACTATGATCATAACCCTAACCCTGAACTTTGCCTATACCAGAACCTGAGCATATATACCTGACCCTGGCCCTGAGCCCAAACCTAACCATGACCCTAACACTGACCACTAAATAACCCTGTCGCTGACCCGAATGTGGACTTTAAACCAATACCTGATCCTGACCGTAAACTTGACACTGGCCCAAGCCTTCACCCTGACCTGACCCAGGCAAAGACCATCAACCTAACCCTGACCCTAACAGTGACCCCGACCCAAACCTGAACACTAAACCAGAACCTGACTGTGAGCCTGACCCTTACTGTAACCCTAAATGTAACCCTGACCCTAACAATAACACGGGCCCTCTCCCGATTCCTATCGCTGAACCTAACCCTAGCACTAACCCCTAACCCTACCTCAGACCCTGACCCTAACCAGTTCTAACCCTAACCCTCAAACTAACTCTAACCCTAACACTAACCCTAAACTTTAACAATAACCATGACCCTATACCTGACTATGAACATAACCATAACCCTGAACTTTGCCTATACCAGACCCTGACCCTAAACCTGACCCTGGCCCTGACCCTAAACCTAACCATGACCCTAACACTGACCACTACATAACCATGTCCCTGACCCGAATGTGGACTTTAGACCAATACCTGATCCTGACAATAAACCTGACACTGGCCCTAATCTTCACCCTGACCCTGACCCAGGCCATGACCATAAACCTAACCCTGACCCTAACAGTGACCCTGACCCAGAACCTAACACTAACCCTGATACTGAATGTGAGCCTGACCCTAACTCTACCCCTAAATGTAACCCTGACCCTGACAAAAACACGGGCCCTCCGCCGAATCCTATCGCTGAACCTAACCCTAATACTATACCCTAAACCTACCACGGACCCTGACCCTAACCAGGTCTAACCCTAATCCTCAACCTAACTCTAACCCTAACACTAACCCTAAATTTTAACAATAACCCTGAACCTATAGCTGATTATGCTCATAACCCTAACCCTGAACTTTGCCTATACCAGACCCTGACCCTAAACCTGACCCTGGCCCAGACCCTAAACCTAACCATGACCCTAACAATGACTACTACATAACCCTGTCGCTGAACCAAATGTGGACTTTAGACCAATACCTGATCCCGACAATAAACTTGACACTGGCCCTAATCTTCACCCTGACCCTGACCCAGGCAAGACCAGAAACCTAACCCTGACCCTAACACTAACCCTGACACTGAATGTAAGCCTGACCCTAACTCTAACCCTAAACGTAACCCTGACCCTGACACTAACACGGGCCCTGACCGGAAACCTAATGCTGAACCTAACCCTAAAACTAACCCATAACATTATCCCTGACACTGACCCTAATCCTGACCCTCTCCCTGACCCTGATCAAACCCTAACTCTGAACTTTGCCTATGTCAGACCTTAACCTTAAACCTGACCCTGGCTTTGACCTTAAAACTGACCCTAACCCTGACTGTAAACCTAACTCTGACCCAATCCATGATCCTGAACAGAATCGTAAACCAAAAGCTAACCCTGATCCTGAACCTACGCATAAAACAGAACCTAAACATAAAGCTGACCTTACCATAACCATGAACCTAACCCAGACCCGGACCCTAACCCTGACACTAAACCTGTCCCAAACCTAATCCTGACCCTGACATGAACCTTGCCCCCAAACCTAAACTTGAACCTGAATCTAAATCTGACCATGACCCTGAACCTGACCCTAAACCTTAACGTCACCCTAACACTGACCCTGACCCTGACTCAGACCATAACGCTAACCCTGACCCTACTGTGAGCCTGACCCTAAACCTAACCATGAACCTAAACCTAACCCTGAAACCTTCCCTAAGCCTTACACCAACCCTGGCCCCAATGACGTCTAACCCTAACCCTGACCCTAAGTCTTTCTTAACCCTAACCCTAACACTAACCTAGTCTAAACCCCGCTCTGTTCCCTCCAGCTGGGACAACAGCTGCAGTCAGGCCTCCCAGGGCTTGGGGGAGGCTGTATGGGGGTCACTGGATGGGCACTGCATTGAGTGGAGTGTGAGTCTTGAGCAGCTTGGGGATCGGCGGCTCAGGGAGCTCTGGTGCAGCAGGAAGTTCGTAAGAGGCCCCCAGGCAGTGGAGACCTCAATTCCCTGACGACAGAGCCCAACGGAATTGGAACCCACGTATCCAGGCAACCCTTTACAGAGAAAACACTCCTGCCCAGCTCATTTCTAGGCACATCCTAAAGGAAGCAACATGTTCTTCTGCTGTACTGAAGCCGAGAGGATGCAGGGAGAAGAGAGCTCGCCCGCCAGACACGTCCCCTCCCTGGCAGGTCATATCAGGTTTCCCCAACGCCTCAGGCCCTTTGGCTAATAAACTCAAAAGGTGACACCAGGGGACTCAGAGTCATAGAGTCCCACACCTTCTGATCAACACGGGTGTAGCCCTAGGTCTCCTCCCCGTCTGTGTGTGTATGTGTGTGTGTGTGTGTGTGCGTGTGTGCCTCTGGGTGTCTGTGTGTGTTTGTGTGTAAAAGAGGACTCGACCATGCCATCATGAGTGGAGATGCCCCAAGAAGGATCAGGCTGATGAGGGTTTAGGTGTCTGGTGGGCAAGTCATGTTCACACCCCAGTTTAGTCTGGTTAAGAGGGATCGGGTGTAGGGTCTACACCCTTCTGCACAGGGTTTATCCTGAGACCCTGAAGGAATGGGTCCATGACCAAGGAGCAGGGCTAACCCTAACAGTAACCACTAACCATGACCCTGACATTGACTGTGAAACTGCCCTAAACCCTAAACCAAGTCATGAACATGACCCTGACCCTGACCTTGACTTTTATCCTGACCTGAACCCTAAACCTAAATCTAAGCCTGAAACTGACCCTGATGGGGACCTTGAACCTAAACCTAACTCTGACATTACCGAAAACATGACTCATACCTAACATTGACCTGACCCTGACCCTAATCCTAACCCTGATGCTGACCTAACACTGACCCTAACCATTACCTTGACCATGACTGTGAGCCTACCATAACCTTAAAAGTAATGGTAACTCTAACCCTGACCCTAATACGAACCCTGATCGTACACTTCATGCTGACCCTGACCCTAACACTAGACCCTACCCTAAACCAAATCCTAACCCTGACCTTACACTGTCTAACCCTAACCCTAACCATACCCTACTTCTAACTCTAACCCTAACCCCAATCCCAAACCCTACCGCTCAAACCTAACTGTGACACTGAACCGAACATTGACCCTAAACCAAAGCCTGGCCCTAAACTTGAGCTTGGCCCTGAGCTTCACCTGACCCGGACCCTGACCCTAATCCAATCCATTACTCTAACACTGACTACTACATAACCCTGTCGTTGACACTAATGTGGACTTTAAACCAATACCTGATCCTGACCATAAACCTGACACTGGCCCTAGACTTCACCCTGACCCTGACTCAGGCAAACACCAGAAACCTAACCCTGAACCTAAAAGTGACCCTGACCCTGACCCTAACACTAACCCTGACACTGAATGTGAGCCTGACCCTAACTCTAACCCTAAACCTAACCCTCCCTGAAGTTCGTAAGAGGCCCCCAGGCAGTGGAGACCTCAATTCCCTGACGACAGAGCCCAACGGAATTGGAAGCCACGTATCCAGGCAACCCTTTACAGAGAAAACACTCCTGCCCAGCTCATTTCTAGGCACATCCTAAAGGAAGCGACATGTTCTTCTGCTGTACTGAAGCCGAGAGGATGCAGGGAGAAGAGAGCTCGCTGCCTGACACGTCCCCTCCCTGGCAGGTCATATCAGGTTTCCCCAGCACCTCAGGCCCTTTGGCTAATAAAATCAAAAGGTGACACCAGGGGGCTCAGAGTCAGAGAGTCCCACACCTTCTGATCCACTGGTGTAGCCCTAGGTCTCTTCGCAGTCTCTCTCACTGTGTGTGTGTGTGTGTGTGTGTGTGTGTGTGTGTGTGCGCGCGCCTCTGAGTGTCTGTGTCTTTGTGTTGTATAGAGGACCTGGCCATGCCATCATGGGTGGAGATGCCCCAAGCAGGATCAGGCTGATGAGGGGTTAGATGTCTGGTGGGCAAGTAATGTTCACACCCCAGTTTAAGGCTGGTTAAGTGGGATTGGGTGGAGGGTCTACACCCTTCTGCCCAGAGTTTATCCTGAGACCTTGAAGAGATGGGTCCATACCCAGGAGCGGGGCTAACCCAAACAGTAACCACTAACCCTGACCCTGACACTGACTGTGAGCCTACACCAAACCCTAACCCAAGCCCTGATCTGACCCTGACTGTGATCCTGACCTGAACCCTAAACCTAAACCTAAGCCTGACACTCACCCTGATGTGGACCCTGAACTTAAACTTAAATCTGACCTTACCGTAACCATGACTCAAACCTAATCATGACACAGACCCTGACTCTAATCCTAACCCTGACGCTGACCTAACCCTGACCCTAACCCTAACTTAGACCGTGACTGTGAGCCTGACTCTAACCCTAAAGCTAAAGGTAACTCTAACCATGACCCTAATACGGACCCTGAACCTAAACCTAACGCTGAACCTAACCCTAAAACTAACAACCTAACCTTGTCCCTGACACTGATCCTAACCCGGTCTAACCCTAACCCTCAACTTACCTCTAACCCTAACCCTAACCCCACTTTAACAATAATCCTGACCCTCTCCCTGACCCATATCATAACCCTAACTCTGACCCAATCCGTGATCCTGAACAGAATCGTAAACCTAAAACTAAGCCTGATCCAGAACCTACTCATAAAACAGAACCTAAACATAAAGCTGACCATGAAACTAACCCTGACCCTGACCCTAACCCTGACACTAAAACTGTCCCAAATCTATCCCTGACCCTTACATGAATCTTGCCCTTAAACAAAAACTTGAACCTGACCCTAAATCTTACCATGACCCTGAACCTGACCCTAAACCTAACCGTCACCCTAACACTGAGCCTGACCCTGACTGTGACCGTAATGCTAACCCTGACCCTACTGTGAGCCTGACCCTAAACCTAACCATGAACCTAACCTTAACCCTGACCCCTACCCTAAGCCTTATGCTAACCCTGACCCCAATGACATCTAACCCTAACCCTGACACTAAGGCTTTCTAAGCCTAATCCTAACACTAACCTGATCTAAACCCAGCTCTGTTCCCTCCAGCGGGGACAACAGCTGCACCCAGGCCTCCCAGGGTTGGGGGGAGGCTGTATGGGGGTCACTGTATGGGCACTGCATTGAGTGGAGTGTGAGCCTTGAGCAGCTCAGGGCCCGGGGACTCAGGGAGCTCTGGTGGAGCAGGAAGGTCGGTAAGGAGCACCCCGGATGTGGTGATTTGGCTTCCCTGATGACAGAGCCCAACGGAATAGGAACCCATGTATCCAGGCACCCCTTTACAGAGAAAATCCCCCTGCCCAGCTCATTTCTAGGCACATCCTAAAGGAAGCGACATGTTCTTCTCCTGTACTGAAACCGAGAGGATGCAGGGAGAAGAGAGCTCACCAGCCAGACACGTCCCCTCCCTGGCAGGTCATGTCAGGTTTCCCCAGTGCCTCAGGCCCTTTAGCTAATAAAATCAAAAGGTGACACCAGGGAGCTCAGAGTCAGAGAGTCCCACACCTTCTGATCCATGGGTGTAGGCCTAGTTCTCCTCCCCGTCTGTGTGTGTGTGTGTGTGTGTGTGTGTGTGTGTGTGCCTCTGGGTGTTTGTTAGGGTGTGTGTAAAGAAGAGCTGGCCATGCCATCGTGGGTGGAGATGCCCCAGGCATGATCAGGCTGATGAGGGGTTAGATGTCTGGTGGGCAAGTCATGATCTTACCCTAGTTTAAGGCTGGTTAAGTGGGTTGGGTGGAGGGTCTACATCCTTCTGCCCAGGGTTTATCCTGAGACCCTGAAGGGTAGGGTCCATACACAGGAGCGGGTCTAACCCCAAAAGTAACCAATAACCCTGACCCTGACCCTGTCTGTGATCCTGACCTGAACCCTAAACCTAAACCTAAGCCTGACACTGACCCTGAATTGGTCCCTGAACTTAAACCTAACGCTATATTACTGTAACTAAGACTCATATGTAACCATGACCCTGACCCTGACCCTAATACTAACCCTGACGCTGACCTAACTCTGACCCTAAGCCTACTCATGACCGTGACTGTGAGCCTGACCCTTACCCTAAACCTAAAAATAACTCTAGCCATGACCCTAATACGGACCCTGAACCTAAACCTAACGCTGACCCTGACCCTAACACTAACCCGGACCCTAAACCAAACCCTAACCCTGACCTTACGCTGTCTAACCCTAACCCTAACCATAACCCTACTTCTAACTCTAACCCTAACCCCAATCCCAAACCCTACCGACAAACCTAACTGTGACACTGAACCGAACATTGACCCTAAACGAAAGACTGAACCTAAACCTGACCCTGTCCCTGACCTTCACCTGACCCAGACCCTGACCCTAATCCTAACCATGACACTAACACTGACCACTACATAATCCTGTCCCTGACCCGAATGTGGACTTTAAACCAATACCTGAACCTGACCCTAAACCTGACACTGGCACTAAACTTCACCCTGACCCTGACCCAGACCATGACCATAAACCTAACCCTGACCCTTACAGTGACCCCAACCCTGACCTGAACAACAAACCTGACCCTGACAGTGAGCCTGACCCTAACACTAACCCTAAATGTGACCCTGACCCTGACACTAACACGGGCCCTCCCCCGAATCCTATCGCTGAAACCCAACCATAACACTAACCACTAACCCTACCACAGACCCTGATCCTAACAAGCTCTAACCCTAAACGTCAACCAAACGCTAACCCTAACACTAACCCTAACTTTAACAATAACCCTGACCCTATACCTGACTATGATCATAACCCTAACCCTGAACTTTGCCTATACCAGACCCTGACCCTATACGTGACCCTGGCCCTGAGCCTAAACCTAACCATGACCCTAACACTGACCACTACATAACCCTGTCTCTGACCCGAATGTGGACTTTAAACCAATAACTGATCCTGACTGTAACCCTGACACTGGCCCAAGACTTCACCCTGACCCTGACCCAGACCATGACCATAAATCTTACCCTGACCCTAACAGTGACCCGACCCTGACCTGAACACTGAACCTGACCCTGACTGTGAGCCTGACCCTAACTCTAACCCTAAAAGTAACCCTGGCCCTGACACTAACACGGGCCCTGACCCAAAACCTACCGCTGAACCTAACCCTAAAACTAACCCCTAAAATTATCACTGGCCCTGACCCTAACCCGGTCTAACCCTAACCCACAACCTACCTCTAACCCTAACCCTAACCCCACTTTAACAATAATCCTGACCATCTCCCTGAACCGGATCATAACCCTAACTCTGAACTTTGCCTATGTCAGACCTTAACCTTAAACCTGACCCTGGCTTTGACCTTAACATTGACCCTAACCCTGACTGTAAACCTAACTCTCACCCAATCCGTGATCCTGACAGAATCATAACACTAAAGCTAACCCTGATCCTGAACCTACACATAAAACAGAACCTAAACATAAAGCTGACCTTACCATAACCATGAACCTAACCCTGAACCTGAACCTAACCCTGACACTAAACCTGTCCCAAACCTAACCCTGACCCTGACATGAACCTTGCCCCCAAACCTAAACTTGAACCTGACCCTAAATCTGACCATGACCCTGAACCTGAACCTAAACCTAACCGTCACTAACACTGACCCTGACCCTGACTCTGACCATAACCTTAACCGTGACCCTACTGTGAGCCTGACCCTAAACCTAACCATGAACCTAACCCTAACCCTGACCCCTACCCTAAGCCTTACGCTAACCCTGACCCCAATGACGTCTAACCCTAACCCTGATCCTAAGTCTTTCTTAACCCTAACCCTAACACTAACCTAGTCTATACCCAGCTCTGTTCTCTCCAGCGGGAACAACAGCTGCACCCAGGTCTCCCAGGAGCTTATGGGAGGCTGTATGGGGTCATTGGATTGGCACTGCATTAAGTGGAGGGTGAGCCTTGAGCAGCTTGGGGACTGGTGGCTCAGGGAGCTCTGGTGCAGCAGGAATTTTGGTAAGGAGCCCCCAGGCAGTGGTGACCTCACTTCCCTGATGACAGAACCCAACGGAATTGGAACCTTTGTATCCAGGCACCCCATTACAGAGAAAACCCCCCATCCAAGCTCATTTCAAAGCAAATCCTAAAGGAAGCGACATGTTCTTCTGCTGTACTGAAGCCGAGAGGATACAGGGAGAAGAGAGCTCGCCTGCCAGACACATCCCCTCCATGGCAGGTCATATCAGGTTTCCCCAACGCCCAAGGCCCTTTGGATAATAAACTCAAAAGGTGACACCAGGGGGCTCAGAGACAGAGAGTCCCACACCTTCTGATCAACCAGTGTAGCCCTAGGTCTCCTCCCCGTCTGTGTGTGTGTGTGTGTGTGTGTGTGTGTGTGTGCCTCTGGGTGTCCGTGTGTCTGTGTGTAAAGAGGACCTGGCCATGCCATGCCATCGTGGGTGAAGATGCCCCAAGCAGGATCAGGCTGATGAGGGTTTAGATGTCTGGTGGGCAAGTTATGTTCACACCCCGGTTTAAGGCTGGTTAAGGGGGATCGGGTGGAGGGTCTACACCCTTCTGCCCAGGGTTTATCCTGAGACCCTGAACGGATGGGTCCATGACCCAGGAGCGGGGCTAACCCTAACAGTAACCACTAATCCTGACCCTGACACTGACTGTGAGCCTGCCCCAAACCCTAACCCAAACCTTGACCCTGACCCTGACCCTATCTGTGATCCTGACCGGAACCCTAAACCTAAACCTAAGCCTGACACTGACCCTGATGTGGACCCTGAACCTAAACCTAACATTGATATTACTGTAACTAAGACTCATAACTAACCATGACCCTGACCATGACCCTAATCCTAACCCTGACGCTGACATAACCCTGACCCTAACCCTACCCATGACCGTGACTGTGAGCCTGACCCTAACCCTAAACCTAAAGGTATCTCTAACCATGACCCTAATACGGACCCTGAACCTAAACCTAACGCTGACCCTGACCTTACGCTGTCTAACACTAACCCTAACCATAACCCTACTTCTAACTCTAACTCTAACCCCAATCCCAAACGCTACCGACTAACCTAACTGTGACACTGAACCAAACATTGACCCTAAACCAAAGCCTGACCCTAAACCTGACCCTGGCCCTGACCTTCACCTGACCCTGACCCTGACCCTTATCCTAACCATGACACTAACACTGACCACTACACAATCCTGTCCCTGACCCGAATGTGGACTTTAAACCAATACCTATACCTGACCCTAAACCTGACACTGGCGCTAAACTTCACCATGACCCTCACCCAGACCATGACCATAAATCTAACCCTAACGCTAACAGTGACGCCGACCCTGACCTGAACACTAAACCTGACCCTGACTGTGAGTCTGACCCTAACACTAACCCTAAATGTGACCCTGACCCTGACACTAACACGGGCCCTCCCCCGAATCCTATCGCTGAAACCCAACCATAACACTAACCACTAACCCTACCACAGACCCTGATCCTAACAAGCTCTAACCCTAAACGTCAACCAAACGCTAACCCTAACACTAACCCTAACTTTAACAATAACCCTGACCCTATACCTGACTATGATCATAACCCTAACCCTGAACTTTGCCTATACCAGACCCTGACCCTATACGTGACCCTGGCCCTGAGCCTAAACCTAACCATGACCCTAACACTGACCACTACATAACCCTGTCTCTGACCCAAATGTGGACTTTAAACCAATACCTGATCCTGACTGTAACCCTGACACTGGCCCTTGACTTCACCCTGACCCTGACCCAGACCATGACCATAAATCTTACCCTGACCCTAACAGTGACCCGACCCTGACCTGAACACTGAACCTGACCCTGACTGTGAGCCTGACCCTAACTCTAACCCTAAACGTAACCCTGACCCTGACACTAACACGGGCCCTGACCCGAAACCTAACGCTGAACCTAACCCTAAAACTAACCCCTAACATTATCACTGACACTGACTCTAACCTGGTCTAACCCTAACCCTCAACCTACCTAGCCCTAACCCTAACCCCACTTTAACAATAATCCTGACCCTCTACCTGACCCTGATCATAACCCTATCTCTGAACTTTGCCTATGTCAGACCTTAACCTTAAACCTGACCCTGGCCTTGACCTTAACACTGACCCTAACCCTGAATGTACACCTAACTCTGACCCAATCCAAGATCCTGAACAGAATCTTAACCCTAAAGCTAACCCTGATTCTGAACCTACTCATAAAACAGATCCTAAACATAAAGCTGACCTTACCATAACCATGAACCTAACCCTGACCCTGACATGAACCTTGCCCCCAAACCAAAACTTGAACCTGACCCTAAATCTGACCATGACCCTGAACCTGACCCTAAACCTAACCGTCACCCTAACACTGACCCTGACCCTGACTCTGACCGTTACGCTAACCGTGACCCTACTGTGAGCCTGACCCTAAACCTAACCATGAACCTAACCCTAACCCTGACCCCTACCCTAAGCCTTACGCTAACCCTGACCCCAATGACGTCTAAACCTAACCCTGACCCTAAGTCTTTCTTAACCCTAACCCTAACTCTAACCTAGTCTAAACCCAGCTCTGTTGCCTCCAGCGGGAACAACAGCTGCACCCAGGCCTCCCAAGGGTTGGGTGGAGTCTGAATGGGGGTCACTGGATGGGCACTGCATTGAGTGGAGTGTGAGCCTGAGCAGCTTGTGCACCGGTGGCTCAGGGAGCTCTGGTACAGCAGGAAGTTTGGTAAGGAGCCCCCAGGCAGTGGTGACCTCACTTCCCTGACGACAGAGCCCAACGGAATTGGAACCCACGTATCCAGGCAACCCATTACAGAGAAAAAACCCCTGTCCAGCTCATTTCTAGGCACATCCTAAAGGAAGCGACATGTTCTTCTGCTGTACTGAAGCCGAGAGGATGCAGGGAGAAGAGAGCTCGCCCACCAGACACGTCGCCTCCCTTCAGGTCAGATCATGTTTCCCCAATGCCTCAGACCCTTTGGCTAATAAAATCAAAAGGTGACACCAGGGGGCTCAGAGTCAGAGAGTCCCACACCTTCTGATCCACGGGTGTAGCCCTAGGTCTCTTCCCCATTTCTGTGTGTGTGTGTGTGCCTCTGGGTGTCTGTGTGTCTGTGTGTAAAGAGGACCTTGCCATGCCATCGTGGGAGGAGATGCCCCAAGCAGGATCAGGCTGATGAGGGTTTAGATGTCTGGTGGGCAAGTTATGTTCACACACCAGTTTAAGGCTGGTTAAGGGGGATCAGGTGGAGGGTCTACACCCTTCTGCACAGGGTTTATCCTGAGACCCTGAATGGATGGGTCCATGACCCAGGAGCGGGGCTAACCCTAACAGTAACCACTAACCCTGACCCTGACACTGACTTTGAGCCTGCCCCAAACCCTAACCCGAACGCTGACACTGACCCTGACCCTGACACCATTATGCCCCGCCAATGCTTAAGTACGAAGAGGGCACAAACACACATTGTGACCCTCAGCGTGAGTCCTGTCCTCTAGTAAGTCCTCTCAGTGGCTGGATCATTAGACGTCATAATGGGCTTGCCATGCCCCTAGGCCCCAAGTTTTAACCAGCTTTCTGGTTGTCCCATCGCCCCTCCCCAGGGCTCTGCTCTGGAAACTCTCTTTTGGTGGGACACCTGAGGTAAAAACAAAGCAAAACCAACTCCTCCCATCTCAAAGAATAACCCCAAACTCTTCGGATCGGGCCAAATGCCCAGAGAGGAAGACTCGTCCATGGCCCATGAGGCCACCCGGACATTCCACGGCCATCAGTGACACAATATCCAGAGACAAAATCTTGAGCAAGCATCTCACACTCGCCCCCTTGTTCATATCCTGAAGAGTTCTCCTCACTGTCTGTAGATCAGTCCTGCAATACCTACGACCCGAAACCTAAGCCGAGTTTGTGTTTTCAGACAACTGTCCCCACAGCCCTGGCCCACAAAACCTACAGGCACAGGTTCTTGGAGCCAAACCTGAGGACTGTACCTGGGAATTCTGCCCATTCCATTGGCCACAAAACTAGAAATAGGATGATAAACCTCCAAAGTGCCCGGGGCCATCCCAATAGTGTTGACTGCCCAGGAAAAACAAGGGCGGTCTGACACCAGCTGAGCATCTACCTGCACTTAGACCCGTGGACAGATGTCCCCAGAGGTAAATTGCAATGAGCAGGCCCCTAGATCCTAATCGGATCCATTGCTTTGTTGTCCAGGCATCTCTCCTCAGAGGCCTGGATTCCAATAGCAGCATATGGCTGTTTCTTGAGGCACCCATCAGAAGAAATCTCGTCTCCACGTGGGAATCTTGCACGTTGGAGCTGAGTCAAAGCCTCTGGTTAGGAGAACCCTTCAGGGACCCTGTGCCACTGCCTCATTCCAAGTTCTCCATGGACACAAACCCACATTAGGACCCATCCACAAGAGAGTTCATTTCAACTCAACCCTCTCAGTTTCTTCCCCAGATCCAGCAGATCTAACCTGTCTTGTCACTAGGACACAAGAGGAATGAGAGTCGGGCTTCCCAGCTATCCATCCTTAGAACCCTACTCGGAATCGATCCGTATGGGAAGTCCTGGAGCCAACCAACAGGTCTCAATCGCCCTGCAGAAGAATCTTTACGGTTTGGAGCATCTCACAACTCCCATCATGGGAAAAATTCCATAGCCTCGTGATCCACCACCTCTTCATGAAGAGGGCCATAAGGGACAAAAACTCCAACCTGAGCGTTCGTCAGATCCTCACCTGATTTCAGATGCACGAGATCTTGTTTCATCTGCAGAGCGTACCTGCCATGCCCTTGCCCAGACCCTAAGGTTGCTTGTGTTCTCAGACTTCTGTCCTCAACTCCTGGCCCACAAGCCCTCCAGTTTGGCAATTCCAGAACTACAATGCAGCCCTCTGCCTGCCTTCCAGAAGAAAAAACATTGCCCTCTGGGGCTAACCAGAAACCCCTGAAATATATGGGGGAAATATCCCTAGAAAAACAGCAATAATAAACTGGCTGCTCTTTATTGATCCAGATCCTGCGGTAGGCAAAGAAGAGCTGGTTTTAGCCAGAGGATGATCTCCGTTTGTCTTCATGATCTGGCATTTCCTGCAAGCCAGGCATGGGGCTCTGCACTAGAGCTGCAAATGCTGGGGGGCGCTAACTGTCCCTTTTCTCTTCTCAGGGGGACAACGAGCATGTCCATGGGTAGTGTGACAGGCTTTACGACAGGGAGATAAAAGACTGCCAGGGTAGGTTGGAGCTGGGAAAAGCCACTTAGGAACAGATTTTCAGGGGAGGTGATAGACAAGGCCAAAGCGAAGAATGAGGATGAGTGTGTCAAGTTTCAAAGTGCCAGGAGGCAGCACAGTGCATTCGGGAAACTACAGCAAGTTCATGACAACCGACAGTTGATCTGGCAGCATGACATGGGGATGGAGGCTGAGCCCCGGGGTTAACAGTGGGGGTGAGATGGTTTGTATACTATGCCGAGGAGGTGAGGTACTACAATGTGGGGGCACAGGAAGCTACTGGAGGATTTCAAATATCAGAATCGTAACCGTAATAGTGTATTTAAATGCATCCTAGCTTTCATCAAGTGTAAGATGCACTATAGTTTATGTTCGACTAAGAAAGAGAAATGCTGTCAGTTAAACTAGGTATGTCATCAAGTGCAAGGTGAGGGCCACCTTAAGAGATATTAAAATAGGGGGGGGCAAATCTTAGAAAAGTAAATTGTGGTACTAGAATAATTAAGAAAAGTTCGAACACTTGGATCAACTAAAAAAGTGATTATTGCTTACCATGTGCCCCAAACTATATTAAGTCTTAGAACAAGAGACGTTCTCATCTTGATGCCGCGCAGCTGTTAGACCCAAAGTAAGAGCGCAGTAGCCAACGACCAGCAGGCCCCATGTACCATGTGAAGACTCTAAGTGCAACTGCCTTTGAGAGAGGAAACGGTTGAGATTGGGCTTTATGAGGTAGAGAATTATTAGCTGGGAAAGTAGGAAAATTGACACAAAATCGGAATTGATGCCCCTACATGACAGAGTTGGTGAAACTTCCCTTCTCAGAGATCTTGAGGCTCCTCAGAAATGTATTTTTCATTTTGGACAGAACATTCAGGATAAATATGATCTGTTCGAGTTCCTGGTTCTCTCATCAGGACTGTTTCGTAGGCTTCACTGGCACAAGAAAAGGGTTTTGATAGTCCAGGGTAAATCCCGACAAAAGGAAAGCACGGTATCTATGAAAAATTAACCACTCAGAAGAAAACAACAGATAAAAGGCCAGAACGACCTGACCCTGCAGGATAGGTAAGGCTGGTCCGGCAACAGGGGTAGAGGGGAAGTGCCCATCTCCTGCTAGAAAAGCTAGAGAAGTCCCCTTCCGGAGAGACCACCAGGAGAGGAGAGCAGTAGGTGCTGATGATGAATATTTTAATCAGCCGAGAAGGTCATAATGACAAAGTTCCACGATCAGAGTAAACATATGGGATTAAAAAACAAAAAATTAAAAAAAAAAGATTTTTTTTAAAAAGACTTTTTTTTTAAGGAATTTAAACAAAAGTCCTTTTTAAGAGACAGTTGGCTGTTTAAACCAAAAGTACACCTCACTGAGAGAATTGCCGCATTATTTATTGGGGTAGAAAGAACCTGGAATGTAGAAAGACCCATTCTGCAGAGGAAAAAATAAAATCACTAACAGGCCTCATGCCTTGCACATCCAGTGGCTAGAATCCCTGCCTCATGAGACCCTGTGCTAGAAGACCGCTAGAACCATCTCAACAATGTTAGTCTTTCTTGGAAGCCAACAAGTGTTTGCCCAGTTAAGAGCACTGTAACAGTCAGTCACATTACGTTATAATGATTGTCGATATCTTTAAAAGCCTTGTCAAGTTCCTTTTTGAGTAACCCTCACCCCACCCTTAGAGAAATTTATCTGTGGTTCACCTCTTTGAAATACCTCATTGTTGTTGCACATTTATCATAGCCAAAAAAAAAAAAAAAAAAAAAGCTTTTTATTAACAAAGTGTTCAGAAGGGGGCGCCACTGTAAACAATGAGAGTTTTCGCTGCCGGGACAATTTTGTTGCAAAAGCAGCTGAAAGCAATCAGGTTAGACCGAGCAAGGGCTGGAGGCATTTTTAAAATTACAAAAACCGAACCAAATCAAACCAAAACAAAAATCAAAAATCAAAACCAATGGCCAAGATTTCAAGTTTGCTACTAAAGGCATGACATTCTCCTAAGACATGCGAGTGACTTGATCAATATATTTATATATTTATATTTGAAGAAGGAACTATTTGATGCAGCAAATCCACGTTGATTAAATATTACGAGATATGGGGGAACCTGGATGGCTCAGTGGGTTAAGCCTCTGACTTTGGTTCAGGTCATGATCTCAGGGTCATGGGATCGAGCCCCGCAGCGGGCTGTCTGCTCAGCGGGGAGCCTGCTTCCTCTCTCTTGCCTAACTGCCTACTTGATCTCTCTCTCTCTCTCTGTCAAATAAATACATAAAATCTTTAAAAAAAAAATTACCAGATATGGGGTCTCCTGCGTGCCTCAGTGGTTTAGGCCTCTGCCTTCCGCTCAGGTCATGATTTCAGGGTCCTGGGATGGAGCCCCACATCGGGCGCTCTGCTCAGCGGGGAGCCTGCCTCCCCCCTCTCTCTCTGCCTGCCTCTCTACCTACTTGTGATCTGTCTGTCAAATGGGTAAATAAGATCTTTAAAAAAAGAATTACTAGGTGTGAAATACATCGAGGGTATGGGAAGGAAAATGATTTCACCTGAACTGACGAGGAAGTGGTTGAAACCTGAATTAAAGTTCTATAAAAAGAGTAAAGACCTGGGAAATATATGGGGAAAAAATCCCTAGACAAACAGCAATAATAACTGGCTGCTCTTTATTGATCCAGATCCTGCGGTAGGCAAAGAAGAGCTGGTTTTAGTCAGAGGATGATCTCCGTTTGTCTTCATGATCTGGCATTTCCTGCAAGCCAGGCATGGGGCTCTGCACTAGAGCTGCAAATGCTGGGGGGCGCTAACTGTCCCTTTTCTCTTCTCAGGGGGACAACGAGCATGTCCATGGGTAGTGTGACAGGCTTTACGACAGGGAGATAAAAGACTGCCAGGGTAGGTTGGAGCTGGGAAAAGCCACTTAGGAACAGATTTTCAGGGGAGGTGATAGACAAGGCCAAAGCGAAGAATGAGGATGAGTGTGTCAAGTTTCAAAGTGCCAGGAGGCAGCACAGTGCATTCGGGAAACTACAGCAAGTTCATGACAACCGACAGTTGATCTGGCAGCATGACATGGGGATGGAGGCTGAGCCCCGGGGTTAACAGTGGGGGTGAGATGGTTTGTATACTATGCCGAGGAGGTGAGGTACTACAATGTGGGGGCACAGGAAGCTACTGGAGGATTTCAAATATCAGAATCGTAACCGTAATAGTGTATTTAAATGCATCCTAGCTTTCATCAAGTGTAAGATGCACTATAGTTTATGTTCGACTAAGAAAGAGAAATGCTGTCAGTTAAACTAGGTATGTCATCAAGTGCAAGGTGAGGGCCACCTTAAGAGATATTAAAATAGGGGGGGGCAAATCTTAGAAAAGTAAATTGTGGTACTAGAATAATTAAGAAAAGTTCGAACACTTGGATCAACTAAAAAAGTGATTATTGCTTACCATGTGCCCCAAACTATATTAAGTCTTAGAACAAGAGACGTTCTCATCTTGATGCCGCGCAGCTGTTAGACCCAAAGTAAGAGCGCAGTAGCCAACGACCAGCAGGCCCCATGTACCATGTGAAGACTCTAAGTGCAACTGCCTTTGAGAGAGGAAACGGTTGAGATTGGGCTTTATGAGGTAGAGAATTATTAGCTGGGAAAGTAGGAAAATTGACACAAAATCGGAATTGATGCCCCTACATGACAGAGTTGGTGAAACTTCCCTTCTCAGAGATCTTGAGGCTCCTCAGAAATGTATTTTTCATTTTGGACAGAACATTCAGGATAAATATGATCTGTTCGAGTTCCTGGTTCTCTCATCAGGACTGTTTCGTAGGCTTCACTGGCACAAGAAAAGGGTTTTGATAGTCCAGGGTAAATCCCGACAAAAGGAAAGCACGGTATCTATGAAAAATTAACCACTCAGAAGAAAACAACAGATAAAAGGCCAGAACGACCTGACCCTGCAGGATAGGTAAGGCTGGTCCGGCAACAGGGGTAGAGGGGAAGTGCCCATCTCCTGCTAGAAAAGCTAGAGAAGTCCCCTTCCGGAGAGACCACCAGGAGAGGAGAGCAGTAGGTGCTGATGATGAATATTTTAATCAGCCGAGAAGGTCATAATGACAAAGTTCCACGATCAGAGTAAACATATGGGATTAAAAAACAAAAAATTAAAAAAAAAAGATTTTTTTTAAAAAGACTTTTTTTTTAAGGAATTTAAACAAAAGTCCTTTTTAAGAGACAGTTGGCTGTTTAAACCAAAAGTACACCTCACTGAGAGAATTGCCGCATTATTTATTGGGGTAGAAAGAACCTGGAATGTAGAAAGACCCATTCTGCAGAGGAAAAAATAAAATCACTAACAGGCCTCATGCCTTGCACAGCCAGTGGCTAGAATCCCTGCCTCATGAGACCCTGTGCTAGAAGACCGCTAGAACCATCTCAACAATGTTAGTCTTTCTTGGAAGCCAACAAGTGTTTGCCCAGTTAAGAGCACTGTAACAGTCAGTCACATTACGTTATAATGATTGTCGATATCTTTAAAAGCCTTGTCAAGTTCCTTTTTGAGTAACCCTCACCCCACCCTTAGAGAAATTTATCTGTGGTTCACCTCTTTGAAATACCTCATTGTTGTTGCACATTTATCATAGCCAAAAAAAAAAAAAAAAAAAAAGCTTTTTATTAACAAAGTGTTCAGAAGGGGGCGCCACTGTAAACAATGAGAGTTTTCGCTGCCGGGACAATTTTGTTGCAAAAGCAGCTGAAAGCAATCAGGTTAGACCGAGCAAGGGCTGGAGGCATTTTTAAAATTACAAAAACCGAACCAAATCAAACCAAAACAAAAATCAAAAATCAAAACCAATGGCCAAGATTTCAAGTTTGCTACTAAAGGCATGACATTCTCCTAAGACATGCGAGTGACTTGATCAATATATTTATATATTTATATTTGAAGAAGGAACTATTTGATGCAGCAAATCCACGTTGATTAAATATTACGAGATATGGGGGAACCTGGATGGCTCAGTGGGTTAAGCCTCTGACTTTGGTTCAGGTCATGATCTCAGGGTCATGGGATCGAGCCCCGCAGCGGGCTGTCTGCTCAGCGGGGAGCCTGCTTCCTCTCTCTTGCCTAACTGCCTACTTGATCTCTCTCTCTCTCTCTGTCAAATAAATACATAAAATCTTTAAAAAAAAAATTACCAGATATGGGGTCTCCTGCGTGCCTCAGTGGTTTAGGCCTCTGCCTTCCGCTCAGGTCATGATTTCAGGGTCCTGGGATGGAGCCCCACATCGGGCG
Source organism: Mustela nivalis (assembly GCF_964662115.1). Lineage (NCBI taxonomy): Eukaryota > Metazoa > Chordata > Mammalia > Carnivora > Mustelidae > Mustela > Mustela nivalis. The sequence continues at coordinate 398,839 of NW_028136137.1, read as the reverse complement.
CTCTGCTCAGCGGGGAGCCTGCCTCCCCCCTCTCTCTCTGCCTGCCTCTCTACCTACTTGTGATCTGTCTGTCAAATGGGTAAATAAGATCTTTAAAAAAAGAATTACTAGGTGTGAAATACATCGAGGGTATGGGAAGGAAAATGATTTCACCTGAACTGACGAGGAAGTGGTTGAAACCTGAATTAAAGTTCTATAAAAAGAGTAAAGACCTGGGAAATATATGGGGAAAAAATCCCTAGACAAACAGCAATAATAACTGGCTGCTCTTTATTGATCCAGATCCTGCGGTAGGCAAAGAAGAGCTGGTTTTAGTCAGAGGATGATCTCCGTTTGTCTTCATGATCTGGCATTTCCTGCAAGCCAGGCATGGGGCTCTGCACTAGAGCTGCAAATGCTGGGGGGCGCTAACTGTCCCTTTTCTCTTCTCAGGGGGACAATGGGCATGTCCATGGTGCAGTGTGACAGGCTTTACCACAGGGAGATAATACACTGCCAAGGGTAGGTTGGAGCTGGGAAAAGCCACTTAGGAACAGATTTTCAGGGGAGGTGATAGACAAGGGCAAAGCGAAGAATGAGGATGAGTGTGTCAAGTTTCAAAGTGTCAGGAGCCAGCACAGTGCATTCGGGAAACTACAGCAAGTTCATGACAACCGACAGCTGATCTGGCAGCATCACCTGGGGATGGAGGCTGAGCCCCGGGGTTAACACTGGGGGTGAGAAGGTTTGTATACTTGGCGAGGAGGTGAGGTACTACACTGTGGGGGCACAGGGAGCTACCGGAGGATTTCACATATCAGAATCGTAACCATAATAGAGTATTTAATTGCATCCTAGCTTTCATCAAGGGTAAGATGCACTATAGTTTATGTTCGACTAAGAAAGTGAAATGCTGTCAGTTAAACTAGGATATGTCATCAAGTGCAAGGTGAGTGCCACCTTAAGAGATATTAAAATGGGGGGGTGGAAAAATCTTAGAACTATAAATTGTGGTACTAGAATAATTAAGAAAAATAATACAAGAACACTTGGATCAACAAAAAAATTGATTATTGCTTACCATGTGCCCCAAACTATATTAAGTCTCCAAAAATTTTATATCATTTGATAGGTTAGATATATATAAAATTACATTTAAAGTTTTAAAAATATCAGCAAATATTTTCATTTAAATGCAAATTTCAAAGAAAATCTACTTTTCCAAACACGACTTTTTATCCTATTGTTTTTTAATTTTGTCGACAACTGATAAAATGTTTAGCGAGACTATAAATGTTTGATCGGAAAAAATGATTAATAGATGTAGGTTCAAATTATTATGTTCCCTTAAAAATGATTTAGTCTTTGATGAACATCTTTTTAGTAATATGTTGTATCCAGATATAGTAAATTAATGACATATATAAAATTATAGGGAAATGACACCTTCTGTTCCATTATGAGTAGAGCTTTTAAAATGCTATTTGTCACAACCTGTCATCTTGTCATTATGTAGCATTATGTAACATTTAAAAAATGTATACTCTTCACTTTGAAGTCTTTTAGAAATCTAAAATATGACTTTCTATGGTTTGTGTTTCCATATTCCTTTATTGCCAGTTTGAACAAATCCACATGCTTGGATTCAAAGGTAATAAATTCCTCTTATTTGGAAAAATGATGTTTATTTTTGTTCTCTCACCCTTCGCAGGTGGTTTCATTTTAGCACACTTCAGAGTTATAATTTCATGCTTATTAAAACATTTATTATGATCTACGTAGATGAATGAAATTTTTATTTATTAAATTATTTGCCAAAAAAATCTGTTATTTTTAAAAATGTATTTCCTTTGAAGGGTTATTTTAGAGCATTCAGAGAGGATCTAGGAGCGTGGTATTATGCAATTTTTAAGTAGGTATGAAATGGTTATTTATATGATTGTTTCTTTAAGGCTTATGTATATTGTCCATTATATGCTATAAAATATTTTGAAAGTAAATTTAAGGTATGTTTTACATAGTTTATTTTTTGGAAAAAAATATTGAAATGACTTATGAAATTCAGTATACTCTCAACATTATTTTTTTCTGAAATTTACAAATTGTCTACTGAACCTATTATATGGCAGATATTTTCCAAAGTGGTGGTATCATGATATATGCCAACAACAGTTTAGATTTTTTGTTGCTTCTCAATCTAGCTCAGACGAAGTACAATTAGCCTTTATAATTTTAGCCATTCTAATAGATATGTAAGCATGTCTCATTATGATTTTAATTTGTATTTCTTTAATGTCTAAATGTTGAGAAATTTGTCATGTGCTTATAAGCCATCCATATCCTTTTGGTGACATGTCTCTGCAATAATTTTCTTCACATGTAAAATTGGATACTCTGTTTGGTTATTAGTAAGGTTTTTTATTTTTATTCACTTTTTAATAATCAGAGTAGATGTCCATTATCATATATATAATTTGCAAATCCCTTCTCCATCTTTACGGTTTCTCAATGGAGCTTTGATAGCTGTGCTTTCAAGAAAGTGCTACTTCTTTCCTGGTACACGGAGGAATGACTAGAACATTATCAATGTTGACCTTTGCAAAGAAAATCATGGCTTAAGATATATGAAGTATGCGGTTGTTGGGAGTGTTCTGTAATATCAAGCATATCTAGTTAGTTGATAATTTTGTTCAAGTCTTAAATATCTTACCAATTTGATGACCATTTGTCTATATACTCTTAAAATAAAGGTGTTGAAATTTTTTTCCATTTCTCTTCTAAGGTAGAAGTTATGATTTTTGTTCTTATTTTTTCCCTATATATCCCCAACACAGTTATTAAATATTAAAAGTCAAGAATTATTATACTCCCTGATGAATTCATCCTTTTACTCTTCTGTAATTTTGACTTGATCTTTATGTCTGATAATGAAATTTGCTTTAAAATCACTTTTCATTATCTTGATATAACCACCAAAGTTATAGTGTGATTAGTGTTTATATAGCATATTTTTTCTTTTACTTTTTAAAGCACTTCTATATTTAATCCTGACCAAAAAAAAAAACAGCTTTTTAGCTCTGGAAGCACATTTCTAAATTATCTTTTTTTTTTTAAATGAAGCAGTAGCAATTTTTGTTAAGGAACCTAAAGTGAAAGTAGGATTAGAAATTTATTTATTTATTTATTTAGGAAAAGATTTTATTTTGTTTATTGACAGCAAGAGAGAGAAAGAGAGAGAGAGAGAGAGTGGAAGCGCACAAGCGGGGGGAATCACGTGCAAAGGGAGAGGAAGAAGCAAGCTCCTTGTGGTGCAAGTAGTCCCATGCAGGGCTGGAGCCCTGTACACTGGAATCATGACCTCAGCCAAAGGCAAACATATGCTTAAACAACTGAGTCATCCAGGCACCCCTAGAAAATTAAAAAAAAGAAGACCTTTAAAAAACATTTTGTTTATTTCTTTTTTTAAAAATATTTTATTTATTTGACAGTCAGAGAGATAGGAAGAGGAACTATAAGCAGGGCAGAGGGAAAAGGAGAAGCAGGTTTCCCACTGAGCAGAGAGCCTGATGTGGGGCTCCATCCCAGGACTCTGGGATCATGACCTGAAAAGAAGGGACACTTATGGAGGAAGCCACCCAGACACCTCTTTTCTTTGTTTTTAATATATGGCAACTGATGCTTCCAAGCCACGAGGAGCACATTACCCATTGATTAAATCTTTGATAACAACCTATTTGAAAAGGTGTGTAAATATATACTTACTCAGATTTATACACTTTGTGTTTTCTTCATAGTTTGGGGCTGGACCCCATGGTGACAACACTGCTTTCAGCCATTGCCTTCCCATCTTTTGATACCAGGTATTTGGTCAGCAAAGCAAATTAGTATCAAAATTAATAAGCCCTTGGCACCATATCTCTGGAGCAGGGGTTGCTCTTAGCCAAGGCCCAGAGCAGTTGACCTCCCCTCGCTAGTGCTATAGCCCCAAGGACTAGGTCCCTGCCACCAGAACTCAGTCTTACATGTTATGCTAAGCAGACAAAACCAAAACAGGAAAGCTCTGACACCTTTCACTGGCATGCCTCATGTCCCCCTCCCAACGACGTCCAGGCAGTACCAGATGCCAGGGAGGGGTCTTGGTCCAACATATGGGCGGGAAGGAAGTAGCCACGAGCAAGTACCTGCCTCTCTGTGCCTTTCTTTCATGAGCAGGTTGTAAGGAGGAGGAAGAGGAAAGGGAAGAGAGGTGAATTTCAAGGGGTGAAGGCCTCAGGTAGGCATCTGGCTCCTGCCAGTAGGAAAAGGACAAAGGAGAAGGCAGTGAGTCTTGCAGGGAGGGTGGGGGGTAAGGGTTACAGCTTATGACGGAATCTGGACAGGGTAATAGGGATACTAGTCATTTGAGTCCACCATTGGCAAGCTGGACTGTGTGTCAGGGCAGATAGGCCTCCCTGGGCAACGGCACATGAGAGAAGGTAGAATTCTTCTCTGAGGAGCAGGTTGAGCTTCAGGTGTTGGGAAAGCATAGACAGTATTGTTCCAGGGCCAAGGACAGGTCCAGGTACTCCTGGTTGGAGGTCAAGGCCATAGTATGATCCAGGTCTTCTACCAGCAGCTTGAAGGAACCACATGCCAGCCACCCCTCATTATTGTGTATAACTCTCTGTTGCACTTATTGGCTTATCCATCAAATGACTCCTTCAGCAGCTTGAAAACCACCTCCACAGGCACTCCAGGATATGGGAGGCTTCCAGATTGAAGATTTTGCACAGGATCACCCCAAAAGACCAGAAGTCACTCTGGTGGATGTAGCTCTGGTCAAACATGGCCTTAGGGACCATCCACTTCACAGGCAGTCCACTGTTGGTTGTCTTTTTATAGTTACTGATGTGGTGATATCTCTGGCAAGGCTGAAGTCTGAGATCTTCATCATGTTGTCCTTTGTCACCAGCACTTCCCTGGTGGCCAGGTCTTGGTGTATGCACTTCTTGGAGGCAAGGTACTCCATGCCTCAGGCTACCTGATAGGCACAGGATACCAGGTCCTTGGAGGAGAGTTGCTCTGCTGCATTGTGGCTGATATTGTAACAGTACTCCAGGTCAGGAGGCCTCTGGGCCTGCAGGTACTCCTGTATGTTATCTTTGGAGGCCTATTCCATGAGAGTGTACGAAGGACCATCCTGTGTGCAGAACCCAGGAGGTTGATTGTGTCCTTCTTCTGTCCAATCATCTTCATCATCTCCATTTCTGAGATTAGGTTAACAGGTCTTTCTCTATTGCATCTGACTTCAACATCTTCACAGAAACTTTAGTCAAATGGTTGGATTTGTCTTTTTCCAGCACAATGGCCTCCTCCATCACCACCTGCCCAATATAGGCCTGTCTTAGGCATCTGCCTAAACTGCCTACAACCAGCCTGCCTCAAGGCAGTTATGAACTCTAGATTATCCTCAAAAACATTAAACCACAAGCTAAAAATTCTCTTCACTAGGTCTCTGTCGCAGGTCTAATTTTCTTATCTTTCATTATTTATCTTTTTCCTAATTCTTATTTTCAGTATAGTTTATTTTGCTTCCAGGTGTTTCCCCTGGTTTCTGTATGCTGTTTCATAGGGAAGAATTATCCTGTCATAAAATTATTTCTTGAGCATTCATTATATCTCTCAGTTAAAATGGGTTCTTTTATGGTATTGATTCATTTGAGTTTTCTCAAAATGGGAAGAATTTTCAAAATGGTGTTTTCCTCAAGGTTCAGAGTATGTCTTAGCCTCATCTTTAAGCTTTTTGAAATTCACTTTACAAATTCTTGTCCCTCTTTTTATCTTTTTAAAATAAAATGTTTTATTTTTACTATTTTTTTATTTGAGTATAGTGATATTCAGTGTTACATTGGTTTCAGGTTTTCAATATCTCCATACATTATTCTATGATCACTATAAATATAGCCACCATCTGTCACCATATAACACTATTATAATATCATTGATTATATTCTCTATACTGTCCCAGATCTCTTTTTAAAACCTCTAATTTTTATGTTTTTTGTTATTTCAATTTTCAACCATCATTTTACATGGTAACTTTAATAAAATATGCCTGATTACACACTTTTTGCTGAAAACCATAGCATTTGATTTATAGTAGTCTTCTTCTTCCTCTTTTTTTTAAATTAACATATAATGTATTATTAGCCCCAGGGGTACAGGTCTGTGAATTGCCAGGTTTACACATTTCACAGCACTCACCACAGCACATACCCTCCCCAATGTTCATAACCCCACCACCCTCTCCCTACCCTCCCCACCCCCCGGCAACTCTCAGTTTGTTTTGTGAGATTAAGAGTCTCCTATGGTTTGTCTCCCTCCTGATCCCATCTTGTTTCATTTACTCTTTTCCTGTCCCCCAAGCACCCACATTGCACCTCCATTTCCTCATATCAGAGAGATCATATGATAGTGACTTTCTCTGGTTGACTTATTTTGCTAAGCATAATACCCTCTAGTTCCATCCATGTCATCACAAATGGCAAGATTTCATTTCTTTTGATGGCTGCATAGTATTCCATCGTATATATATACCGTTCATTTCTTGATGAACATCTAGGTTCTTTCCATAGTTTCGCTATTGTGGATATTTCTGCTATAAACATTTGGTGCACATGCCCCTTTGGATTATATACTAGTCTTCTTTACCTCTATCAGAAACCCAGGAAGCTTTATTTATTTATTTACTCACATAAACACATGATCCAACACAACGTTTATTGTTGTTCAAATGTATTATAATGTCTTACCACTTAACACTATGCTAACTGTTCTCTTTCACTGTCTGACTAAATCCTCATCATCACTATGCCATTTAATGACAAAGAACAATTGAACTCAGAGTTCTCTCCATATCAGGGAATGAAGACTCCACCCTTCTGTTTGTGCTGGTAAAATAAATGTTGATATTGTCTGTCCTGCACATACCCCATCCTGTTCACCGGAATATTCACCATCAAAATATATACAAAATAAAAACCATACCTCACCACTTCTATTACCACCCAGCATGCTAAAAACACCATCATATATGTTCCTGAATTATTGACTTGATTGATAGCCCCACTTCCACAATGGAATATTATTTAATGCTAGAGAAATGAATTACCAAGCCATGAAAAGATATGGATATAAATATTTAATAAATATTTGATTTTAGGCTTCTACCAGTCTATCAATAGTATTAGTATATTTTAACAGTGAATGCTCAGCATTCATGAATTTACCTAATAAAATATTTTGGGTTCAATATTTTAAATACTTCAACCTCTATGATTATATTCCTAATAATTTTGAATTGGGGTAAATAAACCTTAACTTTTTGTAACTTGTTTCAATATGCAAAAGAGCTCAATGAAATTTTAGAAAATAAATATTTACAAAAAAAAAGTTTAGTTTACTATTGCCAAATAATTTAAAAATTTATCTTATATTCAAATACATATATTTTTAAAATTGATTTATATGCTACTAAAACCAAAAACTTTTAGTTATACTAGATTTCATATCATGCAACCAATGCCAGAAAGCCATCTGTCGATGACTTGTCTTAAATAGAGTTAAGATGGGCGTTATAACAATGCAAGATGGAAACAAAGATAGTATAACAATTGGTGTTACATAACTTTTCTGTTTTGATCAAGTTACTAATCTACAAAAGGCTTTTATCAGTGACAGACTTGGGAATTTAACAAAACTTTTAAACTAGCATGTGCGACTCATTCCTAGAAAACAACACAACCAATAACACTTTATTTAGATTAAATCATGACTATTTCTCCATTTGAATAAAAAAGGTAGCAACCCCAATAAGTTTATTGAACGTGAAAAGTTGAAATGCTGTAATGCTCCTAAGGAATCAAATGATCCAGTCATGAATTACAAAAAAAGGATATAAATACCAAAGTGTTTGTATAATTGTAATGTACAACTGCCCATTATCGTTCAAGAGTGTAGGCTTGTACAAGAACTCTATAAAAGAACTCCACTTCTAAACTGTGGAAAATATGTTCCCTTTCTCCCTATATACAACTATTAAGCCATTCATTTAGTTTTTAAAATATCGACTTAATACAGGCTTTTTACTCATTTGAACCCGGCAGCAGGGTTCTATTCTTATTGCTTACATCTGAAGGATAGACTTCTAGCGTAAGAGGTAAAGCCCATAAAGGAGCCCAATAATAACAACAAAATACAGTTTAGTGATCCCTTACAATCTGCCAGCTACCTTTCAGAGAATACTTCAATTAATAAAACATATAAAATAGCTGACCAGAAAGAGCTTACATTCTTTTGAAATATAATAGTGAAATAAACCAATAATAGAGGGGCGCTTCGGTGGCTCAGTCCATTGAGTGACTGCCTCTGGCTTGGGTCATGATCTCAGGGTCCTGGGATGTAACTCCCCAGCAGGCTTTCTAGGCAGTGGGGTGTTTTCTTCTTCCTCTGCGCACCCTCCCAATTCTCTCTCTCTCTGTCTCAAATAAGGTAATAAACCAGTAATAGAATAATGATTGATGGTTGATGGTGATAAGTGTTACAAAGAAATACAAGAAAGGTAAAAGCCATTGGAGAATGCTGGGATGAAAGTTAATTTTATTTTGTGTTGGGTGGTTATATCTCATTTAGGAGATGTTATTTGCACAAAGACCCAGGAAGTGAGGAGGGTGTTATACAAATATTAAAGGAAAAGATTGATCTAGGCAGAGCAAGTAAGTATATAGACTTTGTGTGAACAGCTTGTCTGTTACTTTTGAGGAAAAGCAAGGTGGCCAATGAGGAGTTCATAGTGGTGGAGAGAGGAAGAACGTATTGATGTATGACCTTCTAGTACATTGAAACGCCTTCAGTTTTTATTTAATATGAAAGGGGAAGATACCAAAAGACTTTCAACAGCAGAATAAAATCATCTAACTTGATTTTTAGGTTAAGTTGCTGTACCAAAATAAATTTGCAGGGAGAAAGGAGTGCATTATGTGTGGAAGTGGGGCTATCAATCAAGTCAATAATTCAGGAACATATATGATGGTGTTTTTAGCATGCTGGGTGGTAATAGAAGTGGTGAGGTATGGTTTTTATTTTGTATATATTTTGATGGTGAATATTCCGGTGAACAGGATGGGGTATATGCAGGACAGACAATATCAACATTTATTTTACCTGCACAAACAGAAGGGTGGAGTCTTCATTCCCTGATATGGAGAGAACTCTGAGTTCAATTGTTCTTTGTCATTAAATGGCATAGTGATGATGAGGATTTAGTCAGACAGTGAAAGAGAACAGTAAGCATAGTGTTAAGCGGTAAGACATTATAATACATTTGAACAACAAAAAACGTTGTGTTGGATCATGTGTTCATGTGAGTAAATAAATAAATAAAGCTTCCTGGGTTTCTGATAGAGGTAAAGAAGACTAGTATATGATCCAAAGGGGCATGTGCACCAAATGTTTATAGCAGAAATATCCACAATAGCCAAACTATGGAAAGAACCTAGATGTCCATCAAGAAATGAACGGTATATATATACACGATGGAATACTATGCAGCCATCAAAAGAAATGAAATCTTGCCATTTGTGATGACATGGATGGAACTAGAGGGTATTATGCTTAGCAAAATAAGTCAACCAGAGAAAGTCACTATCATATGATCTCTCTGATATGAGGAAATGGAGGTGCAATGTGGGTGCTTGGGGGACAGGAAAAGAGTAAATGAAACAAGATGGGATCAGGAGGGAGACAAACCATAGGAGACTCTTAATCTCACAAAACAAACTGAGAGTTGCCGGGGGGTGGGGAGGGTAGGGAGAGGGTGGTGGGGTTATGAACATTGGGGAGGGTATGTGCTGTGGTGAGTGCTGTGAAGTGTGTAAACCTGGCGATTCACAGACCTGTACCCCTGGGGCTAATAATGCATTATATGTTAATTTAAAAAAAAAGAGGAAGAAGAAGACTACTATAAATCAAATGCTATGGTTTTCAGCAAAGAGTGTGTAATCAGGCATATTTTATTAAAGTTACCATGTAAAATGATGGTTGAAAATTGGAATAACAGAAAACATAAAAATTAGAGATTTTAAAAAGAGATCTGGGACAGTGTAGAGAATATAATCAATGATATTATAATAGTGTTATATGGTGACAGATGGTGGCTATATTTATAGTGATCATAGAATAATGTATGGAGATATTGAAAACTTGAAACCAATGTAACACTGAATATCACTATACTCAAATAAAAAAATAGTAAAAATAAAACATTTTATTTTAAAAAGATAAAAAGAGGGACAAGAATTTGTAAAGTGAATTTCAAAAAGCTTAAAGATGAGGCAAAGACATACTCTGAACCTTGAGGAAAACACCATTTTGAAAATTCTTCCCATTTTGAGAAAACTCAAATGAATCAATACCATAAAAGAACCCATTTTAACTGAGAGATATAATGAATGCTCAAGAAATAATTTTATGACAGGATAATTCTTCCCTATGAAACAGCATACAGAAACCAGGGGAAACACCTGGAAGCAAAATAAACTATACTGAAAATAAGAATTAGGAAAAAGATAAATAATGAAAGATAAGAAAATTAGACCTGCGACAGAGACCTAGTGAAGAGAATTTTTAGCTTGTGGTTTAATGTTTTTGAGGATAATCTAGAGTTCATAACTGCCTTGAGGCAGGCTGGTTGTAGGCAGTTTAGGCAGACCCCTAAGACAGGCCTACTTTGGGCAGGTGGTGTTGGAGGAGGCCATTGGGCTGGACAAAGACAAATCCAACCATTTGACTAAAGTTTCTGTGAAGATGTTGAAGTCAGATGCAATAGAGAAAGACCTGTTAAACCTAATCTCAGAAATGGAGATGATGAAGATGATTGGACACCACAAGGACACCATCAACCTCCTGGGTTCTGCACACAGGATGGTCCTTCGTACACTCTCATGGAATATGCCTCCAAAGACAACATACAGGAGTACCTGCAGGCCCAGAGGCCTCCTGACCTGGAGTACTGTTACAATATCAGCCACAATGCAGCAGAGCAACTCTCCTCCAAGGACCTGGTATCCTGTGCCTATCAGGTAGCCTGAGGCATGGAGTACCTTGCCTCCAAGAAGTGCATACACCAAGACCTGGCCACCAGGGAAGTGCTGGTGACAAAGGACAACATGATGAAGATCTCAGACTTCAGCCTTGCCAGAGATATCACCACATCAGTTACTATAAAAAGACAACCAACTGTGGACTGCCTGTGAAGTGGATGGTCCCTAAGGCCATGTTTGACCAGAGCTACATCCACCAGAGTGACTTCTGGTCTTTTGGGGTGATCCTGTGCAAAATCTTCAATCTGGAAGCCTCCCATATCCTGGAGTGCCTGTGGAGGTGGTTTTCAAGCTGCTGAAGGAGTCATTTGATGGATAAGCCAATAAGTGCAACAGAGAGTTATACACAATAATGAGGGGTGGCTGGCATGTGGTTCCTTCAAGCTGCTGGTAGAAGACCTGGATCATACTATGGCCTTGACCTCTAACCAGGAGTACCTGGACCTGTCCTTGGCCATGGAACAAAACAGTCTATGCTTTCCCAACACCTGAAGCTCAACCTGCTCCTCAGAGAAGAATTCTACCTTCTCTCATGTGCCATTGCCCAGGGAGGCCTATCTGCCCTGACACCCAGCCCAGCTTGCCAATGGTGGACTCAAATGACTAGTATCCCTATTACTCCTGTCCAGATTCCGTCATAAGCTGTAACCCTTACCCTCCACCCTCCCTGCAAGACTCACTGCCTTCTCCTTTGTCCCTTTCCTACTGGCAGGAGCCAGCTGCCTACCTGAGGCCTTCACCCCTTGAAGTTCACCTCTCTTCCCCTTCCTCTTCCTCCTCCTTACAACCTGCTCATGAAAGAAAGGCACAGAGAGGCAGGTACTTGCTCGTGGCTACTTCCTTCCCGCCCATATGTTGGACCAAGACCCCTCCCTGGCATCTGGTACTGCCTGGACGTCGTTGGGAGTGGGAGATGAGGCATGCCAGTGAAAGCTGTTGGAGCTTTCCTGTTTTGGTTTTGTCTGCTTAGCATAACATGTAAGACTGAGTTCTGGTGGCAGGGACCTAGTCCTTGGGGCTATAGCACTAGCGAGGGGAGGTCAACTGCTCTGGGCCTTGGCTAAGAGCAACCCCTGATCCAGAGATATGGTGCCAAGGGCTTATTAATTTTGATACTAAAAAAAAAAAAAAAAAAAAAAAAAACAACAACAACAAAAAAATTTTGATACTAATTTGCTTTGCTGACCAAATACCTGGTATCAAAAGATGGGAAGGCAAAGGCTGAAAGCAGTGTTGTCACCATGGGGTCCAGCCCCAAACTATGAAGAAAACACAAAGTGTATAAATCTGAGTAAGTATATATTTACATACCTTTTTAAATAGGTTGTTATCAAAGATTTAATCAATGGGTAATATGCTCCTCGTGGCGGGAAGCATCAGTTGCCATATATTAAAAACAAAGAAAAGAGGTGTCTGGGTGGCTTCCTCCATAAATGTCCCTTCTTTTCAGGTCATGATCCCAGGGTCCTGGGATGGAGCCCCACATCAGGCTCTCTGCTCAGTGGGAAAACTGCTTCTCCTTTTCCCTCTGCCCTGCTTATAGTTCCTCTTCCTATCTCTCTGTCTGTCAAATAAATAAAATATTTTTAAAAAAAGAAATAAACAAAATGTTTTTAAAAGGTCTTTTTTTTTTTTAATTTTCTAGGGGTGCCTGGATGACTCAGTTGTTTAAGCATATGTTTGCCTTTGGCTGAGGTCATGATTCCAGTGTACAGGGCTCCAGCCCTGCATGGGACTACTTGCACCACAAGGAGCTTGCTTCTTCCTCTCCCTTTGCACGTGATTCCCCCCGCTTGTGTGCTTCCACTCTCTCTCTCTCTTTCTCTCTCTTGCTGTCAATAAACAAAATAAAATCTTTTCCTAAATAAATAAATAAATAAATTTCTAAACCTACTTTCAGTTTAGGTCCCTTAACAAAAATTGCTACTGCTTCATTAAAAAAAAAAAAAAAAAAAAAAAGATAATTTAGAAATGTGCTTCCAGAGCTAAAAAGCTGTTTTGTTTTTTTGTCAGGATTAAATATAGAAGGGCTTTAAAAAGTAAAAGAAAATATATGCTATATTAACACTAATCACACTATAACTTTGGTGGTTATATCAAGATAATGAAAAGTGATTTTAAAGCAAATTTCATTATCAGACATAAAGATCAAGTCAAAAACACAGAAGAGTAAAAGGATGAATTCCTCAGGGAGTATAATAATTCTTGACTTTTAATACTTAATAACAGATTTGGGGATATATAGGGAAAAACTAAGAACAAAAATCATAACTTCTACCTTAGAAGAGAAATGGAAAAAAATTTCAACACATTTATTTTAAGAGTATATAGACAAATGGTCATCAAATTGGTAAGATATGTAAGACTTGAACAAAATTATCAACTAACTAGATATGCTTGATATTACAGAACACTCCCAACAACCGCAGACTACATATATCTTAAGCCATGATTTTCTTTGCAGAGGCCAACATTGATAATGTTCTAGTCATTCCTCCGTGTACCAGGAAAGAAGTAGCACTTTCTTGAAAGACACAGCTATCAAAGCTCCATTGAGAAACCGTAAAGATGGAGAAGGGATTTGCAAATTATATATCTGATAATGGACATCTACTCTGATTATTAAATATGAATAAAAATAAAAGACCTTACTAATAACCAGAGTATCCAATTGTACATGTGAAGGAAATAATGGAAGAGACATGTCACCAAAAGTATATGGATGGCTTATAAGCACATGACAAATTTCTCAACATTTAGACATTAAAGAAATACAAGTTAAAATCATAATGAGGCATGCTTACATATCTATTAGAATGGCTAAAATTATAAAGGCTAATTGTACTTCGTCTGAGCTAGATTGAGAAGCAACAAAAAATCTAAACTGTTGTTGGCATATATCATGATACCACCACTTTGGAAAATATCTGCCATATAATAGGTTCAGTAGACAATTTGTAAATTTCAGAAAAAAATAATGTTGATAGTATACTGAATTTCATAAGTCATTTCAATATTTTTTTCCAAAAAATAAACTATGTAAAACATACCTTAAATTTACTTTCAAAATATTTTATAGCATATAATGGACAATATACATAAGCCTTAAAGAAACAATCATATAAATAACCATTTCATACCTACTTAAAAATTGCATAATACCACACTCCTAGATCCTCTCTGAATGCTCTAAAATAACCCTTCAAAGGAAATACATTTTTAAAAATAACAGATTTTTTTGGCAAATAATTTAATAAATAAAAATTTCATTCATCTACGTAGATCATAATAAATGTTTTAATAAGCATGAAATTATAACTCTGAAGTGTGCTAAAATGAAACCACCTGCTAAGGGTGAGAGAACAAAAATAAACATTATTTTTCCAAATAAGAGGAATTTATTACCTTTGAATCCAAGCATGTGGATTTGTTGAAACTGGCAATAAAGGAATATGGAAACACAAACCATAGAAAGTCATATTTTAGATTTCTAAAAGACTTCAAAGTGAAGAGTATACATTTTTTAAATGTTACATAATGCTACATAATGACAAGATGACAGGTTGTGACAAATAGCATTTTGGAACGGAAGGTGTCATTTCCCTATAATTTTATATATGTCATTAATTTACTATATCTGGATACAACATATTACCAAACAGATGTTCATCAAAGACTAAATCATTTTTAATGGAACATAATAATTTGAACCTACATCTATTAATCATTTTTTTCAATCAAACATTTACAGTCTCACTAAACATTTTATCAGTTGTCGACAAAATTAAAAAGCAATAGGATAAAAAGTCGTGTTTGGAATAGTAGATTTTCTTTGAAATTTGCATTTAAATGAAAATATTTGCTGATATTTTTAAAACTTTAAATGTAATTTTATATATATCTGACCTATCAAATGATATAAAATTTTTGGAGACAATATAGTTTGGGGCATATGGTAAGCAATAATCAATTTTTTTGTTGATCCAAGTGTTCTTGTATTATTTTTCTTAATTATTCTAGTACCACAATTTATACTTCTAAGATTTTTCCACTCTCCTCCATATTAATAGCTCTTAAGGTGGCACTCACCTTGCACTTCATGAAATATCCTAGTTTAACTGACAGCATTTCACTTTCTTAGTCGAACATAAACTATAGTGCATCTTACCCTTGATGAAAGCTAGGATGCAATTAAATACTCTATTATGGTTACGATTCTGATATGTGAAATCCTCCGTTAGCTCCCTGTGCCCCCACAGTGTAGTACCTCACCTCCTCGCCATAGTATACAAACCTTCTCACACCCAGTGTTAACCCCGGGGCTCAGCCTCCATCCCCAGGTGAAGCTGCCAGATCAGCTGTACGTTGTCAGGAACTTGCTGTAGTTTCCCGAATGCACTGTGCTGACTCCTGACACTTCGAAACTTGACACACTCATCCTCATTCTTCGCTTTGCCCTTGTCTATCACCTCCCCTGAAAATCTGTTCCTAAGTGGCTTTTCCCAGCTCCCACCTACCCTTGGCAGTGTATTATCTCCCTGTGGTAAAGCCTGTCACACTGCACCATGGACATGCCCGTTGTCCCCCTGAGAAGAGATAAGGGACAGTGAGGGCCCCCAGCATTTGCAGCTATAGTGCAGAGCCCCATGCCTGGCTTGCAGGAAATGCCAGATCATGAAGACAAACAGAGATCATCCTCTGACTAAAACCAGCTCTTCTTTGCCTACCGCAGGATCTGGATCAATAAAGAGCAGCCAGTTATTATTGCTGTTTGCCTAGGGATTTATTCCCCATATATTTCTCAGGTCTCTACTCTTTTTATAGCACTTTAATTCAGGCTTCAACCACTTCCTAGTCAGATCAGGTGAAATCAATTTGCTTCCCATACCCTCGATGTATTTCACATCTAGTAATTCTTTTTTTAAAGATCTTATTTACCCATTGACAGACAGATCACAAGTAGATAGAGAGCGAGGCAGAGAGAGAGGGGGGAAGCAGGCTCCGCGCTCAGCAGAGAACCCCATGTGGGGCTCCATCCCAGGTCCCTGAAATCATGACCTGAGCCGAAGGCAGAGGCCTAAACCACTGAGCCACGCAGGAGACCCCATATCTGGTAATTTTTAATCAACGTGGACTTGCTGCATCAAATACTTCCTTCTTCAAATATAAATATATAAATATATTGATCAAGTCACTCGCATGTCTTAGGAGAATGTCATGCCTTTAGTAGCAAACTTGAAATCTTGGCCATTGGTTTTGAGTTTGATTTTTGTTTTGGTTAGATTTGGTTCGGTTTTTGTAATTTTAAAAATACCTCCAGCCCTTGGCTCTGTCTGACCTGATTGCTTTCAGCTGTTTATGCAACAAAATCGTCCAGGCACCGAAAACTCTCATTGTTTACAGTGTCGCCCCCTTCTGAACACTTTATTAATAAAAAGATTTTTTTTTTTTTGGCTATGATAAATGTGGAACAACAATGAGGTATTTCAAAGAGGTGAACCACAGATAAATTTCTCTAAGGGTGGGGTGAGGGTTACTCAAAAAGGAACTTGACAAGGCTTTTAAAGATATCGACAATCATTATAACATAATGTGACTGATTGTTACCGTGCTCTTAACTGGGCAAACACTTGTTGGCTTCCAAGAAAGACTAACATCGTTGAGATGGTTCTAGCGGCCTTCTAGCACAGGGTCTCATGAGGCAGGGATTCTAGCCACTGGATGTGCAAGGCATGAGGCCTGTTAGTGATTCTATTTTGTCCTATGCAGAATGGGTCTTTCTACATTCCAGGTCCTTTCGACCTCAATAAATAATGCGGCGATTCTCTCAGTGAGTTGTACTTTTGGTTTAAACAGCCAACTGTCTCTTAAAAAGGACTTTTGTTTAAATTCCCTTAAAAAAAAGTCTTTTTAAAAAAATCTTTTTTTTAATTTTTATTTTTGAATCCCATATGTTTACTCTGATCGTGGAACTTTGTCATTATGACCTTCTCGGCTGATTAAAATATTCATCATCAGCACCTACTGCTCTCCTCTCCTGGTGGTCTCTCCGGAAGGGGACTTCACTAGCTCTTCTAGCAGGAGATGGGCACTTTCCCTCTACCCCTATTGCCGGACGAGCCTTACCAATCCTGTAGGGTCAGGTCGTTCTGGCCTTTTATCTGTTGTTCTCTTCTGAGTGGTTAATTTTTCATAGATACCGTGCTTTCCTTTTGTCAGGATTTACCCTGGACTATCAAAACCCTTTTCTTGTGCCAGTGAAGCCTAAGAAACAGTCCTGATGAGAGATCCAGGAACTCGAACAGATCATATTTATCCTGAATGTTCTGTCCAAAATGAAAAATACATTTCTGAGGAGCCTCAAGATCTCTGAGAAGGGAAGTTTCACCAACTCTGTCATGTAGGGGCATCAATTCCGATTCTGTGTCAATTTTCCTACTTTCCCAGCTAATAATTCTCTACCTCATAAAGCCAAATCTCAACCGTTTCCTCTCTCAAAGGCAGTTGCTCTTAGAGTCTTCACATGGCACCTGGGGCCTGCTGGTCGTTGGCTACTGCGCTCTGTACTTTGGGTCTAACAGCTGCGCGGCATCAGATGAGAACTTCTCTTGTTCTAAGACTTAATATAGTTTGGGGCACATGGTAAGCAATAATCACTTTTTTAGTTGATCCAAGTGTTCGAACTTCTCTTAATTATTCTAATACCACAATTTACTTTTCTAAGATTTGCCCCCCCTGTTTTAATATCTCTTAAGGTGGTACTCACCTTGCACTTGATGACATATCCTAGTTTAACTGACAGCATTTCTCTTTCTTTTTTTTTTTTAATTTTTTTTTTATTTGACAGAGAGAAATCACAAGTAGATGGAGAGGCAGGCAGAGAGAGAGAGAGGAAAGCAGGCTCCCTGCTGAGCAGAGAGCCCGATGCGGGACTCGATCCCAGGACCCTGATTCATGACCTGAGCCAAAGGCAGCGGCTTAACCCACTGAGCCACCCAGGTGCCCCAGCATTTCTCTTTCTTAGTCGAACATAAACTATAGTGCATCTTACCCTTGATGAAAGCTAGGATGCAATTAAATACTCTATTATGGTTACGATTCTGATATTTATGTTTAGGTTCTGTTTTATGAGTAGGTTCAGGATCAGGGTTAGCTTTAGGGTTACGATTCTGTTCAGGATCACGGTTTGCGTCAGAGTTAGGATTACAGTCTAGGTTAGAGTCAGTGTTAAGGTCAAGGCCAGAGTCAGGTTTAAGTTTAAGAAATGACAAAGGCAAATTTCAGATTTAGGGTTATGATCATGGTCAGGGAGAGGTTCGGGATTATGGTTAAAGTGTGGTTAGGGTTAGGGTAGAGGTAGGTTGAGGGTTAGGGTTAGACCAGGTTAGGGTCAGTGTCAGGGATAATGTTAGGGGTTAGTTTTAGGGTTAGGTTCAGTGTTAGGTTTCGGGTCAGGGCCCGTGTTAGTGTCAGGGAGGGTTAGGTTTAGGGTTAGAGTTAGGGTCAGGCTCACATTCAGTGTCAGGGTTAGTGTTAGGGTCAGGGTCAGGGTCACTTTTAGGTTCAGGGTTAGGTTTCTGGTGTTTGCCTGAGTCAGGGTCAGGGTGAAGTCTAGGGCCAGTGTCAGGTTGACGGTCAGGATCAGGTATTAGTTTAAAGTCCACATTAGTGTCAACGACAGGGTTATGTAGTAGTCAGTGTTAGAGTAATGGATTGGATTGGGATCGTAACCATAATAGAGTATTTAATTGCATCCTAGCTTTCATCAAGGGTAAGATGCACTATAGTTTATGTTCGACTAAGAAAGAGAAATGCTGTCAGTTAAACTAGGATATGTCATCAAGTGCAAGGTGTGTGCCACCTTAAGATATATTAAAATGGGGGGGGGGGGACAACTCTTAGAACAAGTCAATGGTGGTAGTAGAATAAATAAGAAAGGTCCCACACTTGGATCAACTAAAGAAGTGATTATTGCTTACCATGTGCCCCAAACTATATTAAGTCCTAGAACAAGAGAAGTGCTCATCTTGATGCCCCGCAGCTTTAGACCCAAGGTACAGAGGGCAGTAGCCAATGACCAGCAGGCCCCAATTGCCATGTGCAGACTCTAAGAGCAACTGCCTTTGAGAGAGGAAACGGTTGAGAGTGGGCTTTCTGAGGTAGAGAATTACTAGCTGGGAAAGTAGGACAATTGACAAGAATCGGAATTGATGCCCCTACATGACAGAGTTAGTGAAACTTCCCTTCTCAGAGATCTTGAGGCTCCTCAGAAATGAATTTTTCATTTTGGACAGACCATTCAGGATAAATATGATCTGTTCGAGTTCCTAGTTCTCTCATCCGTACTGTTTCTTAAGCTTCACTGGCACAAGAAAAGGGTTTTGATAGTCCAGGGAAAATCCTGACAAAAGCAAAGCAAGATATCTATGAAAAACTAACCACTCAGTGGAGAACAACAGATAAAGGACCAGGCTGTCCTGACCCTGCAGGATAGGTAAGGTTGATCTGGCAACAGGGGTAGAGGGGAAGTGCCCATCTCCTGCTAGAAGAGCTAGAGAAGACACGTTCCAGAGAGACCACCAGGAGAGGAGAGCACTAGGTGCTAATGATGATGAATATTTTAATCAGCAGAGATGGTCAAAATGACAAAGTTCCATGATCAGAGTAAACATATGGGATTTAAAAATAAATAATAAAAAAAAGATTTTTTTGAAAGGACTTTTTTTTAAAGGAATTTAAGCAAAAGTCCTTTTAAAGAGACAATTGGCTATTTAAACCAATAGTACAACTCACTGAGAGAATCGCCGCATTATTTATTGGGGTCGAAAGGACCTGGGATGTAGAAAGACCCATTCTGCAGAGGAAAAAATAGAATCACTAACAGGCCTCATGCCTTGCACAGCCAGTGGCTAGAATCCCTGCCTCATGAGACCCTGTGCTAGAAGGCCGCTAGAACCATCTCAACGATGTTAGTCTTTCTTGGAAGCCAACAAGTGTTTGCCCGTAAGAGCACGGTAACAATCAGTCACGTTATGTTATAATGATTGTCGATATCTTTAAAAGCCTTGTCAAGTTCCTTTTTGAGTAACCCTAACCCCACCCTTAGAGAAATTTATCTGTGGTTCACCTCTTTGAAATACCTCATTGTTGTTCCACATTTATCATAGCTAAAAAACAAAAAGAAACAAAAAAAAAGCTTTTTATTAACAAAGTGTTCAGAAGGGGGCGCCACTGTAAACAATGAGAGTTTTCGGTGCCTGGACAATTTTGTTGCATAAACAGCTGAAAGCAATCAGGTCAGACAGAGCCAAGGGCTGGAGGGATTTTTAAAATTACAAAACCCGAACCAAATCTAACCAAAACAAAAATCAAAACCAATGGCCAAGATTTCAAGTTTGCTACTAAAGGTACGCCATTCTCCTAAGACATGCGAAGGACTTGATCAATATATATATATTTATATTTGAAGAAGAAGGAACTATTTGATGCAGCAAATCCACGTTGGTTAAAAATTACCAGATATGGGGGCTCCTGGGTGGCTCAGTGGTTTAGGCCTCTGCCTTCGCCTCAGGACATGATTTCAGGGTCCTGGGATGGAACCCCACATCGGGCTCTCTGCTCAGCGGGGAGCCTGCTTTCCCCCTCTCTCTCTGCCTCCCTCTCTACCTACTTGTGATCTGTCTGTCAAATGGGTAAATAAAATCTTTAAAAAAAGAATTACTAGATGTGAAATACATCGAGGGTATAAAAAGGAAAATGATTTCACCTGATCTGACTAGGAAGTGGTTGAAGCCTGAATTGATGTGCTATAAAAAGAGTAAAGACCTGGGAAATATATGGGGAAAAAATCCCTAGAAAAACAGCAATAATAACTGGCTGCTCTTTATTGATCCAGATCCTGCGGTAGGCAAAGAAGAGCTGGTTTTAGCCAGAGGATGATCTCCGTTTGTCTTCATGATCTGGCATTTCCTACAAGCCAGGAATGGGGCTCTACACTAGAGCTGCAAATGCTGTGGGCCCTCATTGTCCCTTTTCTCTTCTCAGGGGGACAACGGGCATGTCCATGGTGCAGTGTGACAGGATTTACCACAGGGAGATAATACACTGCCAAGGGTAGGTGGGAGCTGGGAAAAGCCACTTAGGAACAGATTTTCAGGGGAGGTGATAGACAAGGGCAAAGCGAAGAATGAGGATGAGTGTGTCAAGTTTCAAAGTGACAGGAGCCAGCACAGTGCATTCGGGGAACTACAGCAAGTTCATGACAACCGACAGCTGATCTGGCAGCATCACCTGGGGATGGAGGCTGAGCCCCTGGGTTAACACTGGGGGTGAGAAGGTTTGTATACTATGGCGAGGAGGTGAGGTACTACACTGTGGGGGCACAGGGAGCTACCGGAGGATTTCAAATATCAGAATCGTAACCATAATAGAGTATTTAATGCATCCTAGCTTTCATCAAGGGTAAGATGCACTATAGTTTATGTTCGACTAAGAAACAGAAATGCTGTAAGGTAAACTAGGATAAGTCATCAAGTGCAAGGTGAGAGACACCTTAAGAGATATTAAAATGGTGGGGGGGGACAAATATTAGAACAAGTAAATTGTTGTAGTAGAATAATTAAGAAAGGTCCAACACTTGGATCAACTAAAGAAGTGATTATTGCTTACCATGTGCCCCAAACTATATTAACTCCTAGAACAAGAGACGTGCTCATCTTGATGCCCCGCAGCTGTTAGACCCAAGGTACAGAGGGCAGTAGCCAACGACCAGCAGGCCCCAAGTGCCATGTGCAGACTCTAAGTGCAACTGCCTTTGAAAGAGGAAACGGTTGAGAGTTGGCTTTCTGCGGTAGAGAATTACTAGCTGGAAGAGTAGGAAAGTTGACACAGAATCGGAATTGATGCCCCTACATGATAGAGTTGGTGAAACTTCCCTTCTCAGAGAACTTGAGGCTCCTCAGAAATGTATTTTTCATTTTGGACAGAACATTCAGGATAAATATGATCTGTTAAGTTCCTGGTTCTCTCATTAGGACTGTTTCTTAGGCTTCACAGGCACAAGAAAAGGTTTTTGATAATATAGGGTAAATCCTGACAAAAGCAAAGCACGGTATCTATGAAAAACTAACCACTTAGAGGAGAACAACAGATAAAGGGCCTGGCCGACCTGACCATGCAGGATAGGGAAGGTTAGACTGGCAACAGGGGTAGAGGGGAAGTGCCCATCTCCTGCTAGAAAAGCTAGAGAAGACCCCTTCCGGAGAGACCATCAGGAGAGGAGAGTAGGAGGTGCTAATGATGAAGAATATTTTAATCAGCAGAGATGGTCAAAATGACAAAGTTCCACGATCAGAGTAAACATATGGGATTTAAAAATAAAAAATAAAAAAAAAATTTTTTGGAAGAACTTTTTTTTTAAAGGAATTTGAACAAAAGACATTTTTAAGAGACAGATGTCTGTTTAAACCAAAAGTACAACTCACTGAGAGAATCGCCGTATTATTGGTTGGGGTAGAGAGGACCTGGAATATAGAAAGACCCATTCGGCAGAGGAAAAAATAGAATCACTAACAGGCCTCATGCCTTGCACAGCCAGTGGCTAGAATCCCTTCCTCATGAGACCCTGTGCTAGAAGGCCACAAGAAGCATTTCAACTATGTTAGTTTTTCTTCGAAGCCAACAAGTGTTTGCCCAGTTAAGAGCACGGTAACAATCAGTCACGTTATGTTATAATGATTGTCCATATCTTTAAAAGCCTTGTCAAGTTCATTTTGAGTAACCCTCACCCCACCCTTAGAGAAATTTATCTGTGGTTCACCTCTTTGAAATACCTCATTGTTGTTCCACATTTACCATAGCCAAAAAAAAAAAAAAAAAAAAAGCTTTTTATTAACAAAGTGTTCAGAAGGGGGCGCCACTGTAAACAATGAGAGTTTTTGCTGCTGGGACAATTTTGTTGCAGAAACAGCTGAAAGCAATCAGGTCAGACAGAGCCAAGGGCTGGAGGGATTTTTAAAATTACAAAAACCGAACCAAATCTAACCATAACAAAAATCAAAACCAATGGCCAAGATTTCAAGTTTGCTACTAAAGTATAACATTCTCGTAAGACATGCAATTGACTTGATCAATATATTTATATATTTATATTTGAAGAAGAAGGAACTATGTGATGCAGCAAATCCACGTTGGTTAAAAATTACCAGATATGGGGCCTCCTGGGTGGCTCAGTGGTTTAGGCCTCTGCCTTCGCCTCAGGTCATGATTTCAGGGTCCTGGGATGGAGCCCCACATCGGGCTCTCTGCTGAGCGGAGAGCCTGCGTACCCCCTTTCTCTCTGCCACCCTCTCTACCTACTTGTGATCTGTCTGTCAAATGGGTAAATAAGATGTTTAAAAAAAGAATTACTAGATGTGAAATACATCGAGGGTATGGGAAGGAAAATGATTTCACCTGATCTGACTAGGAAGTGGTTGAAGCCTGAATTAAGTGTTATAAAAAGAGTAAAGACCTGGGAAATATATGGGGTAAAAATCCCTAGAAAAACAGCAATAATAACTGGCTGCTCTTTATTGATCCAGATCCTGCGGTAGGCAAAGAAGAGCTGGTTTTAGCCAGAGGATGATCTCCGTTTGTCTTCATGATCTGGCATTTCCTGCAAGCCAGGCATGGGGCTCTCCACTAGAGCTGCAAATGCTGGGGGCCCTCATTGTCCCTTTTCTCTTCTCAGGGGGACAACGGGCATGTCCATGGTGCAGTGTGACAGGCTTTACCACAGGGAGATAATACACTGCCAAGGGTAGGTGGGAGCTGGGAAAAGCCACTTAGGAACAGATTTTCAGGGGAGGTGATAGACAAGGGCAAAGCGAAGAATGAGGATGAGTGTGTAAAGTTTCAAAGTGCCAGGAGGCATCACAGTGCATTCTGGAAACTACAGCAAGTTCATGACAACCGACAGCTGATCTGGCAGCATCACCTGGGGATGGAGGCTGAGCCCCGGGGTTAACACTGGGGGTGAGAAGGTTTGTATACAATGGCGAGGCGGTGAGGTACCACACTGTGGGGGCACAGGGAGCTACCGGAGGATTTCAAATATCAGAATCGTAACCATAAAAGAGTATTTAATTGCATTCTAGCTTTCATCAAGGGTAAGATGCACTATAGTTTATGTTCGACTAAGAAAGAGAAATGCTGTCAATTAAACAAGGATATGTCATCAAGTGCAACGTGAGTGCCACCTTAAGAGATATTAAAAGGGGGGGGGAAATCTTAGAACAAGTAAATTGTGGTAGTAGAATAAATAAGAAAGATCCAACACTTGGTTCAACTAAAGAAGTGATTACTGCTTACCATGTGCCCCAAACTACTTTAAGACCAGGAAAAAGAGACGTGCTCATCTTGATGCCCCGCAGCTGTTAGACCCAAGGTACAGAGGGCAGTAGCCAACGACCAGCAGGTCCCAAGTGCCATGTGCAGACTCTAAGAGCAACTGCCTTTGAAAGAGGAATCGGTTGAGAGTGGGCTTTCTGAGGTAGAGAATTACTAGCTGGGAAAGTAGGACAATTGACACAGAATCGGAATTGATGCCCCTACATGACAGAGTTGGTGAAACTTCCCTTCTCAGAGATCTTGAGGCTCCTCAGAAATGAATTTTTCATTTTGGACAGAACATTCAGGATAAATATGATCTGTTCGAGTTCCTGGTTCTCTCATCACGATTGTTTCTTAGGATTCACTGGCACCAGAAAAGGGTTTTGATAGTCCAGGGTAAGTCCTGACAAATGCAAAGCACGGTATCTATGAAAAAGTAACGACTCAGAAGAGAACAACAGATAAAAAGCCAGGCCGACCTGGCCCTGCAGGATAGGTAAGGCTGGTCTGGAAACATGGGTAGAGGGGAAGTGCCCATCTCCTGCTAGAAGAGCTAGAGAAGACCCGTTCCGGAGAGACCACCAGGAGAGGAGAGCAGTAGGTGCTGATGATGAAGAATATTTTAATCAGCAGAGAAGGTCAAAATGACAAAGTTCCACGATCAGAGTAAACATATGGGATTAAAAATAAAAAATAAAAAATAAAGATTTTTTTGAAAGGACTTTTTTTTAAAGGAATTTAAACAAAAGTCCTTTTAAAGAGACAGTTGGCTGTTTAAACCAATAGTACAACTCATAGAGAGAATCGCTGCTTTATTTATTGGGGTAGAAAGGACCTGGAATGTAGAAAGACCCATTCTGCAGAGGAAAAAATAGAGTCACTAACAGGCCTCATGCCTTGCAAAGCCAGTGGCTAGAATCCCTGCCTCATGAGACCCTGTGCTAGATGGCCGCTAGAACCATCTCAACGTTGTTAGTCTATCTTGGAAGCCAACAAGTGTTGGCCCAGTTAAGAGCACGGTAACAATCAGTCACGTTATGTTATAATGATTGTCAATATTTTAAAAGCCTTGTCAAGTTCCTTTTTGAGTAACACTCACCCCACCCTTAGAGAAATTTATCTGTGGTTCACCTCTTTGAAATACCTCATTGTTGTTCCACATTTACCTTAACCGAAAAACAAACAACAAAAAAAAGCTTTTTATTAACAAAGAGTTCAGAAGGGTCGCGACTGTAAACAATGAGAGTTTTTGCTGCTGGGATATTTTTGTTGCAGAAACAGCTGAAAGCAATCAGGTCAGACAGAGCCAAGGGCTGGAGGGATTTTTAAAATTACAAAAACCGATTCAAATCTAACCAAAACAAAAATCAAAACCAATGGCCAAGATTTCAAGTTTGCTTCTAATGGTATGACATTCGCCTAAGACATGTGAGTGACTTGATCAATATATTTATATATTAATATTTGAAGAAGAAGGAACTATTTGATGCAGCAAATCCACGTTGGTTAAAAATTACCAGATATGGGGGCTCCTGGGTGGCTCAGTGGTTTAGGCCTCTGCCTTCGCCTCAGGTCATGATTTCAGGGTCCTGGGATGGAGCCCCACATCGGGCTCTCTGCTCAGCGGGGAGCCTGCTTTCCCCCTCTCTCTCTGCCTCGCTCTCTACCTACTTGTGATCTGTCTGTCAAATGGGTAAATAAGATCTTTAAAAAAGAATTACTAGGTGTGAAATACATCGAGGGTATAGGAAGGAAATGATTTCACCTGATCTGACTAGGAAATGGTTGAAGCCTGAATTGATGTGCTATAAAAAGAGTAAAGACCTGGGAAATATATGGGGAAAAAAATCCCTAGAAAAACAGCAATAATAACAGGCTGCTCTTTATTGAACCAGATCCTGCGATAGGCATAGAAGAGCTGGTTTTAGCCAGAGGATGATCTCCGTTTGTCTTCATGTTCCGGCATTTCCTGCAAGCCAGGCATGGGGATCTGCACTAGAGCTGTAAATGCTGGGGGCCCTCATTGTCCCTTTTCTCTTCTCAGGGGGACAACGGGCATGTCCATGGTGCAGTGTGACAGGCTTTACCACAGGGAGATAATACACTGCCAAGGGTAGGTTGGACCTGGAAAAGCCACTTAGGAACAGATTTTCAGGGGAGTTGATAGACAAGGGCAAAGCGAAGAATGAGGATGAGTGTGTAAAGTGTCAAAGTGCCAGGAGGCATCACAGTGCATTCGGGAAACTACAGCAAGTTCATGACAACCGACAGCTGATCTGGCAGCATCACCTGGGGATGGAGGCTGAGCCCCGGGGTTAACACTGGGGGTGAGAAGGTTTGTATACTATGGCGAGGAGGTGAGATACTACACTGTGGGGGCACAGGGAGCTACCGGAGGATTTCAAATATCAGAATCGTAACCATAAAAGAGTATTTAATTGCATTCTAGCTTTCATCAAGGGTAAGATGCACTATAGTTTATGTTCGACTAAGAAAGAGAAATGCTGTCAATTAAACAAGGATATGTCATCAAGTGCAACGTGAGTGCCACCTTAAGAGATATTAAAAGGGGGGGGGAAATCTTAGAACAAGTAAATTGTGGTAGTAGAATAAATAAGAAAGATCCAACACTTGGTTCAACTAAAGAAGTGATTACTGCTTACCATGTGCCCCAAACTACTTTAAGACCAGGAACAAGAGACGTGCTCATCTTGATGCCCCGCAGCTGTTAGACCCAAGGTACAGAGGGCAGTAGCCAACGACCAGCAGGTCCCAAGTGCCATGTGCAGACTCTAAGAGCAACTGCCTTTGAAAGAGGAATCGGTTGAGAGTGGGCTTTCTGAGGTAGAGAATTACTAGCTGGGAAAGTAGGACAATTGACACAGAATCGGAATTGATGCCCCTACATGACAGAGTTGGTGAAACTTCCCTTCTCAGAGATCTTGAGGCTCCTCAGAAATGAATTTTTCATTTTGGACAGAACATTCAGGATAAATATGATCTGTTCGAGTTCCTGGTTCTCTCATCACGATTGTTTCTTAGGATTCACTGGCACCAGAAAAGGGTTTTGATAGTCCAGGGTAAGTCCTGACAAATGCAAAGCACGGTATCTATGAAAAAGTAACGACTCAGAAGAGAACAACAGATAAAAAGCCAGGCCGACCTGGCCCTGCAGGATAGGTAAGGCTGGTCTGGAAACATGGGTAGAGGGGAAGTGCCCATCTCCTGCTAGAAGAGCTAGAGAAGACCCGTTCCGGAGAGACCACCAGGAGAGGAGAGCAGTAGGTGCTGATGATGAAGAATATTTTAATCAGCAGAGAAGGTCAAAATGACAAAGTTCCACGATCAGAGTAAACATATGGGATTAAAAATAAAAAATAAAAAATAAAGATTTTTTTGAAAGGACTTTTTTTTAAAGGAATTTAAACAAAAGTCCTTTTAAAGAGACAGTTGGCTGTTTAAACCAATAGTACAACTCATAGAGAGAATCGCTGCTTTATTTATTGGGGTAGAAAGGACCTGGAATGTAGAAAGACCCATTCTGCAGAGGAAAAAATAGAGTCACTAACAGGCCTCATGCCTTGCAAAGCCAGTGGCTAGAATCCCTGCCTTATGAGACCCTGTGCTAGATGGCCGCTAGAACCATCTCAACGTTGTTAGTCTATCTTGGAAGCCAACAAGTGTTGGCCCAGTTAAGAGCACGGTAACAATCAGTCACGTTATGTTATAATGATTGTCAATATTTTAAAAGCCTTGTCAAGTTCCTTTTTGAGTAACACTCACCCCACCCTTAGAGAAATTTATCTGTGGTTCACCTCTTTGAAATACCTCATTGTTGTTCCATATTTACCTTAACCGAAAAACAAACAACAAAAAAAAGCTTTTTATTAACAAAGTGTTCAGAAGGGGGCGCCACTGTAAACAATGAGAGTTTTTGCTGCTGGGATATTTTTGTTGCAGAAACAGCTGAAAGCAATCAGGTCAGACAGAGCCAAGGGCTGGAGGGATTTTTAAAATTACAAAAACCGATTCAAATCTAACCAAAACAAAAATCAAAACCAATGGCCAAGATTTCAAGTTTGCTTCTAATGGTATGACATTCGCCTAAGACATGTGAGTGACTTGATCAATATATTTATATATTAATATTTGAAGAAGAAGGAACTATTTGATGCAGCAAATCCACGTTGGTTAAAAATTACCAGATATGGGGGCTCCTGGGTGGCTCAGTGGTTTAGGCCTCTGCCTTCGCCTCAGGTCATGATTTCAGGGTCCTGGGATGGAGCCCCACATCGGGCTCTCTGCTCAGCGGGGAGCCTGCTTTCCCCCTCTCTCTCTGCCTCGCTCTCTACCTACTTGTGATCTGTCTGTCAAATGGGTAAATATGATCTTTAAAAAAAGAATTACTAGGCGTGAAATACATCGAGGGTATAGGAAGGAAATGATTTCACCTGATCTGACTAGGAAATGGTTGAAGCCTGAATTGATGTGCTATAAAAAGAGTAAAGACCTGGGAAATATATGGGGAAAAAAATCCCTAGAAAAACAGCAATAATAACAGGCTGCTCTTTATTGATCCAGATCCTGCGATAGGCATAGAAGAGCTGGTTTTGGCCAGAGGATGATCTCCGTTTGTCTTCATGTTCCGGCATTTCCTGCAAGCCAGGCATGGGGATCTGCACTAGAGCTGTAAATGCTGGGGGCCCTCATTGTCCCTTTTCTCTTCTCAGGGGGACAACGGGCATGTCCATGGTGCAGTGTGACAGGCTTTACCACAGGGAGATAATACACTGCCAAGGGTAGGATGGACCTGGAAAAGCCACTTAGGAACAGATTTTCAGAAGAGGTGATAGACAAGGGCAAAGCGAAGAATGAGGATGAGTGTGTAAAGTGTCAAAGTGCCAGGAGGCATCACAGTGCATTCGGAAAACTATAGCAAGTTCATGACAACCGACAGCTGATCTGGCAGCATCACCTGGGGATGGAGGCTGAGCCCCGGGGTTAACACTGGGGGTGAGAAGGTTTGTATACTATGGCGAGGAGGTGAGATACTACACTGTGGGGGCACAGGGAGCTACCGGAGGATTTCAAATATCAGAATCGTAACCATAAAAGAGTATTTAATTGCATTCTAGCTTTCATCAAGGGTAAGATGCACTATAGTTTATGTTCGACTAAGAAAGAGAAATGCTGTCAATTAAACAAGGATATGTCATCAAGTGCAACGTGAGTGCCACCTTAAGAGATATTAAAAGGGGGGGGGAATCTTAGAACAAGTAAATTGTGGTAGTAG
The DNA here is from genome assembly GCF_964662115.1 of Mustela nivalis. NCBI lineage: Eukaryota > Metazoa > Chordata > Mammalia > Carnivora > Mustelidae > Mustela > Mustela nivalis. The sequence continues at coordinate 369,058 of NW_028136137.1, read as the reverse complement.
AATAAATAAGAAAGATCCAACACTTGGTTCAACTAAAGAAGTGATTACTGCTTACCATGTGCCCCAAACTACTTTAAGACCAGGAACAAGAGACGTGCTCATCTTGATGCCCCGCAGCTGTTAGACCCAAGGTACAGAGGGCAGTAGCCAACGACCAGCAGGTCCCAAGTGCCATGTGCAGACTCTAAGAGCAACTGCCTTTGAAAGAGGAATCGGTTGAGAGTGGGCTTTCTGAGGTAGAGAATTACTAGCTGGGAAAGTAGGACAATTGACACAGAATCGGAATTGATGCCCCTACATGACAGAGTTGGTGAAACTTCCCTTCTCAGAGATCTTGAGGCTCCTCAGAAATGAATTTTTCATTTTGGACAGAACATTCAGGATAAATATGATCTGTTCGAGTTCCTGGTTCTCTCATCACGATTGTTTCTTAGGATTCACTGGCACCAGAAAAGGGTTTTGATAGTCCAGGGTAAGTCCTGACAAATGCAAAGCACGGTATCTATGAAAAAGTAACGACTCAGAAGAGAACAACAGATAAAAAGCCAGGCCGACCTGGCCCTGCAGGATAGGTAAGGCTGGTCTGGAAACATGGGTAGAGGGGAAGTGCCCATCTCCTGCTAGAAGAGCTAGAGAAGACCCGTTCCGGAGAGACCACCAGGAGAGGAGAGCAGTAGGTGCTGATGATGAAGAATATTTTAATCAGCAGAGAAGGTCAAAATGACAAAGTTCCACGATCAGAGTAAACATATGGGATTAAAAATAAAAAATAAAAAATAAAGATTTTTTTGAAAGGACTTTTTTTTAAAGGAATTTAAACAAAAGTCCTTTTAAAGAGACAGTTGGCTGTTTAAACCAATAGTACAACTCATAGAGAGAATCGCTGCTTTATTTATTGGGGTAGAAAGGACCTGGAATGTAGAAAGACCCATTCTGCAGAGGAAAAAATAGAGTCACTAACAGGCCTCATGCCTTGCAAAGCCAGTGGCTAGAATCCCTGCCTTATGAGACCCTGTGCTAGATGGCCGCTAGAACCATCTCAACGTTGTTAGTCTATCTTGGAAGCCAACAAGTGTTGGCCCAGTTAAGAGCACGGTAACAATCAGTCACGTTATGTTATAATGATTGTCAATATTTTAAAAGCCTTGTCAAGTTCCTTTTTGAGTAACACTCACCCCACCCTTAGAGAAATTTATCTGTGGTTCACCTCTTTGAAATACCTCATTGTTGTTCCATATTTACCTTAACCGAAAAACAAACAACAAAAAAAAGCTTTTTATTAACAAAGTGTTCAGAAGGGGGCGCCACTGTAAACAATGAGAGTTTTTGCTGCTGGGATATTTTTGTTGCAGAAACAGCTGAAAGCAATCAGGTCAGACAGAGCCAAGGGCTGGAGGGATTTTTAAAATTACAAAAACCGATTCAAATCTAACCAAAACAAAAATCAAAACCAATGGCCAAGATTTCAAGTTTGCTTCTAATGGTATGACATTCGCCTAAGACATGTGAGTGACTTGATCAATATATTTATATATTAATATTTGAAGAAGAAGGAACTATTTGATGCAGCAAATCCACGTTGGTTAAAAATTACCAGATATGGGGGCTCCTGGGTGGCTCAGTGGTTTAGGCCTCTGCCTTCGCCTCAGGTCATGATTTCAGGGTCCTGGGATGGAGCCCCACATCGGGCTCTCTGCTCAGCGGGGAGCCTGCTTTCCCCCTCTCTCTCTGCCTCGCTCTCTACCTACTTGTGATCTGTCTGTCAAATGGGTAAATAAGATCTTTAAAAAAGAATTACTAGGTGTGAAATACATCGAGGGTATAGGAAGGAAATGATTTCACCTGATCTGACTAGGAAATGGTTGAAGCCTGAATTGATGTGCTATAAAAGAGTAAAGACCTGGGAAATATATGGGGAAAAAAATCCCTAGAAAAACAGCAATAATAACAGGCTGCTCTTTATTGAACCAGATCCTGCGATAGGCATAGAAGAGCTGGTTTTAGCCAGAGGATGATCTCCGTTTGTCTTCATGTTCCGGCATTTCCTGCAAGCCAGGCATGGGGATCTGCACTAGAGCTGTAAATGCTGGGGGCCCTCATTGTCCCTTTTCTCTTCTCAGGGGGACAACGGGCATGTCCATGGTGCAGTGTGACAGGCTTTACCACAGGGAGATAATACACTGCCAAGGGTAGGTTGGACCTGGAAAAGCCACTTAGGAACAGATTTTCAGGGGAGTTGATAGACAAGGGCAAAGCGAAGAATGAGGATGAGTGTGTAAAGTGTCAAAGTGCCAGGAGGCATCACAGTGCATTCGGGAAACTACAGCAAGTTCATGACAACCGACAGCTGATCTGGCAGCATCACCTGGGGATGGAGGCTGAGCCCCGGGGTTAACACTGGGGGTGAGAAGGTTTGTATACTATGGCGAGGAGGTGAGATACTACACTGTGGGGGCACAGGGAGCTACCGGAGGATTTCAAATATCAGAATCGTAACCATAAAAGAGTATTTAATTGCATTCTAGCTTTCATCAAGGGTAAGATGCACTATAGTTTATGTTCGACTAAGAAAGAGAAATGCTGTCAATTAAACAAGGATATGTCATCAAGTGCAACGTGAGTGCCACCTTAAGAGATATTAAAAGGGGGGGGGAAATCTTAGAACAAGTAAATTGTGGTAGTAGAATAAATAAGAAAGATCCAACACTTGGTTCAACTAAAGAAGTGATTACTGCTTACCATGTGCCCCAAACTACTTTAAGACCAGGAAAAAGAGACGTGCTCATCTTGATGCCCCGCAGCTGTTAGACCCAAGGTACAGAGGGCAGTAGCCAACGACCAGCAGGTCCCAAGTGCCATGTGCAGACTCTAAGAGCAACTGCCTTTGAAAGAGGAATCGGTTGAGAGTGGGCTTTCTGAGGTAGAGAATTACTAGCTGGGAAAGTAGGACAATTGACACAGAATCGGAATTGATGCCCCTACATGACAGAGTTGGTGAAACTTCCCTTCTCAGAGATCTTGAGGCTCCTCAGAAATGAATTTTTCATTTTGGACAGAACATTCAGGATAAATATGATCTGTTCGAGTTCCTGGTTCTCTCATCACGATTGTTTCTTAGGATTCACTGGCACCAGAAAAGGGTTTTGATAGTCCAGGGTAAGTCCTGACAAATGCAAAGCACGGTATCTATGAAAAAGTAACGACTCAGAAGAGAACAACAGATAAAAAGCCAGGCCGACCTGGCCCTGCAGGATAGGTAAGGCTGGTCTGGAAACATGGGTAGAGGGGAAGTGCCCATCTCCTGCTAGAAGAGCTAGAGAAGACCCGTTCCGGAGAGACCACCAGGAGAGGAGAGCAGTAGGTGCTGATGATGAAGAATATTTTAATCAGCAGAGAAGGTCAAAATGACAAAGTTCCACGATCAGAGTAAACATATGGGATTAAAAATAAAAAATAAAAAATAAAGATTTTTTTGAAAGGACTTTTTTTTAAAGGAATTTAAACAAAAGTCCTTTTAAAGAGACAGTTGGCTGTTTAAACCAATAGTACAACTCATAGAGAGAATCGCTGCTTTATTTATTGGGGTAGAAAGGACCTGGAATGTAGAAAGACCCATTCTGCAGAGGAAAAAATAGAGTCACTAACAGGCCTCATGCCTTGCAAAGCCAGTGGCTAGAATCCCTGCCTCATGAGACCCTGTGCTAGATGGCCGCTAGAACCATCTCAACGTTGTTAGTCTATCTTGGAAGCCAACAAGTGTTGGCCCAGTTAAGAGCACGGTAACAATCAGTCACGTTATGTTATAATGATTGTCAATATTTTAAAAGCCTTGTCAAGTTCCTTTTTGAGTAACACTCACCCCACCCTTAGAGAAATTTATCTGTGGTTCACCTCTTTGAAATACCTCATTGTTGTTCCACATTTACCTTAACCGAAAAACAAACAACAAAAAAAAGCTTTTTATTAACAAAGTGTTCAGAAGGGGGCGCCACTGTAAACAATGAGAGTTTTTGCTGCCGGGATATTTTTGTTGCAGAAACAGCTGAAAGCAATCAGGTCAGACAGAGCCAAGGGCTGGAGGGATTTTTAAAATTACAAAAACCGATTCAAATCTAACCAAAACAAAAATCAAAACCAATGGCCAAGATTTCAAGTTTGCTTCTAATGGTATGACATTCGCCTAAGACATGTGAGTGACTTGATCAATATATTTATATATTAATATTTGAAGAAGAAGGAACTATTTGATGCAGCAAATCCACGTTGGTTAAAAATTACCAGATATGGGGGCTCCTGGGTGGCTCAGTGGTTTAGGCCTCTGCCTTCGCCTCAGGTCATGATTTCAGGGTCCTGGGATGGAGCCCCACATCGGGCTCTCTGCTCAGCGGGGAGCCTGCTTTCCCCCTCTCTCTCTGCCTCGCTCTCTACCTACTTGTGATCTGTCTGTCAAATGGGTAAATAAGATCTTTAAAAAAGAATTACTAGGTGTGAAATACATCGAGGGTATAGGAAGGAAATGATTTCACCTGATCTGACTAGGAAATGGTTGAAGCCTGAATTGATGTGCTATAAAAAGAGTAAAGACCTGGGAAATATATGGGGAAAAAAATCCCTAGAAAAACAGCAATAATAACAGGCTGCTCTTTATTGAACCAGATCCTGCGATAGGCATAGAAGAGCTGGTTTTAGCCAGAGGATGATCTCCGTTTGTCTTCATGTTCCGGCATTTCCTGCAAGCCAGGCATGGGGATCTGCACTAGAGCTGTAAATGCTGGGGGCCCTCATTGTCCCTTTTCTCTTCTCAGGGGGACAACGGGCATGTCCATGGTGCAGTGTGACAGGCTTTACCACAGGGAGATAATACACTGCCAAGGGTAGGTTGGACCTGGAAAAGCCACTTAGGAACAGATTTTCAGGGGAGTTGATAGACAAGGGCAAAGCGAAGAATGAGGATGAGTGTGTAAAGTGTCAAAGTGCCAGGAGGCATCACAGTGCATTCGGGAAACTACAGCAAGTTCATGACAACCGACAGCTGATCTGGCAGCATCACCTGGGGATGGAGGCTGAGCCCCGGGGTTAACACTGGGGGTGAGAAGGTTTGTATACTATGGCGAGGAGGTGAGATACTACACTGTGGGGGCACAGGGAGCTACCGGAGGATTTCAAATATCAGAATCGTAACCATAAAAGAGTATTTAATTGCATTCTAGCTTTCATCAAGGGTAAGATGCACTATAGTTTATGTTCGACTAAGAAAGAGAAATGCTGTCAATTAAACAAGGATATGTCATCAAGTGCAACGTGAGTGCCACCTTAAGAGATATTAAAAGGGGGGGGGGGAATCTTAGAACAAGTAAATTGTGGTAGTAGAATAAATAAGAAAGATCCAACACTTGGTTCAACTAAAGAAGTGATTACTGCTTACCATGTGCCCCAAACTACTTTAAGACCAGGAAAAAGAGACGTGCTCATCTTGATGCCCCGCAGCTGTTAGACCCAAGGTACAGAGGGCAGTAGCCAACGACCAGCAGGTCCCAAGTGCCATGTGCAGACTCTAAGAGCAACTGCCTTTGAAAGAGGAATCGGTTGAGAGTGGGCTTTCTGAGGTAGAGAATTACTAGCTGGGAAAGTAGGACAATTGACACAGAATCGGAATTGATGCCCCTACATGACAGAGTTGGTGAAACTTCCCTTCTCAGAGATCTTGAGGCTCCTCAGAAATGAATTTTTCATTTTGGACAGAACATTCAGGATAAATATGATCTGTTCGAGTTCCTGGTTCTCTCATCACGATTGTTTCTTAGGATTCACTGGCACCAGAAAAGGGTTTTGATAGTCCAGGGTAAGTCCTGACAAATGCAAAGCACGGTATCTATGAAAAAGTAACGACTCAGAAGAGAACAACAGATAAAAAGCCAGGCCGACCTGGCCCTGCAGGATAGGTAAGGCTGGTCTGGAAACATGGGTAGAGGGGAAGTGCCCATCTCCTGCTAGAAGAGCTAGAGAAGACCCGTTCCGGAGAGACCACCAGGAGAGGAGAGCAGTAGGTGCTGATGATGAAGAATATTTTAATCAGCAGAGAAGGTCAAAATGACAAAGTTCCACGATCAGAGTAAACATATGGGATTAAAAATAAAAAATAAAAAATAAAGATTTTTTTGAAAGGACTTTTTTTTAAAGGAATTTAAACAAAAGTCCTTTTAAAGAGACAGTTGGCTGTTTAAACCAATAGTACAACTCATAGAGAGAATCGCTGCTTTATTTATTGGGGTAGAAAGGACCTGGAATGTAGAAAGACCCATTCTGCAGAGGAAAAAATAGAGTCACTAACAGGCCTCATGCCTTGCAAAGCCAGTGGCTAGAATCCCTGCCTCATGAGACCCTGTGCTAGATGGCCGCTAGAACCATCTCAACGTTGTTAGTCTATCTTGGAAGCCAACAAGTGTTGGCCCAGTTAAGAGCACGGTAACAATCAGTCACGTTATGTTATAATGATTGTCAATATTTTAAAAGCCTTGTCAAGTTCCTTTTTGAGTAACACTCACCCCACCCTTAGAGAAATTTATCTGTGGTTCACCTCTTTGAAATACCTCATTGTTGTTCCATATTTACCTTAACCGAAAAACAAACAACAAAAAAAAGCTTTTTATTAACAAAGTGTTCAGAAGGGGGCGCCACTGTAAACAATGAGAGTTTTTGCTGCTGGGATATTTTTGTTGCAGAAACAGCTGAAAGCAATCAGGTCAGACAGAGCCAAGGGCTGGAGGGATTTTTAAAATTACAAAAACCGATTCAAATTTAACCAAAACAAAAATCAAAACCAATGGCCAAGATTTCAAGTTTGCTTCTAATGGTATGACATTCGCCTAAGACATGTGAGTGACTTGATCAATATATTTATATATTAATATTTGAAGAAGAAGGAACTATTTGATGCAGCAAATCCACGTTGGTTAAAAATTACCAGATATGGGGGCTCCTGGGTGGCTCAGTGGTTTAGGCCTCTGCCTTCGCCTCAGGTCATGATTTCAGGGTCCTGGGATGGAGCCCCACATCGGGCTCTCTGCTCAGCGGGGAGCCTGCTTTCCCCCTCTCTCTCTGCCTCGCTCTCTACCTACTTGTGATCTGTCTGTCAAATGGGTAAATATGATCTTTAAAAAAAGAATTACTAGGCGTTAAATACATCGAGGGTATAGGAAGGAAATGATTTCACCTGATCTGACTAGGAAATGGTTGAAGCCTGAATTGATGTGCTATAAAAAGAGTAAAGACCTGGGAAATATATGGGGAAAAAAATCCCTAGAAAAACAGCAATAATAACAGGCTGCTCTTTATTGATCCAGATCCTGCGATAGGCATAGAAGAGCTGGTTTTGGCCAGAGGATGATCTCCGTTTGTCTTCATGTTCCGGCATTTCCTGCAAGCCAGGCATGGGGATCTGCACTAGAGCTGTAAATGCTGGGGGCCCTCATTGTCCCTTTTCTCTTCTCAGGGGGACAACGGGCATGTCCATGGTGCAGTGTGACAGGCTTTACCACAGGGAGATAATACACTGCCAAGGGTAGGATGGACCTGGAAAAGCCACTTAGGAACAGATTTTCAGAAGAGGTGATAGACAAGGGCAAAGCGAAGAATGAGGATGAGTGTGTAAAGTGTCAAAGTGCCAGGAGGCATCACAGTGCATTCGGAAAACTATAGCAAGTTCATGACAACCGACAGCTGATCTGGCAGCATCACCTGGGGATGGAGGCTGAGCCCCGGGGTTAACACTGGGGGTGAGAAGGTTTGTATACTATGGCGAGGAGGTGAGATACTACACTGTGGGGGCACAGGGAGCTACCGGAGGATTTCAAATATCAGAATCGTAACCATAAAAGAGTATTTAATTGCATTCTAGCTTTCATCAAGGGTAAGATGCACTATAGTTTATGTTCGACTAAGAAAGAGAAATGCTGTCAATTAAACAAGGATATGTCATCAAGTGCAACGTGAGTGCCACCTTAAGAGATATTAAAAGGGGGGGGGAATCTTAGAACAAGTAAATTGTGGTAGTAGAATAAATAAGAAAGATCCAACACTTGGTTCAACTAAAGAAGTGATTACTGCTTACCATGTGCCCCAAACTACTTTAAGACCAGGAACAAGAGACGTGCTCATCTTGATGCCCCGCAGCTGTTAGACCCAAGGTACAGAGGGCAGTAGCCAACGACCAGCAGGTCCCAAGTGCCATGTGCAGACTCTAAGAGCAACTGCCTTTGAAAGAGGAATCGGTTGAGAGTGGGCTTTCTGAGGTAGAGAATTACTAGCTGGGAAAGTAGGACAATTGACACAGAATCGGAATTGATGCCCCTACATGACAGAGTTGGTGAAACTTCCCTTCTCAGAGATCTTGAGGCTCCTCAGAAATGAATTTTTCATTTTGGACAGAACATTCAGGATAAATATGATCTGTTCGAGTTCCTGGTTCTCTCATCACGATTGTTTCTTAGGATTCACTGGCACCAGAAAAGGGTTTTGATAGTCCAGGGTAAGTCCTGACAAATGCAAAGCACGGTATCTATGAAAAAGTAACGACTCAGAAGAGAACAACAGATAAAAAGCCAGGCCGACCTGGCCCTGCAGGATAGGTAAGGCTGGTCTGGAAACATGGGTAGAGGGGAAGTGCCCATCTCCTGCTAGAAGAGCTAGAGAAGACCCGTTCCGGAGAGACCACCAGGAGAGGAGAGCAGTAGGTGCTGATGATGAAGAATATTTTAATCAGCAGAGAAGGTCAAAATGACAAAGTTCCACGATCAGAGTAAACATATGGGATTAAAAATAAAAAATAAAAAATAAAGATTTTTTTGAAAGGACTTTTTTTTAAAGGAATTTAAACAAAAGTCCTTTTAAAGAGACAGTTGGCTGTTTAAACCAATAGTACAACTCATAGAGAGAATCGCTGCTTTATTTATTGGGGTAGAAAGGACCTGGAATGTAGAAAGACCCATTCTGCAGAGGAAAAAATAGAGTCACTAACAGGCCTCATGCCTTGCAAAGCCAGTGGCTAGAATCCCTGCCTTATGAGACCCTGTGCTAGATGGCCGCTAGAACCATCTCAACGTTGTTAGTCTATCTTGGAAGCCAACAAGTGTTGGCCCAGTTAAGAGCACGGTAACAATCAGTCACGTTATGTTATAATGATTGTCAATATTTTAAAAGCCTTGTCAAGTTCCTTTTTGAGTAACACTCACCCCACCCTTAGAGAAATTTATCTGTGGTTCACCTCTTTGAAATACCTCATTGTTGTTCCATATTTACCTTAACCGAAAAACAAACAACAAAAAAAAGCTTTTTATTAACAAAGTGTTCAGAAGGGGGCGCCACTGTAAACAATGAGAGTTTTTGCTGCTGGGATATTTTTGTTGCAGAAACAGCTGAAAGCAATCAGGTCAGACAGAGCCAAGGGCTGGAGGGATTTTTAAAATTACAAAAACCGATTCAAATCTAACCAAAACAAAAATCAAAACCAATGGCCAAGATTTCAAGTTTGCTTCTAATGGTATGACATTCGCCTAAGACATGTGAGTGACTTGATCAATATATTTATATATTAATATTTGAAGAAGAAGGAACTATTTGATGCAGCAAATCCACGTTGGTTAAAAATTACCAGATATGGGGGCTCCTGGGTGGCTCAGTGGTTTAGGCCTCTGCCTTCGCCTCAGGTCATGATTTCAGGGTCCTGGGATGGAGCCCCACATCGGGCTCTCTGCTCAGCGGGGAGCCTGCTTTCCCCCTCTCTCTCTGCCTCGCTCTCTACCTACTTGTGATCTGTCTGTCAAATGGGTAAATAAGATCTTTAAAAAAGAATTACTAGGTGTGAAATACATCGAGGGTATAGGAAGGAAATGATTTCACCTGATCTGACTAGGAAATGGTTGAAGCCTGAATTGATGTGCTATAAAAAGAGTAAAGACCTGGGAAATATATGGGGAAAAAAATCCCTAGAAAAACAGCAATAATAACAGGCTGCTCTTTATTGAACCAGATCCTGCGATAGGCATAGAAGAGCTGGTTTTAGCCAGAGGATGATCTCCGTTTGTCTTCATGTTCCGGCATTTCCTGCAAGCCAGGCATGGGGATCTGCACTAGAGCTGTAAATGCTGGGGGCCCTCATTGTCCCTTTTCTCTTCTCAGGGGGACAACGGGCATGTCCATGGTGCAGTGTGACAGGCTTTACCACAGGGAGATAATACACTGCCAAGGGTAGGTTGGACCTGGAAAAGCCACTTAGGAACAGATTTTCAGGGGAGTTGATAGACAAGGGCAAAGCGAAGAATGAGGATGAGTGTGTAAAGTGTCAAAGTGCCAGGAGGCATCACAGTGCATTCGGGAAACTACAGCAAGTTCATGACAACCGACAGCTGATCTGGCAGCATCACCTGGGGATGGAGGCTGAGCCCCGGGGTTAACACTGGGGGTGAGAAGGTTTGTATACTATGGCGAGGAGGTGAGATACTACACTGTGGGGGCACAGGGAGCTACCGGAGGATTTCAAATATCAGAATCGTAACCATAAAAGAGTATTTAATTGCATTCTAGCTTTCATCAAGGGTAAGATGCACTATAGTTTATGTTCGACTAAGAAAGAGAAATGCTGTCAATTAAACAAGGATATGTCATCAAGTGCAACGTGAGTGCCACCTTAAGAGATATTAAAAGGGGGGGGGGGAAATCTTAGAACAAGTAAATTGTGGTAGTAGAATAAATAAGAAAGATCCAACACTTGGTTCAACTAAAGAAGTGATTACTGCTTACCATGTGCCCCAAACTACTTTAAGACCAGGAAAAAGAGACGTGCTCATCTTGATGCCCCGCAGCTGTTAGACCCAAGGTACAGAGGGCAGTAGCCAACGACCAGCAGGTCCCAAGTGCCATGTGCAGACTCTAAGAGCAACTGCCTTTGAAAGAGGAATCGGTTGAGAGTGGGCTTTCTGAGGTAGAGAATTACTAGCTGGGAAAGTAGGACAATTGACACAGAATCGGAATTGATGCCCCTACATGACAGAGTTGGTGAAACTTCCCTTCTCAGAGATCTTGAGGCTCCTCAGAAATGAATTTTTCATTTTGGACAGAACATTCAGGATAAATATGATCTGTTCGAGTTCCTGGTTCTCTCATCACGATTGTTTCTTAGGATTCACTGGCACCAGAAAAGGGTTTTGATAGTCCAGGGTAAGTCCTGACAAATGCAAAGCACGGTATCTATGAAAAAGTAACGACTCAGAAGAGAACAACAGATAAAAAGCCAGGCCGACCTGGCCCTGCAGGATAGGTAAGGCTGGTCTGGAAACATGGGTAGAGGGGAAGTGCCCATCTCCTGCTAGAAGAGCTAGAGAAGACCCGTTCCGGAGAGACCACCAGGAGAGGAGAGCAGTAGGTGCTGATGATGAAGAATATTTTAATCAGCAGAGAAGGTCAAAATGACAAAGTTCCACGATCAGAGTAAACATATGGGATTAAAAATAAAAAATAAAAAATAAAGATTTTTTTGAAAGGACTTTTTTTTAAAGGAATTTAAACAAAAGTCCTTTTAAAGAGACAGTTGGCTGTTTAAACCAATAGTACAACTCATAGAGAGAATCGCTGCTTTATTTATTGGGGTAGAAAGGACCTGGAATGTAGAAAGACCCATTCTGCAGAGGAAAAAATAGAGTCACTAACAGGCCTCATGCCTTGCAAAGCCAGTGGCTAGAATCCCTGCCTCATGAGACCCTGTGCTAGATGGCCGCTAGAACCATCTCAACGTTGTTAGTCTATCTTGGAAGCCAACAAGTGTTGGCCCAGTTAAGAGCACGGTAACAATCAGTCACGTTATGTTATAATGATTGTCAATATTTTAAAAGCCTTGTCAAGTTCCTTTTTGAGTAACACTCACCCCACCCTTAGAGAAATTTATCTGTGGTTCACCTCTTTGAAATACCTCATTGTTGTTCCACATTTACCTTAACCGAAAAACAAACAACAAAAAAAAGCTTTTTATTAACAAAGTGTTCAGAAGGGGGCGCCACTGTAAACAATGAGAGTTTTTGCTGCTGGGATATTTTTGTTGCAGAAACAGCTGAAAGCAATCAGGTCAGACAGAGCCAAGGGCTGGAGGGATTTTTAAAATTACAAAAACCGATTCAAATCTAACCAAAACAAAAATCAAAACCAATGGCCAAGATTTCAAGTTTGCTTCTAATGGTATGACATTCGCCTAAGACATGTGAGTGACTTGATCAATATATTTATATATTAATATTTGAAGAAGAAGGAACTATTTGATGCAGCAAATCCACGTTGGTTAAAAATTACCAGATATGGGGGCTCCTGGGTGGCTCAGTGGTTTAGGCCTCTGCCTTCGCCTCAGGTCATGATTTCAGGGTCCTGGGATGGAGCCCCACATCGGGCTCTCTGCTCAGCGGGGAGCCTGCTTTCCCCCTCTCTCTCTGCCTCGCTCTCTACCTACTTGTGATCTGTCTGTCAAATGGGTAAATAAGATCTTTAAAAAAGAATTACTAGGTGTGAAATACATCGAGGGTATAGGAAGGAAATGATTTCACCTGATCTGACTAGGAAATGGTTGAAGCCTGAATTGATGTGCTATAAAAAGAGTAAAGACCTGGGAAATATATGGGGAAAAAAATCCCTAGAAAAACAGCAATAATAACAGGCTGCTCTTTATTGAACCAGATCCTGCGATAGGCATAGAAGAGCTGGTTTTAGCCAGAGGATGATCTCCGTTTGTCTTCATGTTCCGGCATTTCCTGCAAGCCAGGCATGGGGATCTGCACTAGAGCTGTAAATGCTGGGGGCCCTCATTGTCCCTTTTCTCTTCTCAGGGGGACAACGGGCATGTCCATGGTGCAGTGTGACAGGCTTTACCACAGGGAGATAATACACTGCCAAGGGTAGGTTGGACCTGGAAAAGCCACTTAGGAACAGATTTTCAGGGGAGTTGATAGACAAGGGCAAAGCGAAGAATGAGGATGAGTGTGTAAAGTGTCAAAGTGCCAGGAGGCATCACAGTGCATTCGGGAAACTACAGCAAGTTCATGACAACCGACAGCTGATCTGGCAGCATCACCTGGGGATGGAGGCTGAGCCCCGGGGTTAACACTGGGGGTGAGAAGGTTTGTATACTATGGCGAGGAGGTGAGATACTACACTGTGGGGGCACAGGGAGCTACCGGAGGATTTCAAATATCAGAATCGTAACCATAAAAGAGTATTTAATTGCATTCTAGCTTTCATCAAGGGTAAGATGCACTATAGTTTATGTTCGACTAAGAAAGAGAAATGCTGTCAATTAAACAAGGATATGTCATCAAGTGCAACGTGAGTGCCACCTTAAGAGATATTAAAAGGGGGGGGGGAATCTTAGAACAAGTAAATTGTGGTAGTAGAATAAATAAGAAAGATCCAACACTTGGTTCAACTAAAGAAGTGATTACTGCTTACCATGTGCCCCAAACTACTTTAAGACCAGGAAAAAGAGACGTGCTCATCTTGATGCCCCGCAGCTGTTAGACCCAAGGTACAGAGGGCAGTAGCCAACGACCAGCAGGTCCCAAGTGCCATGTGCAGACTCTAAGAGCAACTGCCTTTGAAAGAGGAATCGGTTGAGAGTGGGCTTTCTGAGGTAGAGAATTACTAGCTGGGAAAGTAGGACAATTGACACAGAATCGGAATTGATGCCCCTACATGACAGAGTTGGTGAAACTTCCCTTCTCAGAGATCTTGAGGCTCCTCAGAAATGAATTTTTCATTTTGGACAGAACATTCAGGATAAATATGATCTGTTCGAGTTCCTGGTTCTCTCATCACGATTGTTTCTTAGGATTCACTGGCACCAGAAAAGGGTTTTGATAGTCCAGGGTAAGTCCTGACAAATGCAAAGCACGGTATCTATGAAAAAGTAACGACTCAGAAGAGAACAACAGATAAAAAGCCAGGCCGACCTGGCCCTGCAGGATAGGTAAGGCTGGTCTGGAAACATGGGTAGAGGGGAAGTGCCCATCTCCTGCTAGAAGAGCTAGAGAAGACCCGTTCCGGAGAGACCACCAGGAGAGGAGAGCAGTAGGTGCTGATGATGAAGAATATTTTAATCAGCAGAGAAGGTCAAAATGACAAAGTTCCACGATCAGAGTAAACATATGGGATTAAAAATAAAAAATAAAAAATAAAGATTTTTTTGAAAGGACTTTTTTTTAAAGGAATTTAAACAAAAGTCCTTTTAAAGAGACAGTTGGCTGTTTAAACCAATAGTACAACTCATAGAGAGAATCGCTGCTTTATTTATTGGGGTAGAAAGGACCTGGAATGTAGAAAGACCCATTCTGCAGAGGAAAAAATAGAGTCACTAACAGGCCTCATGCCTTGCAAAGCCAGTGGCTAGAATCCCTGCCTCATGAGACCCTGTGCTAGATGGCCGCTAGAACCATCTCAACGTTGTTAGTCTATCTTGGAAGCCAACAAGTGTTGGCCCAGTTAAGAGCACGGTAACAATCAGTCACGTTATGTTATAATGATTGTCAATATTTTAAAAGCCTTGTCAAGTTCCTTTTTGAGTAACACTCACCCCACCCTTAGAGAAATTTATCTGTGGTTCACCTCTTTGAAATACCTCATTGTTGTTCCACATTTACCTTAACCGAAAAACAAACAACAAAAATAAGCTTTTTATTAACAAAGTGTTCAGAAGGGGGCGCCACTGTAAACAATGAGAGTTTTTGCTGCTGGGATATTTTTGTTGCAGAAACAGCTGAAAGCAATCAGGTCAGACAGAGCCAAGGGCTGGAGGGATTTTTAAAATTACAAAAACCGATTCAAATCTAACCAAAACAAAAATCAAAACCAATGGCCAAGATTTCAAGTTTGCTTCTAATGGTATGACATTCGCCTAAGACATGTGAGTGACTTGATCAATATATTTATATATTAATATTTGAAGAAGAAGGAACTATTTGATGCAGCAAATCCACGTTGGTTAAAAATTACCAGATATGGGGGCTCCTGGGTGGCTCAGTGGTTTAGGCCTCTGCCTTCGCCTCAGGTCATGATTTCAGGGTCCTGGGATGGAGCCCCACATCGGGCTCTCTGCTCAGCGGGGAGCCTGCTTTCCCCCTCTCTCTCTGCCTCGCTCTCTACCTACTTGTGATCTGTCTGTCAAATGGGTAAATAAGATCTTTAAAAAAGAATTACTAGGTGTGAAATACATCGAGGGTATAGGAAGGAAATGATTTCACCTGATCTGACTAGGAAATGGTTGAAGCCTGAATTGATGTGCTATAAAAAGAGTAAAGACCTGGGAAATATATGGGGAAAAAAATCCCTAGAAAAACAGCAATAATAACAGGCTGCTCTTTATTGAACCAGATCCTGCGATAGGCATAGAAGAGCTGGTTTTAGCCAGAGGATGATCTCCGTTTGTCTTCATGTTCCGGCATTTCCTGCAAGCCAGGCATGGGGATCTGCACTAGAGCTGTAAATGCTGGGGGCCCTCATTGTCCCTTTTCTCTTCTCAGGGGGACAACGGGCATGTCCATGGTGCAGTGTGACAGGCTTTACCACAGGGAGATAATACACTGCCAAGGGTAGGTTGGACCTGGAAAAGCCACTTAGGAACAGATTTTCAGGGGAGTTGATAGACAAGGGCAAAGCGAAGAATGAGGATGAGTGTGTAAAGTGTCAAAGTGCCAGGAGGCATCACAGTGCATTCGGGAAACTACAGCAAGTTCATGACAACCGACAGCTGATCTGGCAGCATCACCTGGGGATGGAGGCTGAGCCCCGGGGTTAACACTGGGGGTGAGAAGGTTTGTATACTATGGCGAGGAGGTGAGATACTACACTGTGGGGGCACAGGGAGCTACCGGAGGATTTCAAATATCAGAATCGTAACCATAAAAGAGTATTTAATTGCATTCTAGCTTTCATCAAGGGTAAGATGCACTATAGTTTATGTTCGACTAAGAAAGAGAAATGCTGTCAATTAAACAAGGATATGTCATCAAGTGCAACGTGAGTGCCACCTTAAGAGATATTAAAAGGGGGGGGGGAAATCTTAGAACAAGTAAATTGTGGTAGTAGAATAAATAAGAAAGATCCAACACTTGGTTCAACTAAAGAAGTGATTACTGCTTACCATGTGCCCCAAACTACTTTAAGACCAGGAAAAAGAGACGTGCTCATCTTGATGCCCCGCAGCTGTTAGACCCAAGGTACAGAGGGCAGTAGCCAACGACCAGCAGGTCCCAAGTGCCATGTGCAGACTCTAAGAGCAACTGCCTTTGAAAGAGGAATCGGTTGAGAGTGGGCTTTCTGAGGTAGAGAATTACTAGCTGGGAAAGTAGGACAATTGACACAGAATCGGAATTGATGCCCCTACATGACAGAGTTGGTGAAACTTCCCTTCTCAGAGATCTTGAGGCTCCTCAGAAATGAATTTTTCATTTTGGACAGAACATTCAGGATAAATATGATCTGTTCGAGTTCCTGGTTCTCTCATCACGATTGTTTCTTAGGATTCACTGGCACCAGAAAAGGGTTTTGATAGTCCAGGGTAAGTCCTGACAAATGCAAAGCACGGTATCTATGAAAAAGTAACGACTCAGAAGAGAACAACAGATAAAAAGCCAGGCCGACCTGGCCCTGCAGGATAGGTAAGGCTGGTCTGGAAACATGGGTAGAGGGGAAGTGCCCATCTCCTGCTAGAAGAGCTAGAGAAGACCCGTTCCGGAGAGACCACCAGGAGAGGAGAGCAGTAGGTGCTGATGATGAAGAATATTTTAATCAGCAGAGAAGGTCAAAATGACAAAGTTCCACGATCAGAGTAAACATATGGGATTAAAAATAAAAAATAAAAAATAAAGATTTTTTTGAAAGGACTTTTTTTTAAAGGAATTTAAACAAAAGTCCTTTTAAAGAGACAGTTGGCTGTTTAAACCAATAGTACAACTCATAGAGAGAATCGCTGCTTTATTTATTGGGGTAGAAAGGACCTGGAATGTAGAAAGACCCATTCTGCAGAGGAAAAAATAGAGTCACTAACAGGCCTCATGCCTTGCAAAGCCAGTGGCTAGAATCCCTGCCTCATGAGACCCTGTGCTAGATGGCCGCTAGAACCATCTCAACGTTGTTAGTCTATCTTGGAAGCCAACAAGTGTTGGCCCAGTTAAGAGCACGGTAACAATCAGTCACGTTATGTTATAATGATTGTCAATATTTTAAAAGCCTTGTCAAGTTCCTTTTTGAGTAACACTCACCCCACCCTTAGAGAAATTTATCTGTGGTTCACCTCTTTGAAATACCTCATTGTTGTTCCACATTTACCTTAACCGAAAAACAAACAACAAAAAAAAGCTTTTTATTAACAAAGTGTTCAGAAGGGGGCGCCACTGTAAACAATGAGAGTTTTTGCTGCTGGGATATTTTTGTTGCAGAAACAGCTGAAAGCAATCAGGTCAGACAGAGCCAAGGGCTGGAGGGATTTTTAAAATTACAAAAACCGATTCAAATCTAACCAAAACAAAAATCAAAACCAATGGCCAAGATTTCAAGTTTGCTTCTAATGGTATGACATTCGCCTAAGACATGTGAGTGACTTGATCAATATATTTATATATTAATATTTGAAGAAGAAGGAACTATTTGATGCAGCAAATCCACGTTGGTTAAAAATTACCAGATATGGGGGCTCCTGGGTGGCTCAGTGGTTTAGGCCTCTGCCTTCGCCTCAGGTCATGATTTCAGGGTCCTGGGATAGAGCCCCACATCGGGCTCTCTGCTCAGCGGGGAGCCTGCTTTCCCCCTCTCTCTCTGCCTCGCTCTCTACCTACTTGTGATCTGTCTGTCAAATGGGTAAATATGATCTTTAAAAAAAGAATTACTAGGCGTGAAATACATCGAGGGTATAGGAAGGAAATGATTTCACCTGATCTGACTAGGAAATGGTTGAAGCCTGAATTGATGTGCTATAAAAAGAGTAAAGACCTGGGAAATATATGGGGAAAAAAATCCCTAGAAAAACAGCAATAATAACAGGCTGCTCTTTATTGATCCAGATCCTGCGATAGGCATAGAAGAGCTGGTTTTGGCCAGAGGATGATCTCCGTTTGTCTTCATGTTCCGGCATTTCCTGCAAGCCAGGCATGGGGATCTGCACTAGAGCTGTAAATGCTGGGGGCCCTCATTGTCCCTTTTCTCTTCTCAGGGGGACAACGGGCATGTCCATGGTGCAGTGTGACAGGCTTTACCACAGGGAGATAATACACTGCCAAGGGTAGGATGGACCTGGAAAAGCCACTTAGGAACAGATTTTCAGAAGAATTGATAGACAAGGGCAAAGCGAAGAATGAGGATGAGTGTGTCAAGTTTCAAAGTGCCAGGAGGCATCACAGTGCATTCGGGAAACTATAGCAAGTTCATGACAACCGACAGCTGATCTGGCAGCATCACCTGGGGATGGAGGCTGAGCCCCGGGGTTAACACTGGGGGTGAGAAGGTTTGTATACTATGGCGAGGAGGTGAGGTACTACACTGTGGGGGCACAGGGAGCTACCGGAGGATTTCAAATATCAGAATCGTAACCATAAAAGAGTATTTAATTGCATCCTAGCTTTCATCAAGGGTAAGATGCACTATAGTTTAGGTTCGACTAAGAAAGAGAAATGCTGTCAATTAAACAAGGATATGTCATTAAGTGCAACGTGAGTGCCACCTTAAGAGATATTAAAAGGGGGGGGAAATCTTAGAACAAGTAAATTGTGGTAGTAGAATAAATAAGAAAGATCCAACACTTGGTTCAACTAAAGAAGTGATTACTGCTTACCATGTGCCCCAAACTACTTTAAGACCAGGAACAAGAGACGTGCTCATCTTGATGCCCCGCAGCTGTTAGACCCAAGGTACAGAGGGCAGTAGCCAACGACCAGCAGGTCCCAAGTGCCATGTGCAGACTCTAAGAGCAACTGCCTTTGAACTAGGAACCGGTTGAGAGTGGGCTTTCTGAGGTAGAGAATTACTAGCTGGGAAAGTAGGACAATTGACACAGAATCGGAATTGATGCCCCTACATGACAGAGTTGGTGAAACTTCCCTTCTCAGAGATCTTGAGGCTCCTCAGAAATGAATTTTTCATTTTGGACAGAACATTCAGGATAAATATGATCTGTTCGAGTTCCTGGTTCTCTCATCACGATTGTTTCTTAGGATTCACTGGCACCAGAAAAGGGTTTTGATAGTCCAGGGTAAGTCCTGACAAATGCAAAGCACGGTATCTATGAAAAAGTAACGACTCAGAAGAGAACAACAGATAAAAAGCCAGGCCGACCTGGCCCTGCAGGATAGGTAAGGCTGGTCTGGAAACATGGGTAGAGGGGAAGTGCCCATCTCCTGCTAGAAGAGCTAGAGAAGACCCGTTCCGGAGAGACCACCAGGAGAGGAGAGCAGTAGGTGCTGATGATGAAGAATATTTTAATCAGCAGAGAAGGTCAAAATGACAAAGTTCCACGATCAGAGTAAACATATGGGATTAAAAATAAAAAATAAAAAATAAAGATTTTTTTGAAAGGACTTTTTTTTAAAGGAATTTAAACAAAAGTCCTTTTAAAGAGACAGTTGGCTGTTTAAACCAATAGTACAACTCATAGAGAGAATCGCTGCTTTATTTATTGGGGTAGAAAGGACCTGGAATGTAGAAAGACCCATTCTGCAGAGGAAAAAATAGAGTCACTAACAGGCCTCATGCCTTGCAAAGCCAGTGGCTAGAATCCCTGCCTCATGAGACCCTGTGCTAGATGGCCGCTAGAACCATCTCAACGTTGTTAGTCTATCTTGGAAGCCAACAAGTGTTGGCCCAGTTAAGAGCACGGTAACAATCAGTCACGTTATGTTATAATGATTGTCAATATTTTAAAAGCCTTGTCAAGTTCCTTTTTGAGTAACACTCACCCCACCCTTAGAGAAATTTATCTGTGGTTCACCTCTTTGAAATACCTCATTGTTGTTCCACATTTACCTTAACCGAAAAACAAACAACAAAAAAAAGCTTTTTATTAACAAAGTGTTCAGAAGGGTCGCCACTGTAAACAATGAGAGTTTTTGTTGCCGGGATATTTTTGTTGCAGAAACAGCTGAAAGCAATCAGGTCAGACAGAGCCAAGGGCTGGAGGGATTTTTAAAATTACAAAAACCGATTCAAATCTAACCAAAACAAAAATCAAAACCAATGGCCAAGATTTCAAGTTTGCTTCTAATGGTATGACATTCGCCTAAGACATGTGAGTGACTTGATCAATATATTTATATATTAATATTTGAAGAAGAAGGAACTATTTGATGCAGCAAATCCACGTTGGTTAAAAATTACCAGATATGGGGGCTCCTGGGTGGCTCAGTGGTTTAGGCCTCTGCCTTCGCCTCAGGTCATGATTTCAGGGTCCTGGGATGGAGCCCCACATCGGGCTCTCTGCTCAGCGGGGAGCCTGCTTTCCCCCTCTCTCTCTGCCTCGCTCTCTACCTACTTGTGATCTGTCTGTCAAATGGGTAAATAAGATCTTTAAAAAAGAATTACTAGGTGTGAAATACATCGAGGGTATAGGAAGGAAATGATTTCACCTGATCTGACTAGGAAATGGTTGAAGCCTGAATTGATGTGCTATAAAAAGAGTAAAGACCTGGGAAATATATGGGGAAAAAAATCCCTAGAAAAACAGCAATAATAACAGGCTGCTCTTTATTGAACCAGATCCTGCGATAGGCATAGAAGAGCTGGTTTTAGCCAGAGGATGATCTCCGTTTGTCTTCATGTTCCGGCATTTCCTGCAAGCCAGGCATGGGGATCTGCACTAGAGCTGTAAATGCTGGGGGCCCTCATTGTCCCTTTTCTCTTCTCAGGGGGACAACGGGCATGTCCATGGTGCAGTGTGACAGGCTTTACCACAGGGAGATAATACACTGCCAAGGGTAGGTTGGACCTGGAAAAGCCACTTAGGAACAGATTTTCAGGGGAGTTGATAGACAAGGGCAAAGCGAAGAATGAGGATGAGTGTGTAAAGTGTCAAAGTGCCAGGAGGCATCACAGTGCATTCGGGAAACTACAGCAAGTTCATGACAACCGACAGCTGATCTGGCAGCATCACCTGGGGATGGAGGCTGAGCCCCGGGGTTAACACTGGGGGTGAGAAGGTTTGTATACTATGGCGAGGAGGTGAGATACTACACTGTGGGGGCACAGGGAGCTACCGGAGGATTTCAAATATCAGAATCGTAACCATAAAAGAGTATTTAATTGCATTCTAGCTTTCATCAAGGGTAAGATGCACTATAGTTTATGTTCGACTAAGAAAGAGAAATGCTGTCAATTAAACAAGGATATGTCATCAAGTGCAACGTGAGTGCCACCTTAAGAGATATTAAAAGGGGGGGGAAATCTTAGAACAAGTAAATTGTGGTAGTAGAATAAATAAGAAAGATCCAACACTTGGTTCAACTAAAGAAGTGATTACTGCTTACCATGTGCCCCAAACTACATTAAGACCAGGAACAAGAGACGTGCTCATCTTGATGCCCCGCAGCTGTTAGACCCAAGGTACAGAGGGCAGTAGCCAACGACCAGCAGGTCCCAAGTGCCATGTGCAGACTCTAAGAGCAACTGCCTTTGAACGAGGAACCGGTTGAGAGTGGGCTTTCTGAGGTAGAGAATTACTAGCTGGGAAAGTAGGACAATTGACACAGAATCGGAATTGATGCCCCTACATGACAGAGTTGGTGAAACTTCCCTTCTCAGAGATCTTGAGGCTCCTCAGAAATGAATTTTTCATTTTGGACAGAACATTCAGGATAA
The DNA here is from genome assembly GCF_964662115.1 of Mustela nivalis. Taxonomy (NCBI): domain Eukaryota; kingdom Metazoa; phylum Chordata; class Mammalia; order Carnivora; family Mustelidae; genus Mustela; species Mustela nivalis. The sequence goes on along the minus strand of NW_028136137.1, from coordinate 347,191 downwards.
ATATGATCTGTTCGAGTTCCTGGTTCTCTCATCACGATTGTTTCTTAGGATTCACTGGCACCAGAAAAGGGTTTTGATAGTCCAGGGTAAGTCCTGACAAATGCAAAGCACGGTATCTATGAAAAAGTAACGACTCAGAAGAGAACAACAGATAAAAAGCCAGGCCGACCTGGCCCTGCAGGATAGGTAAGGCTGGTCTGGAAACATGGGTAGAGGGGAAGTGCCCATCTCCTGCTAGAAGAGCTAGAGAAGACCCGTTCCGGAGAGACCACCAGGAGAGGAGAGCAGTAGGTGCTGATGATGAAGAATATTTTAATCAGCAGAGAAGGTCAAAATGACAAAGTTCCACGATCAGAGTAAACATATGGGATTAAAAATAAAAAATAAAAAATAAAGATTTTTTTGAAAGGACTTTTTTTTAAAGGAATTTAAACAAAAGTCCTTTTAAAGAGACAGTTGGCTGTTTAAACCAATAGTACAACTCATAGAGAGAATCGCTGCTTTATTTATTGGGGTAGAAAGGACCTGGAATGTAGAAAGACCCATTCTGCAGAGGAAAAAATAGAGTCACTAACAGGCCTCATGCCTTGCAAAGCCAGTGGCTAGAATCCCTGCCTCATGAGACCCTGTGCTAGATGGCCGCTAGAACCATCTCAACGTTGTTAGTCTATCTTGGAAGCCAACAAGTGTTGGCCCAGTTAAGAGCACGGTAACAATCAGTCACGTTATGTTATAATGATTGTCAATATTTTAAAAGCCTTGTCAAGTTCCTTTTTGAGTAACACTCACCCCACCCTTAGAGAAATTTATCTGTGGTTCACCTCTTTGAAATACCTCATTGTTGTTCCACATTTACCTTAACCGAAAAACAAACAACAAAAAAAAGCTTTTTATTAACAAAGTGTTCAGAAGGGGGCGCCACTGTAAACAATGAGAGTTTTTGCTGCTGGGATATTTTTGTTGCAGAAACAGCTGAAAGCAATCAGGTCAGACAGAGCCAAGGGCTGGAGGGATTTTTAAAATTACAAAAACCGATTCAAATCTAACCAAAACAAAAATCAAAACCAATGGCCAAGATTTCAAGTTTGCTTCTAATGGTATGACATTCGCCTAAGACATGTGAGTGACTTGATCAATATATTTATATATTAATATTTGAAGAAGAAGGAACTATTTGATGCAGCAAATCCACGTTGGTTAAAAATTACCAGATATGGGGGCTCCTGGGTGGCTCAGTGGTTTAGGCCTCTGCCTTCGCCTCAGGTCATGATTTCAGGGTCCTGGGATAGAGCCCCACATCGGGCTCTCTGCTCAGCGGGGAGCCTGCTTTCCCCCTCTCTCTCTGCCTCGCTCTCTACCTACTTGTGATCTGTCTGTCAAATGGGTAAATATGATCTTTAAAAAAAGAATTACTAGGCGTGAAATACATCGAGGGTATAGGAAGGAAATGATTTCACCTGATCTGACTAGGAAATGGTTGAAGCCTGAATTGATGTGCTATAAAAAGAGTAAAGACCTGGGAAATATATGGGGAAAAAAATCCCTAGAAAAACAGCAATAATAACAGGCTGCTCTTTATTGATCCAGATCCTGCGATAGGCATAGAAGAGCTGGTTTTGGCCAGAGGATGATCTCCGTTTGTCTTCATGTTCCGGCATTTCCTGCAAGCCAGGCATGGGGATCTGCACTAGAGCTGTAAATGCTGGGGGCCCTCATTGTCCCTTTTCTCTTCTCAGGGGGACAACGGGCATGTCCATGGTGCAGTGTGACAGGCTTTACCACAGGGAGATAATACACTGCCAAGGGTAGGATGGACCTGGAAAAGCCACTTAGGAACAGATTTTCAGAAGAGGTGATAGACAAGGGCAAAGCGAAGAATGAGGATGAGTGTGTCAAGTTTCAAAGTGCCAGGAGGCATCACAGTGCATTCGGGAAACTATAGCAAGTTCATGACAACCGACAGCTGATCTGGCAGCATCACCTGGGGATGGAGGCTGAGCCCCGGGGTTAACACTGGGGGTGAGAAGGTTTGTATACTATGGCGAGGAGGTGAGGTACTACACTGTGGGGGCACAGGGAGCTACCGGAGGATTTCAAATATCAGAATCGTAACCATAAAAGAGTATTTAATTGCATCCTAGCTTTCATCAAGGGTAAGATGCACTATAGTTTATGTTCGACTAAGAAAGAGAAATGCTGTCAATTAAACAAGGATATGTCATTAAGTGCAACGTGAGTGCCACCTTAAGAGATATTAAAAGGGGGGGGGAAATCTTAGAACAAGTAAATTGTGGTAGTAGAATAAATAAGAAAGATCCAACACTTGGTTCAACTAAAGAAGTGATTACTGCTTACCATGTGCCCCAAACTACTTTAAGACCAGGAACAAGAGACGTGCTCATCTTGATGCCCCGCAGCTGTTAGACCCAAGGTACAGAGGGCAGTAGCCAACGACCAGCAGGTCCCAAGTGCCATGTGCAGACTCTAAGAGCAACTGCCTTTGAACTAGGAACCGGTTGAGAGTGGGCTTTCTGAGGTAGAGAATTACTAGCTGGGAAAGTAGGACAATTGACACAGAATCGGAATTGATGCCCCTACATGACAGAGTTGGTGAAACTTCCCTTCTCAGAGATCTTGAGGCTCCTCAGAAATGAATTTTTCATTTTGGACAGAACATTCAGGATAAATATGATCTGTTCGAGTTCCTGGTTCTCTCATCACGATTGTTTCTTAGGATTCACTGGCACCAGAAAAGGGTTTTGATAGTCCAGGGTAAGTCCTGACAAATGCAAAGCACGGTATCTATGAAAAAGTAACGACTCAGAAGAGAACAACAGATAAAAAGCCAGGCCGACCTGGCCCTGCAGGATAGGTAAGGCTGGTCTGGAAACATGGGTAGAGGGGAAGTGCCCATCTCCTGCTAGAAGAGCTAGAGAAGACCCGTTCCGGAGAGACCACCAGGAGAGGAGAGCAGTAGGTGCTGATGATGAAGAATATTTTAATCAGCAGAGAAGGTCAAAATGACAAAGTTCCACGATCAGAGTAAACATATGGGATTAAAAATAAAAAATAAAAAATAAAGATTTTTTTGAAAGGACTTTTTTTTAAAGGAATTTAAACAAAAGTCCTTTTAAAGAGACAGTTGGCTGTTTAAACCAATAGTACAACTCATAGAGAGAATCGCTGCTTTATTTATTGGGGTAGAAAGGACCTGGAATGTAGAAAGACCCATTCTGCAGAGGAAAAAATAGAGTCACTAACAGGCCTCATGCCTTGCAAAGCCAGTGGCTAGAATCCCTGCCTCATGAGACCCTGTGCTAGATGGCCGCTAGAACCATCTCAACGTTGTTAGTCTATCTTGGAAGCCAACAAGTGTTGGCCCAGTTAAGAGCACGGTAACAATCAGTCACGTTATGTTATAATGATTGTCAATATTTTAAAAGCCTTGTCAAGTTCCTTTTTGAGTAACACTCACCCCACCCTTAGAGAAATTTATCTGTGGTTCACCTCTTTGAAATACCTCATTGTTGTTCCACATTTACCTTAACCGAAAAACAAACAACAAAAAAAAGCTTTTTATTAACAAAGTGTTCAGAAGGGTCGCCACTGTAAACAATGAGAGTTTTTGTTGCCGGGATATTTTTGTTGCAGAAACAGCTGAAAGCAATCAGGTCAGACAGAGCCAAGGGCTGGAGGGATTTTTAAAATTACAAAAACCGATTCAAATCTAACCAAAACAAAAATCAAAACCAATGGCCAAGATTTCAAGTTTGCTTCTAATGGTATGACATTCGCCTAAGACATGTGAGTGACTTGATCAATATATTTATATATTAATATTTGAAGAAGAAGGAACTATTTGATGCAGCAAATCCACGTTGGTTAAAAATTACCAGATATGGGGGCTCCTGGGTGGCTCAGTGGTTTAGGCCTCTGCCTTCGCCTCAGGTCATGATTTCAGGGTCCTGGGATGGAGCCCCACATCGGGCTCTCTGCTCAGCGGGGAGCCTGCTTTCCCCCTCTCTCTCTGCCTCGCTCTCTACCTACTTGTGATCTGTCTGTCAAATGGGTAAATAAGATCTTTAAAAAAGAATTACTAGGTGTGAAATACATCGAGGGTATAGGAAGGAAATGATTTCACCTGATCTGACTAGGAAATGGTTGAAGCCTGAATTGATGTGCTATAAAAAGAGTAAAGACCTGGGAAATATATGGGGAAAAAAATCCCTAGAAAAACAGCAATAATAACAGGCTGCTCTTTATTGAACCAGATCCTGCGATAGGCATAGAAGAGCTGGTTTTAGCCAGAGGATGATCTCCGTTTGTCTTCATGTTCCGGCATTTCCTGCAAGCCAGGCATGGGGATCTGCACTAGAGCTGTAAATGCTGGGGGCCCTCATTGTCCCTTTTCTCTTCTCAGGGGGACAACGGGCATGTCCATGGTGCAGTGTGACAGGCTTTACCACAGGGAGATAATACACTGCCAAGGGTAGGTTGGACCTGGAAAAGCCACTTAGGAACAGATTTTCAGGGGAGTTGATAGACAAGGGCAAAGCGAAGAATGAGGATGAGTGTGTAAAGTGTCAAAGTGCCAGGAGGCATCACAGTGCATTCGGGAAACTACAGCAAGTTCATGACAACCGACAGCTGATCTGGCAGCATCACCTGGGGATGGAGGCTGAGCCCCGGGGTTAACACTGGGGGTGAGAAGGTTTGTATACTATGGCGAGGAGGTGAGGTACTACACTGTGGGGGCACAGGGAGCTACCGGAGGATTTCAAATATCAGAATCGTAACCATAAAAGAGTATTTAATTGCATCCTAGCTTTCATCAAGGGTAAGATGCACTATAGTTTATGTTCGACTAAGAAAGAGAAATGCTGTCAATTAAACAAGGATATGTCATTAAGTGCAACGTGAGTGCCACCTTAAGAGATATTAAAAGGGGGGGGGAAATCTTAGAACAAGTAAATTGTGGTAGTAGAATAAATAAGAAAGATCCAACACTTGGTTCAACTAAAGAAGTGATTACTGCTTACCATGTGCCCCAAACTACTTTAAGACCAGGAACAAGAGACGTGCTCATCTTGATGCCCCGCAGCTGTTAGACCCAAGGTACAGAGGGCAGTAGCCAACGACCAGCAGGTCCCAAGTGCCATGTGCAGACTCTAAGAGCAACTGCCTTTGAACTAGGAACCGGTTGAGAGTGGGCTTTCTGAGGTAGAGAATTACTAGCTGGGAAAGTAGGACAATTGACACAGAATCGGAATTGATGCCCCTACATGACAGAGTTGGTGAAACTTCCCTTCTCAGAGATCTTGAGGCTCCTCAGAAATGAATTTTTCATTTTGGACAGAACATTCAGGATAAATATGATCTGTTCGAGTTCCTGGTTCTCTCATCACGATTGTTTCTTAGGATTCACTGGCACCAGAAAAGGGTTTTGATAGTCCAGGGTAAGTCCTGACAAATGCAAAGCACGGTATCTATGAAAAAGTAACGACTCAGAAGAGAACAACAGATAAAAAGCCAGGCCGACCTGGCCCTGCAGGATAGGTAAGGCTGGTCTGGAAACATGGGTAGAGGGGAAGTGCCCATCTCCTGCTAGAAGAGCTAGAGAAGACCCGTTCCGGAGAGACCACCAGGAGAGGAGAGCAGTAGGTGCTGATGATGAAGAATATTTTAATCAGCAGAGAAGGTCAAAATGACAAAGTTCCACGATCAGAGTAAACATATGGGATTAAAAATAAAAAATAAAAAATAAAGATTTTTTTGAAAGGACTTTTTTTTAAAGGAATTTAAACAAAAGTCCTTTTAAAGAGACAGTTGGCTGTTTAAACCAATAGTACAACTCATAGAGAGAATCGCTGCTTTATTTATTGGGGTAGAAAGGACCTGGAATGTAGAAAGACCCATTCTGCAGAGGAAAAAATAGAGTCACTAACAGGCCTCATGCCTTGCAAAGCCAGTGGCTAGAATCCCTGCCTCATGAGACCCTGTGCTAGATGGCCGCTAGAACCATCTCAACGTTGTTAGTCTATCTTGGAAGCCAACAAGTGTTGGCCCAGTTAAGAGCACGGTAACAATCAGTCACGTTATGTTATAATGATTGTCAATATTTTAAAAGCCTTGTCAAGTTCCTTTTTGAGTAACACTCACCCCACCCTTAGAGAAATTTATCTGTGGTTCACCTCTTTGAAATACCTCATTGTTGTTCCACATTTACCTTAACCGAAAAACAAACAACAAAAAAAAGCTTTTTATTAACAAAGTGTTCAGAAGGGTCGCCACTGTAAACAATGAGAGTTTTTGTTGCCGGGATATTTTTGTTGCAGAAACAGCTGAAAGCAATCAGGTCAGACAGAGCCAAGGGCTGGAGGGATTTTTAAAATTACAAAAACCGATTCAAATCTAACCAAAACAAAAATCAAAACCAATGGCCAAGATTTCAAGTTTGCTTCTAATGGTATGACATTCGCCTAAGACATGTGAGTGACTTGATCAATATATTTATATATTAATATTTGAAGAAGAAGGAACTATTTGATGCAGCAAATCCACGTTGGTTAAAAATTACCAGATATGGGGGCTCCTGGGTGGCTCAGTGGTTTAGGCCTCTGCCTTCGCCTCAGGTCATGATTTCAGGGTCCTGGGATGGAGCCCCACATCGGGCTCTCTGCTCAGCGGGGAGCCTGCTTTCCCCCTCTCTCTCTGCCTCGCTCTCTACCTACTTGTGATCTGTCTGTCAAATGGGTAAATAAGATCTTTAAAAAAGAATTACTAGGTGTGAAATACATCGAGGGTATAGGAAGGAAATGATTTCACCTGATCTGACTAGGAAATGGTTGAAGCCTGAATTGATGTGCTATAAAAAGAGTAAAGACCTGGGAAATATATGGGGAAAAAAATCCCTAGAAAAACAGCAATAATAACAGGCTGCTCTTTATTGAACCAGATCCTGCGATAGGCATAGAAGAGCTGGTTTTAGCCAGAGGATGATCTCCGTTTGTCTTCATGTTCCGGCATTTCCTGCAAGCCAGGCATGGGGATCTGCACTAGAGCTGTAAATGCTGGGGGCCCTCATTGTCCCTTTTCTCTTCTCAGGGGGACAACGGGCATGTCCATGGTGCAGTGTGACAGGCTTTACCACAGGGAGATAATACACTGCCAAGGGTAGGTTGGACCTGGAAAAGCCACTTAGGAACAGATTTTCAGGGGAGTTGATAGACAAGGGCAAAGCGAAGAATGAGGATGAGTGTGTAAAGTGTCAAAGTGCCAGGAGGCATCACAGTGCATTCGGGAAACTACAGCAAGTTCATGACAACCGACAGCTGATCTGGCAGCATCACCTGGGGATGGAGGCTGAGCCCCGGGGTTAACACTGGGGGTGAGAAGGTTTGTATACTATGGCGAGGAGGTGAGATACTACACTGTGGGGGCACAGGGAGCTACCGGAGGATTTCAAATATCAGAATCGTAACCATAAAAGAGTATTTAATTGCATTCTAGCTTTCATCAAGGGTAAGATGCACTATAGTTTATGTTCGACTAAGAAAGAGAAATGCTGTCAATTAAACAAGGATATGTCATCAAGTGCAACGTGAGTGCCACCTTAAGAGATATTAAAAGGGGGGGGGGGGAATCTTAGAACAAGTAAATTGTGGTAGTAGAATAAATAAGAAAGATCCAACACTTGGTTCAACTAAAGAAGTGATTACTGCTTACCATGTGCCCCAAACTACTTTAAGACCAGGAACAAGAGACGTGCTCATCTTGATGCCCCGCAGCTGTTAGACCCAAGGTACAGAGGGCAGTAGCCAACGACCAGCAGGTCCCAAGTGCCATGTGCAGACTCTAAGAGCAACTGCCTTTGAAAGAGGAATCGGTTGAGAGTGGGCTTTCTGAGGTAGAGAATTACTAGCTGGGAAAGTAGGACAATTGACACAGAATCGGAATTGATGCCCCTACATGACAGAGTTGGTGAAACTTCCCTTCTCAGAGATCTTGAGGCTCCTCAGAAATGAATTTTTCATTTTGGACAGAACATTCAGGATAAATATGATCTGTTCGAGTTCCTGGTTCTCTCATCACGATTGTTTCTTAGGATTCACTGGCACCAGAAAAGGGTTTTGATAGTCCAGGGTAAGTCCTGACAAATGCAAAGCACGGTATCTATGAAAAAGTAACGACTCAGAAGAGAACAACAGATAAAAAGCCAGGCCGACCTGGCCCTGCAGGATAGGTAAGGCTGGTCTGGAAACATGGGTAGAGGGGAAGTGCCCATCTCCTGCTAGAAGAGCTAGAGAAGACCCGTTCCGGAGAGACCACCAGGAGAGGAGAGCAGTAGGTGCTGATGATGAAGAATATTTTAATCAGCAGAGAAGGTCAAAATGACAAAGTTCCACGATCAGAGTAAACATATGGGATTAAAAATAAAAAATAAAAAATAAAGATTTTTTTGAAAGGACTTTTTTTTAAAGGAATTTAAACAAAAGTCCTTTTAAAGAGACAGTTGGCTGTTTAAACCAATAGTACAACTCATAGAGAGAATCGCTGCTTTATTTATTGGGGTAGAAAGGACCTGGAATGTAGAAAGACCCATTCTGCAGAGGAAAAAATAGAGTCACTAACAGGCCTCATGCCTTGCAAAGCCAGTGGCTAGAATCCCTGCCTCATGAGACCCTGTGCTAGATGGCCGCTAGAACCATCTCAACGTTGTTAGTCTATCTTGGAAGCCAACAAGTGTTGGCCCAGTTAAGAGCACGGTAACAATCAGTCACGTTATGTTATAATGATTGTCAATATTTTAAAAGCCTTGTCAAGTTCCTTTTTGAGTAACACTCACCCCACCCTTAGAGAAATTTATCTGTGGTTCACCTCTTTGAAATACCTCATTGTTGTTCCATATTTACCTTAACCGAAAAACAAACAACAAAAAAAAGCTTTTTATTAACAAAGTGTTCAGAAGGGGGCGCCACTGTAAACAATGAGAGTTTTTGCTGCTGGGATATTTTTGTTGCAGAAACAGCTGAAAGCAATCAGGTCAGACAGAGCCAAGGGCTGGAGGGATTTTTAAAATTACAAAAACCGATTCAAATTTAACCAAAACAAAAATCAAAACCAATGGCCAAGATTTCAAGTTTGCTTCTAATGGTATGACATTCGCCTAAGACATGTGAGTGACTTGATCAATATATTTATATATTAATATTTGAAGAAGAAGGAACTATTTGATGCAGCAAATCCACGTTGGTTAAAAATTACCAGATATGGGGGCTCCTGGGTGGCTCAGTGGTTTAGGCCTCTGCCTTCGCCTCAGGTCATGATTTCAGGGTCCTGGGATGGAGCCCCACATCGGGCTCTCTGCTCAGCGGGGAGCCTGCTTTCCCCCTCTCTCTCTGCCTCGCTCTCTACCTACTTGTGATCTGTCTGTCAAATGGGTAAATATGATCTTTAAAAAAAGAATTACTAGGCGTGAAATACATCGAGGGTATAGGAAGGAAATGATTTCACCTGATCTGACTAGGAAATGGTTGAAGCCTGAATTGATGTGCTATAAAAAGAGTAAAGACCTGGGAAATATATGGGGAAAAAAATCCCTAGAAAAACAGCAATAATAACAGGCTGCTCTTTATTGATCCAGATCCTGCGATAGGCATAGAAGAGCTGGTTTTGGCCAGAGGATGATCTCCGTTTGTCTTCATGTTCCGGCATTTCCTGCAAGCCAGGCATGGGGATCTGCACTAGAGCTGTAAATGCTGGGGGCCCTCATTGTCCCTTTTCTCTTCTCAGGGGGACAACGGGCATGTCCATGGTGCAGTGTGACAGGCTTTACCACAGGGAGATAATACACTGCCAAGGGTAGGATGGACCTGGAAAAGCCACTTAGGAACAGATTTTCAGAAGAGGTGATAGACAAGGGCAAAGCGAAGAATGAGGATGAGTGTGTAAAGTGTCAAAGTGCCAGGAGGCATCACAGTGCATTCGGGAAACTATAGCAAGTTCATGACAACCGACAGCTGATCTGGCAGCATCACCTGGGGATGGAGGCTGAGCCCCGGGGTTAACACTGGGGGTGAGAAGGTTTGTATACTATGGCGAGGAGGTGAGATACTACACTGTGGGGGCACAGGGAGCTACCGGAGGATTTCAAATATCAGAATCGTAACCATAAAAGAGTATTTAATTGCATTCTAGCTTTCATCAAGGGTAAGATGCACTATAGTTTATGTTCGACTAAGAAAGAGAAATGCTGTCAATTAAACAAGGATATGTCATCAAGTGCAACGTGAGTGCCACCTTAAGAGATATTAAAAGGGGGGGGGAATCTTAGAACAAGTAAATTGTGGTAGTAGAATAAATAAGAAAGATCCAACACTTGGTTCAACTAAAGAAGTGATTACTGCTTACCATGTGCCCCAAACTACTTTAAGACCAGGAACAAGAGACGTGCTCATCTTGATGCCCCGCAGCTGTTAGACCCAAGGTACAGAGGGCAGTAGCCAACGACCAGCAGGTCCCAAGTGCCATGTGCAGACTCTAAGAGCAACTGCCTTTGAAAGAGGAATCGGTTGAGAGTGGGCTTTCTGAGGTAGAGAATTACTAGCTGGGAAAGTAGGACAATTGACACAGAATCGGAATTGATGCCCCTACATGACAGAGTTGGTGAAACTTCCCTTCTCAGAGATCTTGAGGCTCCTCAGAAATGAATTTTTCATTTTGGACAGAACATTCAGGATAAATATGATCTGTTCGAGTTCCTGGTTCTCTCATCACGATTGTTTCTTAGGATTCACTGGCACCAGAAAAGGGTTTTGATAGTCCAGGGTAAGTCCTGACAAATGCAAAGCACGGTATCTATGAAAAAGTAACGACTCAGAAGAGAACAACAGATAAAAAGCCAGGCCGACCTGGCCCTGCAGGATAGGTAAGGCTGGTCTGGAAACATGGGTAGAGGGGAAGTGCCCATCTCCTGCTAGAAGAGCTAGAGAAGACCCGTTCCGGAGAGACCACCAGGAGAGGAGAGCAGTAGGTGCTGATGATGAAGAATATTTTAATCAGCAGAGAAGGTCAAAATGACAAAGTTCCACGATCAGAGTAAACATATGGGATTAAAAATAAAAAATAAAAAATAAAGATTTTTTTGAAAGGACTTTTTTTTAAAGGAATTTAAACAAAAGTCCTTTTAAAGAGACAGTTGGCTGTTTAAACCAATAGTACAACTCATAGAGAGAATCGCTGCTTTATTTATTGGGGTAGAAAGGACCTGGAATGTAGAAAGACCCATTCTGCAGAGGAAAAAATAGAGTCACTAACAGGCCTCATGCCTTGCAAAGCCAGTGGCTAGAATCCCTGCCTTATGAGACCCTGTGCTAGATGGCCGCTAGAACCATCTCAACGTTGTTAGTCTATCTTGGAAGCCAACAAGTGTTGGCCCAGTTAAGAGCATGGTAACAATCAGTCACGTTATGTTATAATGATTGTCAATATTTTAAAAGCCTTGTCAAGTTCCTTTTTGAGTAACACTCACCCCACCCTTAGAGAAATTTATCTGTGGTTCACCTCTTTGAAATACCTCATTGTTGTTCCATATTTACCTTAACCGAAAAACAAACAACAAAAAAAAGCTTTTTATTAACAAAGTGTTCAGAAGGGGGCGCCACTGTAAACAATGAGAGTTTTTGCTGCTGGGATATTTTTGTTGCAGAAACAGCTGAAAGCAATCAGGTCAGACAGAGCCAAGGGCTGGAGGGATTTTTAAAATTACAAAAACCGATTCAAATCTAACCAAAACAAAAATCAAAACCAATGGCCAAGATTTCAAGTTTGCTTCTAATGGTATGACATTCGCCTAAGACATGTGAGTGACTTGATCAATATATTTATATATTAATATTTGAAGAAGAAGGAACTATTTGATGCAGCAAATCCACGTTGGTTAAAAATTACCAGATATGGGGGCTCCTGGGTGGCTCAGTGGTTTAGGCCTCTGCCTTCGCCTCAGGTCATGATTTCAGGGTCCTGGGATGGAGCCCCACATCGGGCTCTCTGCTCAGCGGGGAGCCTGCTTTCCCCCTCTCTCTCTGCCTCGCTCTCTACCTACTTGTGATCTGTCTGTCAAATGGGTAAATAAGATCTTTAAAAAAGAATTACTAGGTGTGAAATACATCGAGGGTATAGGAAGGAAATGATTTCACCTGATCTGACTAGGAAATGGTTGAAGCCTGAATTGATGTGCTATAAAAAGAGTAAAGACCTGGGAAATATATGGGGAAAAAAATCCCTAGAAAAACAGCAATAATAACAGGCTGCTCTTTATTGAACCAGATCCTGCGATAGGCATAGAAGAGCTGGTTTTAGCCAGAGGATGATCTCCGTTTGTCTTCATGTTCCGGCATTTCCTGCAAGCCAGGCATGGGGATCTGCACTAGAGCTGTAAATGCTGGGGGCCCTCATTGTCCCTTTTCTCTTCTCAGGGGGACAACGGGCATGTCCATGGTGCAGTGTGACAGGCTTTACCACAGGGAGATAATACACTGCCAAGGGTAGGTTGGACCTGGAAAAGCCACTTAGGAACAGATTTTCAGGGGAGTTGATAGACAAGGGCAAAGCGAAGAATGAGGATGAGTGTGTAAAGTGTCAAAGTGCCAGGAGGCATCACAGTGCATTCGGGAAACTACAGCAAGTTCATGACAACCGACAGCTGATCTGGCAGCATCACCTGGGGATGGAGGCTGAGCCCCGGGGTTAACACTGGGGGTGAGAAGGTTTGTATACTATGGCGAGGAGGTGAGATACTACACTGTGGGGGCACAGGGAGCTACCGGAGGATTTCAAATATCAGAATCGTAACCATAAAAGAGTATTTAATTGCATTCTAGCTTTCATCAAGGGTAAGATGCACTATAGTTTATGTTCGACTAAGAAAGAGAAATGCTGTCAATTAAACAAGGATATGTCATCAAGTGCAACGTGAGTGCCACCTTAAGAGATATTAAAAGGGGGGGGGGAAATCTTAGAACAAGTAAATTGTGGTAGTAGAATAAATAAGAAAGATCCAACACTTGGTTCAACTAAAGAAGTGATTACTGCTTACCATGTGCCCCAAACTACTTTAAGACCAGGAAAAAGAGACGTGCTCATCTTGATGCCCCGCAGCTGTTAGACCCAAGGTACAGAGGGCAGTAGCCAACGACCAGCAGGTCCCAAGTGCCATGTGCAGACTCTAAGAGCAACTGCCTTTGAAAGAGGAATCGGTTGAGAGTGGGCTTTCTGAGGTAGAGAATTACTAGCTGGGAAAGTAGGACAATTGACACAGAATCGGAATTGATGCCCCTACATGACAGAGTTGGTGAAACTTCCCTTCTCAGAGATCTTGAGGCTCCTCAGAAATGAATTTTTCATTTTGGACAGAACATTCAGGATAAATATGATCTGTTCGAGTTCCTGGTTCTCTCATCACGATTGTTTCTTAGGATTCACTGGCACCAGAAAAGGGTTTTGATAGTCCAGGGTAAGTCCTGACAAATGCAAAGCACGGTATCTATGAAAAAGTAACGACTCAGAAGAGAACAACAGATAAAAAGCCAGGCCGACCTGGCCCTGCAGGATAGGTAAGGCTGGTCTGGAAACATGGGTAGAGGGGAAGTGCCCATCTCCTGCTAGAAGAGCTAGAGAAGACCCGTTCCGGAGAGACCACCAGGAGAGGAGAGCAGTAGGTGCTGATGATGAAGAATATTTTAATCAGCAGAGAAGGTCAAAATGACAAAGTTCCACGATCAGAGTAAACATATGGGATTAAAAATAAAAAATAAAAAATAAAGATTTTTTTGAAAGGACTTTTTTTTAAAGGAATTTAAACAAAAGTCCTTTTAAAGAGACAGTTGGCTGTTTAAACCAATAGTACAACTCATAGAGAGAATCGCTGCTTTATTTATTGGGGTAGAAAGGACCTGGAATGTAGAAAGACCCATTCTGCAGAGGAAAAAATAGAGTCACTAACAGGCCTCATGCCTTGCAAAGCCAGTGGCTAGAATCCCTGCCTCATGAGACCCTGTGCTAGATGGCCGCTAGAACCATCTCAACGTTGTTAGTCTATCTTGGAAGCCAACAAGTGTTGGCCCAGTTAAGAGCACGGTAACAATCAGTCACGTTATGTTATAATGATTGTCAATATTTTAAAAGCCTTGTCAAGTTCCTTTTTGAGTAACACTCACCCCACCCTTAGAGAAATTTATCTGTGGTTCACCTCTTTGAAATACCTCATTGTTGTTCCACATTTACCTTAACCGAAAAACAAACAACAAAAATAAGCTTTTTATTAACAAAGTGTTCAGAAGGGGGCGCCACTGTAAACAATGAGAGTTTTTGCTGCTGGGATATTTTTGTTGCAGAAACAGCTGAAAGCAATCAGGTCAGACAGAGCCAAGGGCTGGAGGGATTTTTAAAATTACAAAAACCGATTCAAATCTAACCAAAACAAAAATCAAAACCAATGGCCAAGATTTCAAGTTTGCTTCTAATGGTATGACATTCGCCTAAGACATGTGAGTGACTTGATCAATATATTTATATATTAATATTTGAAGAAGAAGGAACTATTTGATGCAGCAAATCCACGTTGGTTAAAAATTACCAGATATGGGGGCTCCTGGGTGGCTCAGTGGTTTAGGTCTCTGCCTTCGCCTCAGGTCATGATTTCAGGGTCCTGGGATGGAGCCCCACATCGGGCTCTCTGCTCAGCGGGGAGCCTGCTTTCCCCCTCTCTCTCTGCCTCGCTCTCTACCTACTTGTGATCTGTCTGTCAAATGGGTAAATATGATCTTTAAAAAAAGAATTACTAGGTGTGAAATACATCGAGGGTATAGGAAGGAAATGATTTCACCTGATCTGACTAGGAAATGGTTGAAGCCTGAATTGATGTGCTATAAAAAAAGTAAAGACCTGGGAAATATATGGGGAAAAAATCCCTAGAAAAACAGCAATAATAACTGGCTGCTCTTTATTGATCCAGATCCTGCGGTAGGCATAGAAGAGCTGGTTTTAGCCAGAGGATGATCTCCGTTTGTCTTCATGTTCCGGCATTTCCTGCAAGCCAGGCATTGGGATCTGCACTAGAGCTGTAAATGCTGGGGGCCCTCATTGTCCCTTTTCTCTTCTCAGGGGGACAACGGGCATGTCCATGGTGCAGTGTGACAGGCTTTACCACAGGGAGATAATACACTGCCAAGGGTAGGTTGGACCTGGGAAAAGCCACTTAGGAACAGATTTTCAGGGGAGTTGATAGACAAGGGCAAAGCGAAGAATGAGGATGAGTGTGTCAAGTTTCAAAATGCCAGGAGGCAGCACATGCATTGGGGAAACTACAGCAAGTTCATGACTACCAACAGCTGATCTGGCAGCATCACCTGGGGATGGAGGCTGAGCCCCGGGGTTAACACTGGGGGTGAGAAGGTTTGTATCCTATGGCGAGGAGGTGAGGTACTACACTGTGAAGGCACAGGGAGCTACCGGAGGATTTCAAATATCAGAATCGTAACCATAATAGAGTATTTAATTGCATCCTAGCTTTCATCAAGGGTAAGATGCACTATAGTTTATGTTCGACTAAGAAACAGAAATGCTGTCAGTTAAACTAGGAAAAGTCATCAAGTGCAAGGTGAGAGACACCTTAAGAGATATTAAAATGGTGGGGGGGACAAATCTTAGAACAAGTAAATTGTGGTAGTAGAATAGATAAGAAAGGTCCAACACTGGATCAACTAAAAAGGTGATTATTGCTTACCATGTGCCCCAAACATGATATGAAATCTAGTATAACTAAAAGTTTTTGGTTTTAGTAGCATATAAATCAATTTAGAAAAATCTATGTATTTGAATATAAGATAAAGTTTTAAATTATTTGGCAATAGTAAACTAAACTTTTTTTTTGTAAATTTTTATTTTCTAAAATTTCATTGAGCTCTTTTGCATATTGAAACAAGTTACAAAAAGTTAAGGTTTATTTACCCCAATTCAAAATTATTAGGAATATAATCATAGCGGTTGAAGTATTTAAAATATTGAACCCAAAATATTTTATTAGGTAAATTCATGAATGCTGAGCATTCACTGTTAAAATATACTAATACTATTGATAGACTGGTAGAAGCCTAAAATCAAATATTTATTAAATATTTATATCCATATCTTTTCATGGCTTGGTAATTCATTTCTCTAGCATTAAATAATATTCCATTGTTTGCATGTACTATACTTTATTTGACCTTTCACCTGTGGAATGATATCCTGGTTGCTTCCAAGCTTTTGTCAGTAATGAATAAAACTACTATAGATCTCTTTGTGGGTATAGATTTCATCTTCTTTGGATAAATACCAAGAACTGCTACTGCTGAATCATCTGGCAAGAATATGTTTAGTTTTGTAAAAAACTGCCAAGTTGTTTTCCATTCTTTATTCTCAATAGACATGGAAGAACATTCCTGTTGCTCCACATCCTCACCAACATTTCATGTTCTGTTTACAGTGTTCTGAATTCTGGGTATGTACGGGAGTCTCTTTTTTGTTTTAATTTGCATTTTCCTGATGACCTATGATGTGAAGCATCTTTTTATATGCTTATTTGCCATCTGTAATATTTTCTTTTGTGAGGTATCTGCTAAGGTCTTTGGCTCATTTTTAATCAGGTTTTTCCCCCATTGTTGAGGTTTAAGGGGTCTTTGTGTATTTTTGATTAACAGTCCTTTGCCAGATGTGTATTTTGCAAATTTTTTCTCATAGTCTGTGCTTTGCCTTTTCATTCTCTTGGCATTGTGTTTCACAGAGTAGACATTTTAAAATTCAGTGCTTGTGCTTTTGTAGCTAAAGTTATTGCCAAAACCAGGTCATTTAAATTTTCTTCTATATTACTTTCTACATGTTTCATGTTTAGGTTTAGATTTTTTTTTTTTTGGATTTATTTATTTGTCAGAGAGAGAGTGAGCGAGAGCGAGCATAGGCAGACAGAGTGGAAGGCAGAGTCAGAGGGAGAAGCAGGCTCCCTGCGGAGCAAAGAGCCCAATGTGGGACTTGATCCCAGGACACTGGGATCATGACCTGAGCCGAAGGCAGCTGCTTAACCAACTGAGCCACCCAGGCGTCCCCATGTTTAGGTTTATAATCCAATCTGAGTTAATTTTTGTGAAGAGTGTATGATATCTGCCTGGATTTATTTTATTTTATTATTTTATTTTATTTTAAATTTATATTTTTACATTTAGCTTCACCATTACTCCAGAACCATTTGTTTAAAAGATTGTATTTTGCTCTCTTGTATTGCTTTTGCTTTTATATTAAATATAAAATATAGTTGATAATATATATTCTGTTCCTTTAATCTAGTCTTTCTGTGGTATTACAATATCTTGCTTAAAATTATCGTTATGGTCAACTTTTTTTAAAAGATTTTATTTATTTATTTGACAGAGAGGGATCACAAATAGGCAGAGAGACAGACAGAGAGAGAGATGAGGAGATTCAGGCTCCCTGCTGAGCAGAGAGCCCAATGCAGGACTCGATCCCAGGCCCCTGGGATCATGACCTGAGCCGAAGGTAGAGGCTTAACCCACTGAGCCACCCAGGCGCCCCATCGTTATGGTAAACTTTGAAGTCAGTCCTCAGTCTTTGTTCTCCTTCAACACTATGTTGACTATTGTGAGTCTTTGCCTCTTCATATAAACTTTAAAGTAAGTTTGTTAATATTAAAAAACAAAGAACTTGCTGGAATGCATTAATTGTATAGATAAACTTGGAAACCAGTGACCTCTTGAGCTTAGCAGGAGATAGACCATGGTCATCAGTTGTCACAGTGGTGCCTCTGGCAGAGCCTTTTGCAAATCCCTAGGTAAAATGAGACCTCAGGGATCTGGGAGATGTCTAAGAAGTACTTGATACATCCCTTGGGTATGGTTTATTGAAGTGTCCACCTGTCTGAAAGCTCAGGAATCTAGATAAGGGAGGGAAAATTAGTGATGAAAAACATATCAACAAACATGAATACATTTTGTAAAACTAATTGTCATGGCTCATATACAGTATGACCAACAGAGGGACAATCAAAAGGAAAGCATCAGTTATGTTTATTGTGAAATTTTTTTATTCAAAATAAAGCAATGTGAGGGGAACACACTATGAGAAAATTACCATTTTTTAAATGGTAAATATCTTACCAAATGGAATAGGTTTTATATTCTAAGTAGTATATTGAACAGTAAAACATTGGGGCGCCTGGGTGGCTCAGTGGTTTGGGCTGCTGCCTTTGGCTCGGGTCATGATCTCAGGGTCCTGGGATCGAGCCCCGCATCGGGCTCCCTGCTCCGCAGGAAGCCTGCTTCCCTCTCTCTCTCTCTCTGCCTGCCTCTCTGCCTACTTGTGATCTCCGTCTTACAAATAAATAAATAAAATCTTTTAAAAAAAAGAAAAGAAAATTAAAACATTAAAAAATAAAATTTTAATTTAAAAAATTATGTAATTTTTAAAAAAGGTTAAAAATAGCAGAACCATTTTTCTTATAACTGGAAAATACATTGTGTATATATCTATCAAAAATAACTTGTCATGGGGGCGCCTGGGTGGCCCAGTAGGTTAAAGCCTCTGCCTTCGGCTCAGGTCATGATCCCAGGATCCTTGGATCGAGTCCCACATTGAGCTCTCAGCTCAGCAGCGTTCCTGCTTCTTCCTCTCTCTCTGCCTGACTCTGCCTACTTGTGATCTCTGTCAAATAAATAAATAAAATCTTTTATAAAAAAATTTAAAAAAATAACTTGTCTTGTCTGGAATCAGGAGCATATGGACAAAAATAATATCTGAGGACAATACTTCTGCCATGTTTTGTGCCTTGTTAATATTTTTAAACAGTCAGGCAACTTTTAGCTTTATTGAAATACCTGCTAAGATACCAGCAGTGCCTTTTGGAGCCCTATGACTATAAAAATTAATTGCAAATATTCAAAATGTTTACTATGGTGTCACTCTTTAGGGCCACCACCAAGTATGTTTCAGAAGTAAGCATAACTGTTACTCTTCTGTAAGGCAAAAGGGCATATTTTCAGGAGTTCCATCTGCTGTACCAGGAGGTGAATCAAGTAATGATTTTTGTCTATAAAATAATTCACTTTTCAATCTAACATTCCTTATTCCACATTATAATAATAAAAACTAGGAGGAGACTAAAACAAACAAACAACTACAACTACAACAACCAGCTTTTCCTTCAGTGGAAAAGTAAATATAACCTTATGAGTAGCCTGAAATTTATTTTTAAACATTTTTAAGATAAACGTTTTTGTTAGAAAACCATATATTTTATATTACTAAGAAATAACAGGCAAAGTTTTATTAACTTCTAAAAAGTCTAGTTACTTCTATTTATCTATTAACTCATATCTTTTTGAAGTAGAACATGATCACACCTATTGTATCTACCCAAGTTTGTATGCTTTGGTTATTTTATGTTTGCTATTTCCTTGATTAATTTTTACAATATTTGATACATAATAGTATCTTTAAGTCCATCTATGGTTTCACAGAATTTGTTTGAACTTCATAAAAATGTACCATACTTTTTGCACTGCCCTTGTTTTACTTCTCTATTAACTTTCCAAGATTTATTCACTTTAGAGTGTGTAGCTATCATTTATTTTTATTCCTCCATAATGCTATGTTTACAAATTTGTATTTATCTGTACTTTTAAAATTATCTTAATTATAAACCATTTCTCATCTCACGTAACACTCATGTTACTTCTACACTTATCAGATATTATGTAACTGAAAACCACAACTCAGCAACAATATAGCAGATTTTTCAAAATTAAATGGCTTACCAGAATTCTTTAATTCTATCCTTTATTTGTATTAGATGACGCTTTATTCTGGTATTTGGCATTTTTCATATGGAGGAAAGCTTATAAATTGATATTCCATAAATAGAAGGAAGAATGGCCGTATGCCTATATATCAGGTGTCCTGTTTTCACTCCCTTTGTGGAGCACCTACCCTGGAGGTCATGTAATAACCAATGACCAAAAAACAAACAAAAAACCCAAACATCCAGGTCGAAGTGCCATCCCTGACTGGAGATGAGTAAACTGCTCAACAGACCCTGGGCAGGCATCTCAGCCCAGGCCTGTGCTGGGGAAGCTGGAGCTGGCTTTGGGCGCAATCAGGAAGCCAGCAAACTGACCGGAGAGTGCAGCCACGGTGAACAGGACTGATGATCTTTTAGCAGCCAGGCCATGTGCGGACACCCGCTCAGGGAGCCAGGCTAGGAGGCTGCCCAGCGCCTGAGCTGGCAATGCTTACAAGCCCCCTGGGGCTTCGCCCCGCGCCCCAGCACCGGCCTGGCCTCAGGAGGGAGGGGGGCGGGGCGGCGCAGAGAAGGGGCTTTGCTAATTGCCAAAACGGGAAGTGAGCTCGCTGAGGACTCAGGAGGGATGGGGGCGGGGGCGGGTCGAGGGCGGCCAGGAGAAGGGACTTTGCTAATTGCTGAAGTGGGAAGTGAGCTCAAGGAGGATGTGGCGGAGAGTCTGGGAGGAGGTGGAGCGGCTGGAGGAGGAGGGGCGCGCAGCGCCGCGGTGCTGTGCTGCGTCCCAGTTGGGACTGCAGGACCCACCGGACTCGCCGCCCATGCGCTCCCGCGTGAGGTCCTGCTGTCCCGCTCCTGCTGCCTGCTGCCCCTTCCCGCCCCAAGGCTTCTCCTGACCACCCTCTGTGCACAGGTAAAGTGACACCGCGCCTCACCCTCACCTGGAGCAGAAAGCGGGGGACGCGACCTGGGGGCGGGGAGGGGGGTTGTTGTAACCCAGCCTCCCGGGAACACCAGGGCACCGGGACCACCCCGGACGCTGGGCAGAATCCGGGTCTGCATGGGGTCGGGCTGGGGACAGCGCCTTGCGAGGTGCCCCCCGCCAGTGGGCGCGCTAGCCCCCATTATTAGGAACCCACCTGTGAGAGCCCACCTGTAGAGTCCTTTCATTAGAATGGTCTCTGGTTCTAGCCTCAGTTCAGAATACTGCATGTATCTGAGGACCGAGTCCAGATGTTTCTTTCATCTCTGACTTGAATTTGAAATCCTCCTCAGACTTCAGCTTCCAGGATTTCTCCAGTCCTTGCTCTCCCACTGTCTTGGTGGGGATCCGCCATGAGTGTTGAACCCAGGAATGAATGAATGATATATACCCCAGATCGCTGGGGCTTTGTCTTGTTTTGCTGAGGTTGGAAAGGCTTGGGCGAGACCCCCTGTATGCAGATACAGAGCTGCATGCAATTGCTTAAACGTGTTCCCCACTTAATTGCTTGGGCATTGAACATTTCACCCTTAACCTGTGGCTTGAGCAGTTAGGAGGAGACAATCTGGAGGCGAATCAGAAGATGGCTGAATCCACATGGTGGTGGTCTGGGCTTGGGAGATTTTCCTGGAGATTCAAACGAAAGATCTAAATTCTTCCAGTGGGGAGTGGTAAACATTTTATGGATGGGAGATTGAAAATAAATGGTCTGGTTAACCTTTCCCTCCCCCTCAAAACCCATTATTTGAAAAAACAAAAAGGGAAGTGAAGGGAGAAATCCTCCCACTCCCATCCCCACTCACCTCCATAGCCACCTCCTCTTCCAAGAACCTAACAGACAAGGTGCCAAGAAGTGTTAGGTACCAGCAGTGGTCTCAGATCTCATTCAAGGATCATGGTGAAAGGCATTCAAAGAGATTGTGGGGGCACAGGGATCCAATTAAGGGGGACAAGTTTAAGGTTTGCCTGGTCCCCTAAAAATTAATGGCACTAGAGAAGATGAGCTTTGGGAACTATAGCTTAATGGATACAATGTGTAAAAAGCTTCAGTGAGTCATGGTGGGAAGAGGCCATGAGGGCAGCAAATACAGTCTTAGATGATGTTATTAATAGCACTACAGGCTCTAGATTTCCTGTGGTGGCAAGACCAGCCCGGCCAAAGTGGATACTCACAACCTGGAACAGAGGGTCTTGGAGATCCCAGCACGTGAGGTATGATGAGAGGGTAAAATGATAGGAGGTGTCCTTTGGAAGGACTGTCTCCTTGACTTTAAAAGGGAGAACCCAAATCTGTAGGTGAAATCTTTTTGGCTACAAAGAGGGCCGAGGCCTCCTAAGGTCAAGGTCTCCTCGTCACTTGCAAAGATGTCGAAGAACATATTCAGACATTTCAAAGATGTCCTCATGTCCATCGGTTCCCACTCTGGAATTCTATCAATAAGGTGAGAGTTCCTCTAGTTGAAAAAAAGATCTAAAATGATGTCCCTTTCTCATGTAATTTCTGTAACCTCCAGGACACACCCACCTCCCCCTTCCAGCTCTGTAATGAAGCCACAGCTGGTGCCAATTTGTGGAACTCCTTAAAGGCTATTCTCCATTATATACCCCCTGACAAAGTTCCCATGCTCCCTCACCTGATTTCCTGCACTCACCTCCCACCTGGTGTGTTCACACCTGCAAGTGCCTTTTACCAACCCCTTTGCCAAAAGGCAGCCAGAGTGACCTTTCAAAGACCTATCAGTTCCTGGCATTTGTCTCCATAGAAATCTGCACTGATCTTCTAACAAATTCCCAGTCCTCCAAAGGCACCCATAATCCTCCCATCAGTCTCTTCATACCCCTCCAACTGACTGATGCCTGTTCTTCCCCCATCTCTCTGCCCTTCAACCACACTGCCTCCCTCTTCCTGTGGAGACCCCTCATGGTGCCTGCCTCCAAGCACAGGTGATTCCCATTGATGGGAAGACCCTCTTCCTCTCCCCCATCTCTCCACTCCAGTTACTCCCACTTATTCGTGAGCTAACTAGCCCCATGGTACACACTCTCCATGCAGCCTGCTCTCTCTTTTCTAGCACTGGCCTCTGTTTCTAGCTGTGGTTGTGTCATGGATGTCCCTACCCAGCCAGCCTCCAAGCTCTCCTTCCCTTTAGCTCCAACACCTGACACAGTGCCTGGCACATAGTAAGCCCTGGCTAGCTTCTAAGAGCCTCACTGAGGGACTGAAAGCATTTTAAAAAGGTCACCACGTAGGCTCCAAACTGTAGGCAGAAAAAGCTTTGCCTGGATTGACATTTTAGAGACGTATTTGTCAAGTTGGATGTGTTCACTGACTTTACCTTGTAAAATTAAAAAAAAAAAAAAAAAAAAGGACCTCTGTATCGCTTCGCATCTAACGAAGGCACATGTATACTATTAGACCACGTTATGAGCTTAATGGAAGGAGACAAGATGTTTTCGCTAAGAAAATGTATAAGACTGTTGAGGTCAAGTGGGAGAAAACAGTCCGTTTGTTGGAGCATTGCTATCTTACTCTATCACAGCCACTCATAAAAATCTGACACGGGGTGAGTCAGAATTGTCTGTTGGAGATGAGTTAGATCTGGCTCATGTTCTTACAGACATGAAAGCCAGGAACGAAGAAGGAGGCTTTGAAAGCCTGGGTTGAGGAGGCGGTTTGGTTCACTGCGATGAGCTAAGTGCCCAGGGCTAGGGGCAGACATGCGGGCCTGTGTCCTTCCTTTGTTCTGGGGTCCCTCTTGCACCATGTGGTGAGGCTGGTGGCTGGGAGCAGCTCAGGACAGGACCCGGTGGCATCTTACCTCTCTCACCCTCCTGTGGGCTCCAGTGGGCTCCAGTAGGTCCCAGGGGACAGCCTGCCTTCCTTGAAAAGCCCAGTAGCACTGGGAGCAGAAACTGGGACCAAAGAGTGAGCACCCTGTTTGACAAGCTGGACCAGCCACCTCTTCTTCAGATGCAGAGGGAACCCTGGCATGCTGACTCCTCCCTTCTCCCTTTCCCCTTTCCTCTCTTCCTCCCTCTTCCCTTCCCCTCTCTCCTTCCCTGGTGGTGCCCTTTCCCAATGCCCACTTCATCCCTTTTCCTTTCTACATGCCTGAGTTGTAGAGTTTCTTCTCTTTCCTCCCCATTACTTCCCTTCATCTAAATCTCCTCTTTGTTCCCTTTGTCCCTGCTCTCTGCTCCTCCTCCCCTTCCCTGGGCCCTGTTCAGCTCCATCCCGACTGCAGGCAGAGCTGGACTAACATGCTCACTTGCTAGCTCAGTCACCCTCCAGAGAAGTCTCTCTTCGGTAGCCACCTTCCTGACCCCCTGGTCCCTTCTCCACTTGTTCAGATATTGCTCTGAAGTCTGAGGAGGACAGAGCGGGGCTGCCACAGAATCAGGCCAGAGGAGAAACCAAACCATGTGCCCACACTGTCGCCCAGCACTGCTGCTCTGAGAGTTTTCAGAGTCCTCAACAGGGTTAGGATTTAGGGGCTTCTTCAGAACCGGGAGTGAAAACAACCATAGGTCAAAAGAAAAGCTATGGCCCCCACACAAAAATAATAATCACAAATGAAAACTATGTTAACTCTGAAGTCCCAAAGTCGAAGAATTGCCTTGAATCTGTCACAAGAAAGCACCCAAGGCCTCACTCTCTGGGTTCTGGTTGGCCTGGAATGGCAGGAGGCTCTGACCCGCGCGTGGGGGTGCCAAACGATGGGGGCTAGCCCGCCCCTTTTCGGGGCGGGAATACCTCGTGCAGCGCTATGCCTGGCCCGACCCCTGGGGGTCGGCATGCGGCGCCGCGTCCAGGGTGGTCCCGGTGCCATGGGGTTTGCTGGAGGCTGGGCCCCGCCCCCCCCCAGCTCGTGGCCCCCGTTTTCTGCTCCAGGTGAGGGCGCGGCGCGGTGTCACTTTACCTGTGAGCAGAGGGTCTTCCGGAGAAGCCATGGGGCCTGGAGGGGCAGCAGGCGGCGGAACGGGACAGCGGGGCCTCGGGGGCTAGGCTGGAGCAGGGAGCGCACGGGCGGCGAGGGCGGCGGTATGGTGGGTCCTGCAGTCCCGACTGGGCTGCAGCACAGCACCCTGGCGCTGAGCGCCCCTCCTCCACCAGCCCCTCCACCTCCTCCCAGACTCTCCACTGCGTCCTCCCAGAGCTCACATCCTGCCTTGGCAATTAGCAAAGCCCCTTCTCCGGGCTGCTCCCGCCTGGCCCCCGACCCTTCCTCCTGAGTCCTCAGCAAGCTCACTTCCCGCTTTGGAAATTAGCAATGCCCCTTCTCTGCGCCGCCCCTGCCCCCCTCCCTCCTGAGGCCCCGCCGGCCTGGGGTGGGGGGCGAAGCCTTGGCGGGCTGCAAGTGTTGCAAGTGTTGCCAGCGCCAGTGCTGGGCAGCCTCCTAGCCTGGCTCCCTGAGCAGGTGTCTGCGCCCGGCCTGGCTGTGAAAAGGTCATCAGTCCTAAATGCCGGCTGCACACTTGGGTCAGTTTGCTGGCTTCCAGATTGCGCCCAAAGCCAGGAACCAGCTGCCCCAGCACAGGCCTGAGCTGAGATGCCTGCCCAGGATCTGTCTGAGCAGTCTCCTCATCTCCAGGGTGGTCAGGAGAAGCCTTGGGGCGGGAAGGGGCAGCAGGCAGCAGGAGCGGGACAGCAGGGCCTCACGCGGGAGCGCATGGGCGGCATGCTCAAGTGTTGGTATAAAGCTATTATGCTATTCAAAACCCCGAACACTAATTCATGTATCGTGGTCATTATTTATCATATCACACAGTAGAGAGGTGGCAGAAATGCACTTTCAGGTTAATTTTTTTACAAGGAAGATTGACTTATGAACCTACTTTGTTATTCCCTTTCATTCAATTTCCCTGTACCTCCTTTTCTATGAATTGTAACGGTAAAAAAATTTCCCTTCCCATCATTATTTTTATTGTTGGCACATTCTTTGTGAACCATAAAGTGTATGCTATAAATGGGAGCGCTTTTCTTTTTTTTTGTAGTTTACGAAGAACTAATATTTTTAAAATTTATATTTTATTTATTTTCAGCTCCACACCCAGTGCTCCATGCAAGCAGTGCCCTCTATAATACCCAACACCTGGTACCCCAACCTCCCAACCCCCCGCCCCTTCTAAACCCTCAGATTGTTTTTCAGAGTCCATAGTCTCTCATGGTTCAGCTCCCCTTCCAATTTCCCCCACCTCCCTTCTCGTTTCTAACTCCTCATGTCCATGAAAAACTAATTTAAAAACATTCATCCACCAGAGTACCCAAAGGGCTCCCATATAAACTATCTGTCGTTACATTATGTCCCGATGTGGAGCTCAATCCCAGGATCCTGACATCATGACCTGAACTGAAGGCAGAGGCTTTAACCCACTGAGCCACCAGCCCCAATGTATTCTCTTCAGTACCAGAATTTGTAACCAATTGACAGATGAAAAAGGAGGCAGTCAAGTGAAAAACAATAGGTCTTAGACCTGCAAGAAATTCGAATTTGATGAATTCAGCTACTCAGGCACTGTTTCACATTTTCAGATCTCTGCAGAAAAGGGGTTAACCTTTTTACTGCATGTAAAAGAGAAGACTATAACACATAATATGTGTAAGCATGTAAATATCAAAATATATCCCATTAGTTGCTAAGACACACAGGGCCTATTTTTTCTCTCAAATTCATGAATATGTAGGAGCAATAAGTGAGAAGTGAATGTATACTCTTCACTTCGAAGTCTTTTAGAAATCTAAAATATGACTCTCTATGGTTTGTGTCTCCATATTCCTTTATTGCCAGTTTGAACAAATCCACATGCTTTGATTCAAAGGTAATAAATTCCTCTTATTTGGAAAAATGATGTTTATTTTTGTTCTCTCACCCTTCGCAGGTGGTTTCATTTTAGCACACTTCAGAGTTATAATTTCATGCTTATTAAAAACATTTAATATGATCTACATAGATGAAAGAAACTTTTGTTTTATTAAATTATTTGACAAAAAAATCTGTTATTTTAAAAATGTAATTCTTTTGAAGGGTCATTTTAGAGCGTTCAGAGAGGATCTAGGAGTGTGGTATTATGCAGTTTTTAAGTAGGTATGAAATGGTTATTTCTATG
Source organism: Mustela nivalis (assembly GCF_964662115.1). NCBI lineage: Eukaryota > Metazoa > Chordata > Mammalia > Carnivora > Mustelidae > Mustela > Mustela nivalis. The sequence continues at coordinate 320,258 of NW_028136137.1, read as the reverse complement.
ATTGTTTCTTTAAGGCTTATGTATATTGTCCATTATATGCTATAAAATATTTTGAAAGAGAATTTAAGGTATGTTTTACATAGTTTATTTTTTGGAAAAAATTATTGAAATGACATGAAATTCAGTATACTCTCAACATTAATTTCTTTTGAAATTTACCAATTGTCTACTGAACCTATTATATGGCAGATATTACTTCAGACTACACTGGTAAATGAAATACTTGGCTTTGTAGAACTTTTATTTTCATGGGTGAGACAATTAAAAGCTATAAACCTTAATAAAAATTGCATAGTGCATTCAAAAATGATGAGTAAAATGGGGAAAAAGAAAAATTCGATCAGGGTGAGAAAAATCAAGGTTGCTAGGCAGGGGATGGGGAGTTAAAATTTTTAATAGGAAGATCAGGATAGTTACAATGAAGCTGACAATTGAACAAAGGTATGGAAAGGTGATGAATTTGCCCAGAACTATCAGCGATAAGGTCACTCCAGAAAAAGGAATTGGCTATCTTGAAGGCCATAAGGTTGGATCATGCCTGGCATATCTGAGGAATAGCAAGGAGGCCACTGTGAGTGACTGAAGAGTAGCAGGGAAAGAGGTCACAGAGGTTAAATGAGTGGCTAGATCATGTAAAAGCTTAGAAGTCATTGTAAAACTCTGGCTTTTATATTTGGAAACTTACTGTGTGATAGAATTTCTGCTAATAACTGAGAGTTCAAATGTCCATAAAATTTCAAGGATTCTTATTCTACTAAGACGGAATAAAGAAAAAGAGTTCATATTTTCACATGGTGTAACAAATGCTCGGAGATCCAAGTGTAGGAAGCTATGGGAGCACAGAAGAAGGCACTAAAATCACACCAATATATTAGATGACTGTGACTATATATAAATTTGTATTTTCTAGATTTTTTATAGTCATGGAATCACACAGTATATACTATTCATTGCCTGGCTTTTCTTTGAGAAAAGCATCATTACTTTGAGAATCTCCAATTGTAAATAGTTCATTTTGATGTTGAATAGTAATCTCTTTAATGAATAGATCATAATTTGTCTTGGCTCTATTGATGGACATTGATGAACATTTCCACTGTTTTCAATTCTTAAAGCTGCTATGAAATTCATACACAAGTCCTTGTATGAACACAGGGTTTGTTTCTCTTGGTTAAATGCCTAGAAGTAAAATGGCTATTTGTGTAACTGCAACATACTTTGCATTTAAAAAATTTTCAAACTATTTTCCAAAGTGGTGGTATCATGATATATGCCAACAACAGTTTTGATTTTTTGTTGCTTCTCAATCTAGCTCAGACGAAGTACAATTAGCCTTTATAATTTTAGCCATTCTAATAGATATGTAAGCATGTCTCATTATGATTTTAATTTGTATTTCTTTAATGTCTAAATGTTGAGAAATTTGTCATGTGCTTATAAGCCATCCATATACTTTTGGTGACATGTCTCTTCCATTATTTCCTTCACATGTAAAATTGGATACTCTGGTTATTAGTAAGGTTTTTTATTTCTATTCATTTTTTAATAATCAGAGTAGATGTCCATTATCATATATATAATTTGCAAATCCCATCTCCATCTTTACGGTTTCTCAATGGAGCTTTGATAGCTGTGTCTTTCAAGAAATATGCTACTTCTTTCCTGGTACACGGAGGTATGACTAGAACATTTGCAAAGAAAATCATGGCTTAAGATATATGTAGTCTGCAGTTGTTGGGAGTGTTCACCATCCTTGCCTCTCACTCATCTCTCACTGCCCACACATTCAGATATAGGGGAATATTGATTGACAAAATATTAATTGCCAAATAACACTAGTTGGAGAATAAGAAAAATGCAGGCACCTGATTATATAATATTACTTAAATAAAATATGTTTTTATAAGTGCTATTGGAAGTAAATTCCTCAATATTTTAATCACACAGAATGATGGAATCCTAGATTTTTTTTTTCTTGTATTTACTAAGAAAATGATCATGCCTCAAGTATATTAAAATGGAATAGGGAAAATTAAAAATTGTTTTAAGTTGATTTGCGTGTGTTGTGCGTATGTGAGAGAGAAAGTGAGAGAGAAAGAGAAAGAGAGAAAAAGAGAAAGGGAAAGACAGAGAGGTGGCTGCAGTGAATTGATGAGTTGCAGGATAGATTTTAAAGTTTTGTCTTTTGCTTTCTACATTTCCTTTTCCTTAGGTTCAAGAGAACAATCAGTAATATCTCAGATGCCTGCTGGTAACATCAGCAGAAAGAGTTAGAGGTTCCCAGAAAATTAAAGATGAGATATAGTTTTCCTGACATGAGAAAAGTCATTTTTTGTCCCCAGCTATTTTCAATGATCTATACCCCACCTGTGTACTTGCCCAAGCACACTTCTTCCAAAACTTCCTGGGAGGTTCTTACAAAGAAATGCAAAAACCTCACTAGTTAAGGATTTTGAGGGAACAAGGCAATGGGAAAACTAACAGTCACCACCAGACCAGGAAATAGCCTAAGCTATTGAGACAATAAATCAGTGGTAAAACTCCTAGTGCTATTTCAAAAGTAATCAAGGCCTTGCATTCCTTGTTCCAGAAAATGAGCCCAAGACCCCATCTAGTTTATATCTGCTCTTGAAGCCTGCAGAGTCCCTTTCCCTTGTCCAACAGTTACTTCTGCTTTATTCTAACGTTGAAGTTTCCACCCTCGGTGGAATACAAGCTTCATTCATGTGAACATGCAATACATATTGCACAAATACATATGTGGATGTGCATGCATCCACAACCTTATGACCAACCATACACGGGATAATAAAACTCTCCCTTCTGAGTATTCATCTTAAATACTAAATAAAAATCTCTCTCCTGTTCAAACAGTCAAGGCTTTGGAACTTATTCCCTGTGATCTCCTTGTATGTTGTAAACAAAGATTCCTTTGTTTGACAACTCCACCTGTTTCTGTGATTCACCAAAGACTGACCTCAGTTAGTTCCGTTACTGTAATGGCTTTCACTACTCTGATTCTACCTCTGCAAGTCTCCAAATTTAACTATTTTTTTCTCCCAATTCCACATGTTCTTGGCTTTAAACTGCAACTCTGAAGAGATTATTTGCTTGTTTAAAAAAAAATCAAGCAAAGGGAGTAGTAGTCAACATTGTTACTTTGAACTTCCTGCCCTAAGGGGCTCTCCTGTTGTTTCTCTTTGACTTCCTGGACTGAAACGACAGAAATTTGGCAATACATCACTCCCCAATCCAGATTACTGACAGAACAGTTTAGACCCTTAGAAAAATATTAGTTTAAAAGATCACATAATTAAATACTTAAGCATGTAGTGTAATATAGTGGTTTACAAGAAATATATTTTGGTCATCTGAATATTTGGTTTTCAACCATGGCTACTAACTCACAGCTCCTAAAACTCTTGGAATTTCCTGTGATAAGGGTGAGAGAGGTGTGTTTTGTTATGTTAATGAAGTGACATTCAGACCTCACTCAAGGCAAGGGCTCTTTGCCTGAAGGACCAACCACTTGGTGAAAGCCTTCATAACTTTTTGCCCAACATGCCTCCCCTTCCTCCCAATTCAGGATTATCTGGGGAGGGAAGAGGAGCTGGAGATTAGATCAGCAAATGACAATGATTTAGTCAGTCATGACTATGTCATGAAGCCTCCACAGAAAACCTGAAAGGACTGGGTTCAGAAAGCTTTTAGTTTGTTAAATGTATGAAAAGGCAGGAAGAGTGGCAGTCTTACAGAAGGTAATAGAAGCTCTGTGCCCATTCTCCATACCTTGCCCTGTGTACTTCTTTATCTATCTATTGATTTAAATCTTCTATTATATCTTTTAATAAGCTGGCAAACACAAAGTAAGTATTTTTCTGAGTTTTGTGAGTCCCAGTAGCAAATTAAAAGAATAAAAGAAGTAGGCCACTGGGACCTCCAACCTGTAGTTGCTCAGTCACAAGCACAGGTAATAACCTGGGGCCTACAGTGAGACTGGCATCTGAGATGGGGTTGGAGATAGTCTTGGAGGACTGATCCCTTAACTGATGAAATCTTACGCTATGTTCAGGTAGATAGTGTCAGAATTTAGTTGAATTCTTGGAGATCCTGCTGTTGTCTGAAAATTATTTGGCATTGTTGGTATGATGTCCTAAAACCCAAAAAGATATAGCTACCTCAAAATAAGAATAAGGTTGACAGCTTAGATATAATAAGTGAGTATATCAGGGATTTAAAATATACCCAATAAATAATGTAAGGAAATAAGAAAAGATTTTGAAATGAAAACAAGAATAAGAACCTAGTGGTACTAATAGATTAAATATATGTAATCTAGTTGAATTAAGAATACAATGGATAGAATACATAATGGATGCAATAGAGATAAGAAGTCACTTAAGGATATAGTCATCTGGATACCAGCAAAGCATTAAAATTATCAATATAAAAGAGGTGTAAGATGTAGGTGATGTGTGTGGAACAAAAGCTAGAGAAAAAATTAGATTTCCTTACTACTCATAGCCTGTTGACAAGTCCTTGAAGTTCCTCTGGGGACTCAGCTGCTTCCATGTGGACACATCCACTCAGGGCAAAAAGCATTCTTAGTCCACCCCCCCCCCAGGATACTGAAAATCTACTTTCACATGTAAAAATTACTTTGGAAACTTCTTTATCTCTACTCCCCACCCCTACCCTCAAGATATACATTGGCAATCATCTCCCAAGCATATACCCACTGATACACATCAGAAGAGTCTCTTCCCTAAGTTTTTACTAAATAGTAATAAATGACCTTTCCCTAACAATAGCTAGCCCCCTCAAGGTCCTGGAAACCTTGTTTATAAAATACCTTGGAGGCCTGTGCTATCCCTAACCTCCTCCCAAATTGAAAGTATATAATCAGCCACTCTTCATGACCTTCTCTCTCTACTCCAAATAAATAAATAAATATTTTTAAATAAAATAAAATAAATGACTTTTTTTAAATGAAAGAAGAAAAAGGAAAGAAATATTTGAATATTAATGTACATCTGTTTCTCAAGCATAAAATAGTCAAGACACTGGATTAAAACTTACATACAAGAAAAGAAAGAAAATATTCTTAACTATAGTTGACTCTATGAATCCCAAACTAGGGCATACATACCAAAGACAAAAATAAAATCATAAGTGTTAGAGAGAAAAAAAATAATTCATTAATAAACAGACAAGTATCAGACTGACAGAAATTTTTTAAATAACATCAGTTATAAAAAAGAATGAAGTAATAGCTTTATTATCTTGAAAAAAATAATCACAAATGTAAACATTTAGATCCTTATAAAATGTCATTGGAATAGGAAGGCATAATAAAAAAAATTTTCAGGAATACAGACCACAGTTAATTTGCCTTAATTTGTGTAGGCAGCACTTAAATACTAATATTATTTTAACAGTTAAAATGTATCTATGACCTATGGGGTAGAGGAAAAGAGGATGACCAAGTCATCTTGAAATAATTCAGTTTTATGTAAAAAGTAAAAAGATCGAAAAAAAGACTTGAAGAAAAGAGAGATAAAACATATGCATAATAAAAATAAATAAATAAACAACTGGAGTGCCTGGGTGACTTAGTCGGTTCAAGTGTCTGCCTTCAGCTCAGGTGATGATCCCAGGGTTCTGGTATTGAGCCCTGCATCAGGCTCCCTGCTCAGTGGAGAGTCTGCTTCTCCCTCCCATTGAGAAAAAAAATTTGACTTATTTATTTGAGAGAGATAATCTTTAAATTTGACTTATTTATTTGAGAGAGAGTGAGAAAAGAAAAACATGCACACAGCAGGGGGAATAACAGAGGGAGAGGGAGAAGCACCCCACTGAGCAGGGAATCCCCTGCGGGCTCTATCTCAGGACCCGGGTATTATGACCTGAGCTATAGGTAGACACTTAACTGGCTGAGCCACTCACGTACCCCCAATGAATACAATCTTTACAAATAATAATAATAATAATAATAATAATAAATAATATTACAGATAGTATGATTTTTTTAATGTAAGACTTGGTATAAAAACAGGATGACATACTTGTCTAATTATAGCAAAAGACTTTGATAAGTGTAGATGCAGTAGTACATAAAAAATTTAACTTCTTTCATTAACTGATAATTTAATTAGATTAAATTAAGAGACATCAAAATTTAGAGAATCTAATAGTCCTGATCTATTAATAAATGTAGCCATCCTGACCCCAAAACAATAGTCTTCAGTAAGTATATAAGCATAAGTTGAACATTTACACAAACAGGCCATTATTTAGGCCAGAAGTATATGCCAATAAATTCCTAGAGTTAAATATCAGGCTATATTTTCCAAGAATAAGGCAATAAAATTAGAAAACAATGACCAAAATATTAAATTCATATAATTGGAAGTTAACTTCATAGCTAAAAAGAAATAATACAGCTAATTCAGAAATTTTTAGAATTACAGTACTTTGGTAATATCAACTCTCAAAATGAGTAACGGACAGGTGGGGCTAGGGAGGAAGAGATCCATAGGGAACTTTGTGAAAAGGCTCTCAGAAATCCCCAAAATGTGGTGTGGTAAAGAGATAAATTGGACCACCCTACCCCGGGAAGAGCACCCTGATCTAGGCATGTAGGATGGAGGACCACCCTGCCCTAGGTGTATGGGGTGGGTCATGTGGGGTGGGTGTCTCTATGATAAACACCTGTAACCAAAAAAGAATAATCAGACCCTCAAAAGGAGGTAAGCCATTGCAGCAGTTATTGATAGAGATGTTAAAAGGATTAAAGTTGCCTGGTTACCTTTTTATAAAAAATAAACCCTGAAGGCACTCATTGTTAACTGAGTGGGGACCCCTCTTAGTTGTGAGAACTTTTTCTATATATTCACTTGATAAACTTCTGTCACTTACTCACTCTCCATTGCCCACGAGATTCCTTCCTTGACTCCAAGAGACAAGAACCTAGCTCTCCCACATCATTCCCTAGAGTTAAGTATCAGGCTATATTTTCCAATGATAAGGCAATAAAACTAGAATAGAATGACCAAAATATTAAGTCCATGTAACTGGAAGTTAACTTTATACCTAAAAAGAAATAATACAGCTAATTCAGAAATATTTAGAATTACTGTACTATGGTAATATCGTTTGTGAAAATATGTGACAATAATTAAAGGTATGAAGGAAATCTAAAGGTTTAATTGTATTAATTCAAAAGAAAAACAAAACAATACAACAAAACACCAAAGCATAAAACAACAAAACAAAACAAAAAGAATATAAAGGCAAAACCTAAGAACAGCAGCAGTAATAACAAAATATTATGGAAACAAGCAAATTTTTGGAATAGATTAATAAGAAAGATTTGACCAATGAGTACTGGTCAGGAATACTCAGAGATGATGAAGATAAAATAAAATACTAAATGAAATGTATAAAAACTAAATTATAGACTAATTAAAAATGCTTCTAGAAAAAGAGTCTCATTTGAAGACAATAAAATTAATAGCACCATAGACAAAACTGTATTTGTGACATAGGGGAGCAATTAGAGATGATAAAGTATTTCCTTAAATATCAAAGATAACAAGTAGACTCAGTGGCTCAGTCAGCTAAGCCTCTGCCTTCACCTCAGATCATGATCCCAAGGCCCTGAGACTGAGTTTGACTCCCTGCTTGGTGGGGAACCTGCTTCTTCTTTTCCCTCTCCCTCTGCAGCTTCCCCTGCTTGCACTTGTTCTTTCTCTCTCTCACTCTCTCTCTCAATAAATAAAATTTTAAAAGTTAAAAAAATTAAGAAATAAGCATCAAAGATTAATCCATAAGGTAAAAATCTTTATTAAAGTGATTAATTAATTTATATTAAAATTAAATATTTCCTTGCAATTAAGTGCAGTGTGGAGGAAAAGTTAATAGACAACTGACATAGGAATGAACAATACTTAAAATATTTAAAACTGACAAGGAATTATTAGATTTAGACTCCATGATGATCTCTATGTATGTGCATATAAAACACCTTAATATACTTTGTTGGAATGTGCTACAGGAAATTAAAGAGACAGAAAGATAAAGGGGGAAAAAAATAGCTCAACTTGAAATGACTAGTTGGTTGCCATTTACATTTTCCACCACTTTTTTGGTCAATGAAATTATTTTACATGTATCTATTATTATCTTGTAGGACATGTTACACTAAGATCATTATTAATGAAGTTGAGAATAAGAATATGATGCCTCATTTCATCATAGTTGTTAAAAATGATTCCTAAGCTGGTAAATGCAGGAAGCCAGAAACAAACAAATAATAATTAGCACCAGTACAAAAGCTTGTCCACCTGGAACCTGTAAGAAAATCCAACTAGATCCTGAAAATAATGAGTGATTTGAGGAAACTGGACAGGGATATAGATTTCCAGATGCTTTTTACTTATAATGGCAATAGCAACTTAGACAAGGTAATGGAAAAAAATCTATTAATTGGCAGTAGGAAAATTATTAAAAAAATATAAACCATAAGCCAATGAACTTGGGAAAATTATGAAGAATCTCATTAACATAAAATGAAACAATATATATTCGCCAAGGCACATTCACATTTTAAAAAATAAGTTGAAAGGGGAACAATATGCCATAATACATATATCAATGTTTTTCATAGAAGTTTAGTATAAAAAATAAACATTTTAAATAATTTATTTGGAAATTGATATCACATATCTGAAAAACTTGGAAGAAGAAATGGATAACCATGACTAAACAAATGTAGCAGAAAAATGATTTACAATAATAGATAAAAGCTATTCAAAAATGCAGTGAATATTGGCCAAAGCTTAGAAAAATCGATAAAATATAAAATGTAAAATGAATTCATGAATGAAAAAGAGAATCCCATTAAATCTAATTTGGAAAGAACTAATAGTTTTTTTTTTCCTGAATCTGATCTGCCTTTCATTAGGTGGGACACTGACCAAGCCCACTCAGCTCCTCTCTCATGCCCATTAATAGAAAAGTCAGGGACATTAATTACTTCTGGGATGAATTTTAACCACTGTGGATAGGATGCAGAAGCCAGTGGGTTAAACAGATTCTTTCTTGTTTCAGGAAAATAATTCTGAGATGTATTCTGTGCATTAGGATTGATGCTCAGTTGTCCACAATCATAATCCACTCAGTCTGAACTCATATATGTTTCTCCTGGACCACTTAGCTCTTCTCATTCTCTCCTCTTCCATGTGATCAAATCCCAAAATAATTATTTAGGTTGTGTATGCAAGTCCTGATTTTGAAGGGAAACTCAGTTACAGAAAGAGATGAAAATAAAGATACAGGGAAAAAAATGGGGCACTTGGGTGACTCAATTAGATAAGCATCTGATTTCAGCTCAGGTTGTTATCTCAGGGCGATGAGATGAAGCCCCTATAGGCTCTGTGCTGGGCAAGGAGGTTGCTTAAGATTCTCTCTTCTTATCCCTTTCCTTCCACCCCTCACCTCCCATGCTGTCTTTCTCTTAAATAATAAGCACTGCTGAACTATCTTAGATTCTGTACCTTCTCTCCAGCCATGAACCTATCACTGTCTTTAACTCTTGAAAACTTTATTATACAAATTAATGTGGTGAAGGAAGCAATATGAGAAAGCCTATTAATCTGATGAGCATGGAACTGAACAAACCCTATAGATACTTTCCCTTTGATTTCTAGCCTATCAATACCTACAGTGAGTCACATACACTCAAGATTATTGTTTTTATTGTATACTTCATATATTCATTAATTTTTGACTCGTTATCATTTTGTTGAAGTGTTAAACTATGGTAATAAACAAACTTTTAATTAACTTTTCCTCCTAGGATACAAATATAACTTGCACTTGAGCTTTAGCTAATTTTATGTTCTAAAATTGCCAAAACAAAATGATCAAGGTTTCTAGATTATTTACTGTATTTTCTACTATATAATATTGTTCTATCTCTTCTGTATAAAGAAAATGAATGCTTGGGGCTCTTGGGTGGCTCAGTGCGTTAAAGCCTCTGCCTTCTGCTCAGGTCATGATCCCAGAGTCCTGGGATAGAGCCCCACCTCAGGCTCTCTGCTCAGCAGGGACCCTGCTTCCTTTCCTTTCTCTCTGCCTGCCTCTCTGTCTACTTGTGCTCTCTGTCTGTCAAATAAATAAATAAAATCTTTAAAAAAAGCAAATGAATGCTTGATAACTAAATGAATGCTTTACTGAACAAATTAAATATGGCAATAGCATTTTATTTTGTCATGCTTTACATATGAAACTATAATATTATATCACTAGTCTACAAATAATCTACTCACATAGTGATTTGGAAGCTTTTAGCAAAAGAATTCTTCCTCCTGATTGTAGTATAAAAGCCACAGAAATATTCAGAAGACTCCTAGGATAGAAAGTTAAATCCAGTTATCCGTGATGCCTAGAGTAGGACCTGACCTATGTATGTCCTGGGATGCACTAGTAACTGTTACATGTGATAGGATTATATTTAATATATACAGTTTCATTTACTTCACAAAGGAGATATAAATTTGAGAATAAAATATTTGATGAATCTATAAAGTCTATATCTATTTGTAACCAATGTGGTAGAATTAAGATGTTAATTTGAAAAAAAAATTTCATTGAACACATACACATATTCAATTGTTTTTATATATATAAACAGCATTATTTATTTATGTAAATAAATGCATTGTCAGTAAAATCCATTTACTTATCAATCATAAGGGTAATTTTAAGTACTAAGAATAAGAAATATGTGAAAAGATAAGTGTTCAAGAGTGCAGTTTGTGGTAATTAATACAACATGATAGGCTCATAAAAAAGATATATTACTTGAACTTAAAAGCTTCTATAATTAAGCGATGACCACTTGAAATTTGTAATTAGTCTTGCTGCAGGTTTTCCTTGCACTTATTGCCCTTCCCCAGAAGTTCATTAAGAATTTCTGTGAATGTCCTTATGTTTAATCTCATTCATAGATTCCACTGCTGCTCACAAAACAAAGCCAAAAAGAGAGGTGACTCTATGTGGCACTCCATCCACAAGCAATACATTTATAAATAATTAAAAAGCTCTCTACTTCATTTGTTACACATTCAGCTGATAATTTAAAAGAGTAACTGAGGCCATTTTATCAGCACTTTTAATAGAATGCGACTCAGAAACTTCACAGTGTTATTTAAGAAGAAATGCTCATGTGTTAAGGTTTTTATTTTTTTTTAAATCAACAAAATAATTTTCAAATATTAAAAGCAAATGTCTCCTTTTCCTCCAAGTTTCCTTGCTATGTCAAAGTTATAATTAAATACATTACAATCGTATTTTGAGTTGTAGATAAAAACAAATGTTCTGAAACTGTCTGTGGGTTGAGTGTCTGGGTTAACTAGTATAAATATCTGAACTCAAGGTATTTAGACTGTATTAGATGGTTCTTTTAGACTATTTAAAAATACATGCTCAGATAATGACAACATTATTTTATTCATTTTAATAAATAAATTATTTTATTTAATTATGTTTAGATATTTATTTATTAAATTAATGATTTAATATTTAAAAATCTAAATTTGAAATATTTTAAATTCTAAAAAATAGTTATTTAATTAAATCGATATATTTAATATAAATATTTAATAAATTATTTAATCATTATTATAATGATTATGCAATACATTATGTATTGTGTAATAATTGCATTTTAATAAATAAATAAATGTATTATTTACATTATCTTATTTTACTTTATTTTATTTAGTTGACAAAGAGAGGGAGAACGCAAGCAAAGGGAGCTGCAGGCAGAGGGAGAGGGAGAAGTAGGCTCCCAGCTGAGCAGAAAGTTCAAACTGGGGTTCCATCCCACGACCCTGGGATCACCACCTGAGTCGAAGGCAGATGCTTAACTGACTGAGCCATCCAGATGCCCAAGGCTTTGTATTCTTCGCTTCTAAACATTGATGCTGCTTCATCTCTGGAGTTAGTCAATTGATGCTGAGAATTCATATCAAAGAATTGATAGTAGCTGTTAAACAGAAACATGTAATTTAGGGGAAAAAAAAGAACAGAAGGAAGAGAAAGGCCAAAAGTCAAAAGCATATTAATATAAAATTTAATTAGATAAATAAAGCTGGTATTCCTGAAGGGGGCTAATAAAAGAGCTGCAAAGAGCTGATAGGATTAGGAAAATTGTCCACTCCTGGTCATTTCATAATTTTAAACTATTCCTTATTAATAAATATACTTAGTTCCAGAAACACAACCACATAAGGACATTTCCACCAAGTTTCCTCTAACAGCATTTACAAATAAGACGTTCAAACAATGTAGTTCGTTACATGTTGCATCTGTATCTTAAAGTTTAAACACTTTCTGTGACACATTTTCTAACAATGAAAATTTATATATAAGGTATATATATATATATATATATATATACCTTATCCCTAAATGGAAAAAAATATATATATATATAGAAACCTTATCCCTAAATGAAACCTTTCTTTGTTTATTAGCTTAAATAGGTAAATTAGCAACAACAACAACAACAAACAGCTAATATTATAGAGGTAGGAACAATTTACCTTTTCATTCATTGCTATTTTCTAAAAATTCCTATTTTATTTTTTTCTCAAGTCTGTCATAATAATTTTCTAAATCTCCTGCCTTATTCAATTTTTTTCTTTTAGTGGAAATCTCTATTTCATATTTATTTTCTCTTCCTCCACTCTTTGCTCTAATAATTCAATGTATTATTAGATTTTCTGTTTTTCTCTTTATCCAGATATATCTTTTCTTTCTTTCTTTCTTTTCTAAATAATTTCATTTGCTGGCATTTTACATCAGTACATGCTTTCTTATGGATGTTATAAATGTCTGTGGAACTACTAGAAGAAAAAACTTTTTTACCTTTAAGAAGTTTACAGTCTAGAGTGCCTGGGTGGCTCAGTTGGTTAAGTGTCTTCCTTCAGCTTAGGCCATGATGCCAGGGTACTAGGATCCAGTCCTGCATCAGCTGCCTGCTCAGCAAGGAGTCTGGTTCTTCCTCTCCCTCTGCCCCTCCCTCTCTCTTTCTAATAAATAAATAAAATCATTAAAAAAAAGACTTACTGAAATCTGAGACTGAATTACTAAATTCAGTCTTAATATAAGACAGCTAAACAAAGCAATGATCACAACTGGAAAATTTAATCAGATCATGGTTTAACATTTTTGGTTGACACGGGACCTCTTTCAGTAACAACTTCCCTAAATATCAATTTCTTTTTAAGGCAAAAAATTTTGACAAGAAATCCAGATCCTTCTCATCATTTTCATATCAATTTAATGTGACATCCTCGGAGTATATAATCAAATATGTAATTATTCTATCTGTTGCCTTGTATATTGCCTGTATCTTTTTCAGACTCAAAGTTCCATTGAGGTAGAGTTTTTTTGTTTTGTTTTTAAAGCAGAGATTTTTAAAGTGTTTGATATATACAAGATGCTTAATAAGTGTTTACAAAACCCATGTATTTCAGAAGCCTTAAACAGGCTTTAAAATAATGTAGGTGATATTAGTAGTCATATCAAACAGTTTGTAGGTTTCAGTCATGTAAATAACTACATTTCTCAGAGACAGCGAAACATACAAATGATCTGGGTCCAGTAGGATAATGCTAGCATGTGTTGTAAATTCTCTTATATGACCTTATTCTTGCAAAAATTGGTTATGTGGCAGAAAAAAAGGTATCACTATCTTATACTTTATGATTTAAAGAGATTTATGGAAGTTGTTAATTTCTTACACTACCCCTTTGTTTCAGTGGACCCAATTTCCGTGGTAATGGTGAGAGGAAAGTAGGCAATTTAGGCAGCAGCAAAAATCTCCTACAAGGCACTATAAAATAAGGCTTGTTCTAGATCATGGGTCTGTCCAAAGGGGAATGTTAAGGGGTAGAATGGATGATGGGTGCATTGTGGACTTATAACTATAAGATTAATACTGTTATGCCCCAATAATGGGTCTATGATTAAAGGAGCGAGAATGATGTAAAGCGAAGGTCAAGCAAAGCCTTATTTTATGCCAAGCATCAAGAATCTAACCGAACGTTCAGAGCCACACCTCTTATGAGAGAAGGCAACCCTTCACTGTTTCACAGTCTAGCTTTTTTTTTTTTTTTAAAGAATTTATTTATTTATTTGACAGAGAGAGATCACAAGTAGGCAGAGAGGCAGGAAGAGAGAGAGAGAGAGAGAGGAGGAAGCAGGCTCCCTGCCGAGCAGAGAGCCCGATGCGGGGCTCGATCCCAAGACCCTGAGATCATGACCTGAGCCGAAGGCAGAGGCTTAACCCACTGAGCCACCCAGGCGCCCCTCACAGTCTAGCTTTTAAGGGCAAAGGCCATGAAGTCAGGCCTGGCCACGCACAGGTGACCAATGAGATTTTAACACACACAGGAAACTCCACAGTGAGGCTAGGTGACCAATTGAGGTTCAATTTACCCTAGTATAGACATTTGACCCAGCCTATTACACCTTGATTAGGATTGGTGCCAAAATGGTTCCCAAAGGGCAGAGGAGTGGGGCATACTCCTTAGTATCTAGGGAGACAATATGCAAACACCACCCCCCCTCCCGCTGATTGATGTCTCCACCTGGCCTGACCCACCCTTGTATATGGGCTTTGTTACCTGGAGCTGATTTCCAGGTCTTGTTTTTAAGTGAATTCCCTGGGGGAAGGGGAGCAAGGACAGTTTCAGGGTTAACCTCAATGAAAGCCTCTTGCTAAAATATAAAAATATAAAATAGGTTTTTACATTACAACAACTCAGTAGGGAAAGTCCCAGTGTGGTGATCAAAGAAGTGATGTAACTTGCATTGCACATTTTATTTTTAAAACGTGTTTAAGTTGTATTTTTCCCTGCCATGACATCATACTTTATCTTCATCTCTGTCTACTAGTTTAAAACTAGTTAAACAAACTCGACAATTTTTTAAAAAATATTTTATTTATTTATTTAAGAGGAAAAGCCAGAGAGAGAGAGAAAGAGAGAGAGAGAGAGAGAGCATGAGCAATATGGGGCTCGATCCCAGGACTCTTGAGATCATGATCTGAGCCAAAGGCAGACACTTAACTGACTGAGCAAATGAGACTCCCACAAACTCAACAATTTTATAAAATTTTTATTTGTTGGGGTGCCTGGCTGGATCAGTCAGTAAAATATGTAACTCTTGATCTTGGGGTTTTACGTTTGAAAACCACCTTGGGTGTAGAGGTTTTTAAAAATAAAATCTTTTAAAATTTTTTTTTCATTTTTTTATTTAAGCCATTGTATGGCAGTGTTGATCACTATATTGTACACATGAAACTAATATTAACGTTATTTTAACTAACTGGAATTTAAATAAAAACTTTAAAAATAAAATGAAAATAATAATCATAAAAATAAAAAAGAGGAAAAATTATTTGGCAGGCAATATTCTTTTTTTTTTTAAAGATTTAATTTATTAATTTAACAAAGAGAAATCACAAGTAGATGGAGAGGCAGCAAGAGAGAGAGAGAGAGGGAAGCAGGCTCTCTGCTCAGCGGGACTCCATCCCAGAACTCTGAGATCATGACCTGAGCCGAAGGCAGCGGCTTATCCCACTGAGCCACCCAGGCGCCCGGCAGGCAATTTTCTTAATTGCATGATTATTTATTATTATTTATTATTATCATAGTCTGTGTGTGTCGGTGGGAAGTGGCTGGTATTCCAGTGAGTTCCATATCTGTGTTACACTGAGGTCCATGTCTGTAGTCAGTCTTTTTTTTTTCTTTTAATTTATTTTCAGTGATCTAAAATTCATTGTTTATGTACCACACCCAGTGCTTCATGTAATAAATTCCCTCCTTAATACCCACCACTGGGCTCACCCAACCACCTGCCACCCTCCTCTTCAAAACCCTCAGTTTGTTTCTCAGAGTCCACAGTCTCTCATGGTTTGTCTCTCCCTCCGATTTCCCCCAGCACACTTCTCTCCATCTCCCAGTGTCCTCCACGTTATTCCTTATGTATTGAGTCTTATAAAAACTTTTATTTCTTTCCCTATTCTGCTTTGCATATGCTTACCTTAGATGTTAAAATGTTATATACCTCTCCTGCCTGGTCCATTTTCTCTCTCTTCTCTCATGATTTCTCATGCTCTCCCTGCCAACCCCACATGCCTTACAATATCTGGATATGACTAATTTCTTCCTGAGCTACTTTATTCTACTCTGCCATATGGTTGCCCTTCCCTCTTCTGTACCATAACTTCTATCCCCTGCATTTGTGCTTTAACAATACCTAATTCTTTTCACAACATCTGTATCTTTGAGGTCAATACTCAGTAGTGCAATCGCTGGGTCATAGGCTAGCTCTATTTTACTGGAAAGAAGGGCCATATGCACCCCAGTGTTCATAGCAGCAATGTCCACAATAGCCATTCTGTTGAAAGAGCCAAGATCCCCTTCAACAGACAAACGGATAAAGAAGATGTGATCTATGGATACAATGGAATATCACTCAGCCATCAGAAAGGATGAATACCCAACTTTTGCATCAACATGGATGGGACTGGAGGAGATTATGTTAAGTGAAATAAGTCAAGTAGAGAAAGTCAATCATCATATGGTTTCACTTATTTGTGGAACCTAAGGAATAGCATGGAGGACATTAGGAGAAGGAAAGGAAAAATGAAGTGGGGGCATTGGAGGGGGAAATGAAACATGAAAAACTATGGACTCCAAGAAACAAACTGAGGGTTTTAAAGATGAGAAGGATGTGGGGATGGGTGAGCCTGGTGATGGGTATTAAGGAGGGCACATATTGCATGGGGCACTGGGTGTTTTACACCAACAATGAATCATGGAACACTACTTCAAAAACTAATGATGTATTGTATGGTAACTAACATAACATAATTAAAAAAAAAAAGGAGGGGAACAATACCTAACACTCAATCTGTGCTAGTTTCTTGTTTACCTCCTTTTAAAAGTAAGCTCATTAGTGGTTTTTTGTTTGTTTGTTTGTTTGTTTGTCTCAACTAAAAGAAGAAAAATAATACACATTATTTTGAAAACTTTTTGAACAGTGTACAAATGTTAGTCAAGTCCACAATGTCTCATCTCTTCTTCCTCCTAACATGGCTAAGTTGAAAAACCCTTTATCTGGGAAAAGATCATTCTCCTGCCACCTTGTGTAAGATTTTGGCTTTAGCTTAGATTATCCTTTCTTTCCTTTTCTGAAAATAAGTTGAAAATATTAATAGCCTCAGTTTCTTCTTCCAAAATATGACTGCTTCTTTATCAAGTGCAAAAGCAACCCATTTTGACCATAGTAAACAGCTTGGACCTACTTTTTTTGGCTCACTGTTTTAGTGAGACAAGTGGAGTGAAGATGACACACCATTTCCAAATGTATTCATAATTGGTAGACCATACTTCTAACTTGAAGTTTTGTTGCCATTAAACTACGACCAGACTCGCTATAATTACAGAGGTAAATTCTTTATATTTACTATATTTGAAATTACCATATAATACCAAAATAAAATTATGATTATGTGAAGAGTCTGTAATATTAAGAAGATGACTTTGAAATTATTGCTTATCTAAATGAAATTTCCCATTTTATAATCTTGTATAAGCTTCCGTTGTCATTTTCTATTTAAAATCTATTAGAAGGCATTCTTATTTTCCCTTAAGTGGGAATTCAAATGTGGAACAAATTCATCCCAAAGGAACAGATTCTATATTCCACTGAAGACCAGGTGGCTTCCATGTGGCATTTTGCCTCTTGCATATTGTTCATCTCCTACAACAAATGGGGGTATGCTCTTTAGTAAACTAATTCAACTCAATTAGAGACATTGTCTTCAAGGGATAACATCATAGAGACTAGAATCAGAATCATGCTTTTGGGAAAATTGGGCCTAGGTTTTTTGTTTTGCTTTGTTTTGTTTTAAGATTTTATTTATTTATTTGACAGACAGAGACCACAAGTCGGCAGAGAGGCAGAGAGAGAGGGGGAAGCAGGCTCCCTACTGAACAGAGAGCTTGATGCAGAGCTCGATCCCAGGACCCTGAGATCATGGCCTGAGCCAAAGGCAGAGGCTTAACCCACTGAGCTACCCAGGCGCCCCTGGGCCCAGGTTTTGATGGCTTCTTTCCTCAATCTTATAAAACCTATTTGAACTCTACTGGATGCCAGAACTGCTTAAAAATATTTGGTCCCTTGTAATTTTAACCTTCCAGTATTCAATGCACCTGATCCATGTAATATCCTATAGTATTTTTGTCAAATGAAGACTCTCAAAGTGTGTTTCTTGGGAGACACTTTTCAATTGGTTGCTTACATTTCTGCATTTATTATTTGTTCTAGACCATCCTTTGAAGATGGTTGTATTGAATAGACTTGGAAGACAGAAATAGTATCTTTTTTTTTTTAACTTAACCTGTTGTGTTTGCAAATATTATCTGCCTCTGTTTTGATTCTTCTTGTGGGAACTGGTGCTCAGAACTGATATATAACTCCCACCCCTACACACACACACACACACACGCACACACACAAACACACACACACACACACACACACACAAATACTGTTAATATTCTGGCTACTTCTATTGCTGTGAATAATAAACTATATTATTTCTGAACCATGAGTCTGCGTCTTCTATCAACACCCAAGAAACCACGGCAGACTCATACACCAGCTTTCAAATAAGGGAAAATAATCTCAGATGCTTTATATTTTTTGATAGTGTTACCTACTTCTGAACATATGACCGAACACATATAAAGCTGGAGCCATGACCATTTAGAGCTTCTTCTGTGGAAGAACTATGCATTCACTAGTAAACAAAAGTAGTTTTATCTTCTTTTTTTTTCCTCCTGGACACCATTTCCTCTCTCACACTGTTGCTCAAATTGGATGGAGTCTAAGGTCCTTTGAGGAAATTTTTGTTTAATGACTCAAAATAAAATAGGAAGAGTCTAAAGTGCTAAATGTAATTCTAGATAAAAGGTATAAGATCATGCCTGAAAGGATAGTAATTTTATCTAACAACTGCCTGTTCACCCCTTATTTGATCATTAACTAATCTCCAAATTCCTGACTAAATCCCTTTTGTAAGCCAGAATGTGAGCTAAAAACTGGGATTTTAAAAAAGTTTTCATTTGAAATCCAGTTAGTTAACATATATGGTTGTATTAGTTTCATGTGTACAATATAACATCTAGCACTCGGTGCTCATCATGACAAGTGCTCTAATTAACCCCCATCACTTATTTAATCCATCACTCCTTTCAGATCCTCTCAAGTAACCATCAGTTTATTCTCCGTAATGAAATGTCTGTTTCTTGCTTTCTTTCTCTTTCTATGTCTTATTATTTCCCCCTTTGCTTGTTTGTTTTGTTTCTTTTATTCCATATATGAGTAAAGGTATTTGTCTTTCTCTGACTGACTTATTTCACTTTTAGCATTATACTGTCTAGTTCCAGCCATGTTATTGCAAATGGCAAGATTTCAGTCTTTTTTTATGGCAGAATAATATTCCATTGTATATACATACCACTTATTCTTTATTTATTCATCAATTGATGGATACTTGGGCTCTTTCCATATCTTAGCTTTACAAATAATGCTACTATAAACATAGGGGTGCTAGCATC
Organism: Mustela nivalis; assembly: GCF_964662115.1. Classification (NCBI taxonomy): domain Eukaryota; kingdom Metazoa; phylum Chordata; class Mammalia; order Carnivora; family Mustelidae; genus Mustela; species Mustela nivalis. The sequence goes on along the minus strand of NW_028136137.1, from coordinate 300,552 downwards.
CCTTTGAATACGTTTTCTTATATTCATTGGTAAATACACACCAACAGGATTGTTGGATCACAAAGGACTTCTATTTTTAAATTTTATGGAAATTCCATACTGTTTTCAAATATGGCTGTATCAGTTTGCATCACCACTAACAGTTCACAATTGTTACTTTTTCTTTTTTTTAAGATTTTATTCATCTGACAGAGAGAGATCACAAGTAGAGAGAGAGAGGAGGGAGCAGGCTCCATGCCTGGCAGAGAGCCCAATGTGGGACTTGATCCCAGGACCCTGAGATCATGACCTGAGCTGAAGGCAGAGGCTTAACCCACTGAGCCACCCAGGCAGCCCCCACAAGTGTTACTTTTTCACATCCTCTCCAACACCTTTTGTTTCTTGTAGTGTTGATTTTAGCCATTCTGACAGGTGTGAGGTGGTATCTCTTTCTAGTTTTGCTTTGCAATTTCCTGATGATACATGATGATGGACATCTTTTCATGTATCTACTGAACATTTGAATGTGTTCTTTGGGGAAACACTTGTTCATGTCTTCTATCCATGTTTTTATTGGATTATTTGTTTTTGGATGTTGACTAAAAACTGGATATTAAGTAACACACAAGACAGGTTTCCTTGAGCTTAAATTTTATTTGCATGAGTGTCATTAACAGGAAAAAATATGCATATGTGTATGTACAAGTGTGTTTATGTATACATCTATCTATCTATCCTCTATCCCTGTTCCTGTCTTCTAATTGTGGTAAATCTTGTAAAGTGGGAAATGGGATAGTCTGAAGAAATGTGCTGCTGGATATGTAGGGTGAGCAAATTTAATTGCACTCAGATGCATTGGATATAAGTGAATCACTCAAATGAGTTATTTAATATTATATAGAAACAAATTAAAATTTTATGTTGTTGAAAATAATAGGTGGTTAAAATAATTTTTGTTGTTTGTTGTTTTTGTGCCTTTTTTTTGTTTATATATACTATGGTGTGAATGTTTATGTCTCCCAAAATCATATTATGAAATCTAACTCTGGAAGTGATAGTATTAAAACATAGGGGCCTTTGGGAGGTGATTATGTCATAAGTGGGATTACAGTCCTTTTAAAGGAGACCCCAGAGCGCTCTCTTGATTCATTCATCATGTACGTTTACAGTGAGAAGATAGCCATCTATGAGGATGTGGGCTCTCCCTGGATCTGCCCATTCCTTAATCTTGAACTTTTCAGTTCTAGAACTGTGAGAAATAAATTCCTGTTCTTTATAAGCTATTCAGTCTATATCATGTCCATTATAGCAGCCTGCATGCAGAAGAACACTATGACCTAAAACGAGAGCAATAAATATAAAGTTTCAGTAAAGTCAGTTGGTACAATGTTTTTTTACTTAGAGAAGACATGCTGCTTCATGTTAAACCTTGATATTGGATATGTTTCTTGAAGGGCCACTTCTTACTCCTTTGTGTGTTTTCCACAAAGTCCAGGATGATGCCTTACATAAAGGTAATATTTTATGAATACTGTTGGAAATATATACTTCTCTAAAATCTTATTTTGCCTACAGATTACTTGGATCCACTTTGCCTTGTGTAGAATATTTGAAATATATTAAGAACAGAATGTCTCTCTAAATAACATTTAGAATCATCATTAGTTTATGACTCCTGACTCATTTGTTTATGCAGTGATACTTACTGCAAGAACACTGAAGTTTGTAATATAATTTTTGAATTAATCACCAAGCTAGTTTATTATAACTTATGAAAAAATAATTTCTCATGTTGGTTTAATTCTGCTCTTATGTTATGGTCATGACATTTTCATTAAAATAAAGTAGAAAATAGAAGTAAATAATAAATGAAAAATAAAAAATAATAAATAAAAAAATAAAAGTAAAACTCTTGTGAAATGTTAAACTTTTCTTACTTATTTTGTTTTGCTTTTCCTCTACGATGCTGGCAAAGCTGTATTTTGCAGATAGATTCAATTTTCTAGTTGCTAGGTTTGTTACTTTTGCTAAAATTTTCAAAATATAAGAAGTTGAATAGTCATGGATTGTTTATTAAACTCCTTATCTACACATATAAAAATAAAACAATGATGGTGACCTGGGTATTTCTAAAATTGTATTCTGTTTTTCCATATTGTGTTTTACAATGTAATTAATAAAGATTTTGCATATATTAACACCCATCCCCTTCTATCTCATCTGTATGTCCATTACAGAGCATGTATGATTTCTATTCATTGCTATGTTGTGGTGAAGAGATTGTCTGAAGTAGTCCTATATTTATGCAGGTAGATCTTAAGCTACGGTGCTCTTGTTTATTTGCTTGTTCGTGATCAGTATGTCTGAAAGATGGTAACTATTGCATCAGGTATGACGATTAAAAAATATTATTGGTGCCTGATACACTGTGATGAAATAGGTAAGTCGATTCATAATTTGTTAATTAAATTAGAAAAAAATTCCTTTGGATTTGTCCTTTATTAAGAGTTTTTTTTTTTTTAACAAATTGCTTGGGATGTTTTTTGTGTAATATATATCACATGCCTCAACCTTTAAATTTGAATGTAGAAAAGAGTTATCAGAATGAGCCTAGAAAATATTGTTATGAAATATTTGTGTTCTGTTATATTATGTTAACTTAGGAAATAATGGTAGTTATTTTTATTAGCATTTCCTACTTTCCACATGCCCTTACAGATGAGATATCATGTTTTCCTACTCTTTTTATCGTGGTTGTTATATTCTTCATGATCAATAACAATCAATGAAAATTCATAACATTAATTTTCTTTGGGAAAGTGATATTTTAGCAAGAATCCATGACCAAAAATTTTAGCTGTTGTTCTTCTAGGAGATGAGACTATCAATGTTCCCGAAATTTCAAGAAATAGAACTTATTAATTGTGTTGGTTGATGTTTATTGTTTCTGAACTTAGAGGTGCATAATTCAATTTAAAATTTATTTTGGGGGCGCCTGGGTGGCTCAGTGGGTTAAAGCCTCTGCCTTTGGCTCAGGTCATGATCCCAGGGTCCTGGGATCGAGCCCCGCATCGGGCTCTCTGCCTAGCAGGGAGCCTGCTTCCTCTTCCCTCTCTCTCTGCCTGCCTCTCTGCCTACTTGTGATCTCTATCTGTCAATTAAAATAAATAAAATCTTAAAAAAAATGGAGTGGACCTTACGGGGGTGCTTATCTGAAATTGAGGGACATTATAAAAAAAATAAAAAATAAAATTTATTTTGAATTGAAAACAAGATCTTACTGAAGTTTAGGCATCCCACTTTATATCAGGCCTCCAGTACATTATAATTTATTTATAGAAAATTTCATAAACATGAATGTCACTTTTCCTATTGCATTTATACTGAAACTGCAATGACTCAAAGATGTCAGATCTGAAAAGCACTACCTTTCTATAATTTCTGTTTCCTAGAAGGAATGGATATACCATTTTAGCACAATTATCCAACAGTATTCAAAACCACCATGAATTTTAAGACATAGTTTTTACACCCTAAAAATCAAGTATGAAAATGTATAAACAACCAAATCTCTATCTGTAAATGAAATACTCCCACACAGACGTGTTTTAAAACTTTCTAACTTAAGGGATTTGATAGCACAGACTCAGGGTAGTAGTTTCAGTGCCTACAGTATACTTTCAGGGAGAGAGTAATGTAGGCTCTGAGTCACTTTCTGCCTAGAGATGACCTAATAGTGGTTCTGCCATTGTTTGTTTGTTTTTGAAAATACGTCCCTGGGCGTCATTCAGAAAATGCAGAGTTTGGCAATCTATATAAATTAAGGATGATCTTTTTGAATGTTTGTCTTTCACTACATCAAATTAACATAATTGGACAGAAATTCCACTAAATTAAGCATTGTTAGGAAACGTGTAAATTGGAGCTGCTCAAATTAGTTGCTCTTTGAACTATGTGCTGTTGGTTCAGGATTAGATAAGGAGTTTGAAGGAAAACCTAAATCATTGCTTCCTTTTTTGAGAGAGTCTTAGCATATTTTCTTAAAATTAGCTGAAATAAACAATGTGTTTAGTCGCAAAGTGATTTGCATTTTTGCACAAACTCCCTATCTCCTTGAGAATTATAACAAATATTTCATGAAACATCATTGATCTTTACTTTGTGACACTGCTGTAAAGTACATTCAGAGTTGCCAGTTAAAAGTGTTAGTGTTGAGATGAAATGTCGTGCATTTTTCTTCACTTCCATACAAATGAACAAAGTAATTTATTAAGACACAATGAAGAAAAAAAAATTGACAATGAGTTCCAGATTTTAAAAATCACTTGCCATTCAATCCAAATTGTGAGTTTGATCGGTTACCGAACACTTTATAATGCACCCCTGGTAATTTTACAGAGATTATTTTTTTCTTACCAATTCTTGATTATTCTGTCTTGCAATGCAGAGAAAGCTAACTAAATTAAAATAAACTTCCGTTAATTTTGATTGTTATAAACTTAAAACTGATTAATTTCCATATACAGAGTTTAAAATGTTCACAATTTACATTAAATATATATTCTGTGTGTACCTTGGAAAAATTATACTGAAAATTGAAATTAAAATGATGTTGTATATAGCTGCAAGAAGCCGCCTGTCCCATTTCATCTTACTATATAAGTTTTGTCAGGTAATTTATAAAATCCCTACTGCATAACAAGTCTATTTTTATTGGAATGGGTAGTAATGTTTCTTCTTATTTCTAAATAAGAGTTGGTCTATGAGTGCATCTGCAACTGTATTTTTCCTAAGTGGCTTCATGGTCTTGAACTGAGAAATCTCAGAACATTAAACATCAAAATAATATATTTTGACATAATTAGACATCAAGGAAATGCAATTAAAATGACACTGAGATATTACTACCCACTTACCAGAATGGCTAAAACTAAATATAATGACAAGACCAAAAGAAAAAATATACCATTTGATGATACACAATGGCAAGTTGTACCATAACTTAACCATCTCAGACTAGTGAAGTGTTAAATTTGTTTTTCTAAGCAATGTTTTGGGTCACTTACCACTTTTCAAGGATATAAAGTGCTACCATTTTACTTAAAACTGTGAAATTTGGTCAGATTTAAATTTCAATTTATGTTAAAACATTCTGTAAACTGTGTTAAACTTTGACATTTGTTCCCTCTGTTCAGTGAATAACACTATATCATATTCTGAAAAATACGCTAATTTTCATTTTGAAAAATATCCCTTTTTCCTCTTATGGTAATTATTAATATGAATTAATAGTAGAATTTGATATGGTTCCATATGCCCATAAATACGTTTATTGTATATTATCAAATTTAATAATGAATATAATGTACTTCTTTGGACAATTTTTAAAGACCAGTCAACCTGGGGATAAAAATATATGTTTATAAAAAATAAAAAGTTAAAAAAAAAAAAAGACCAGTCTACTCTTAAAACAAAAAAATGGAGACGCACTTCTTTAGTTCACACAAATTTCATTTTATTATATATAACCTCAGATAAATTTCAACAAATCATAATTTATTAAAATTATGTCTACTTAAAAATCTCATAGAGAGTAAAACCATCAAAAATAAAAATAAACACACACAACACACACACATCACCCATGTATTGGCAAATTACAGTTGCTGTAACAATACATTAGGCATTCCACTGTTGAGGGCTATCATATCAAAATTTCCATCAGTGACAAGAAGATTTGTATCCAAATGGACTGATTTTCCAGAATCCAAGAAAAAGTCTCCTAGGGTTTATTTAAAGATAAATATTTGAACAAATACTTCTTAAATTTAGGAAATTCAGAACATACGATTAAGGAATATTTGCAGTGCAGACTATATTCAATCCTTCCTTCAAAATGTGCCTTTGAGTACATAATTCTGTTTTCTCTATCTAAATTGAGCTGTTCTCCAAGGAAGTTTTCTAAAATGTGTATCTCTGTGTGATAAATGTTCTAAGACCTAACATGCTTCATTGTATTTTTACTGTGCTCTCAAATTTAATCAATAATTTGGCTTGATGTATAATATCTAGTTTCAAATATCTTTTCCATCTATACAAACACCCAGCTGTCTCCTTTATATGCTATTACTATTGAGAATTCTGCTGTCAGTATTATTCTTGTACATTTTAGGTGATCTGTTCTTCTCTTGGGCATCATTTATGCTCTTCTCTGTTTTTGATATTCTTAAAACTCACCATAAAGTATATGAGTGGTTTTGTGTGTGTGTGGTTTTTGTTTTGTTTTGTTTCTGATTTCTCATGTTTGGCATCATTTTAAGTCTAGTATCTTTTATCTTTCTTTAATTCTCCAAAATTTATCTCAGTACTTATTTAAATATTTTCTTTATTTTTTTTTCTCTTCTGCTGCATTTGGGCAAAAGTCATTAATTTGTTTGTTTGTTTGTTTTTCCCAACTCATTTATTCATTTTACAGCTATATTCATCTTAGTCTCCATTTATTGTATTCTTTATTTCAACAATTTTCACTTAATTTATATTCACAGTATAGTATCTATTCTTTGTATATGTATATCATTATTTTATCATATACTTTTAAGCTATTTTTAAAAATATTTTATTTATTTATTTGACCGTGAGAGATCACAAATAGGCAGAGAGGCGGGCAGTGAGAGAGGAAGGGAAGCAGGCTACCTGCTGAGCAGAAAGCCCGATGTGGGGCTTGATCCCAGGACCCTGAGATCATAACCTGAACCGAAGGCAGCGGCTTAACCCACTGAGCCACCCAGGCGCCCCTTTTAAGCTATTTTTTTAAAGTACAGTCATTCTTTTTTTTTTTTTAAGATTTTCTTTCTTTATTTATTTGACAGAGAGAGATCACAAGTAGACGGAGGGCAGGCAGAGAGAGAGAGAGAAAGAGAGAGAGAGGGAAGCTGACTCCCTGCTGAGCAGAGAGCCTGATACAGGACTTGAACCCAGGAACCTGAGATCATGACCTGAGCTGAAGGCAGTGGCTTAATCCACTGCGCCACCTAGGCGCCCCTAAGCTATTTTTTTAATTCCTGTTCCAATAACACTTGAATTGCCATATAAAGTTAACCACATCACCTTTTTTAGGTAAGTAATTGTACTTTTTATGTGCATAGTTATTTTGGTCCATGAATTCAGCTCCTCTTAGGATCATCAAATCTCTGTAAAGTCTGGGTATGCTAGGATTTTCTAAGCAACAATAAAATACATTGAAACCTGGTAGCTTAATTATAATAATGTTTTCTTTCTCAATCATTCACAATAGTATTACATTCTGAGTAGCTTCCTTCTATTTTGCAGCTATAGTGTTTGGAAAAACTTGAATTGTGATATCACTGTGATAATGTGAATTAGTCAGGGTTTTTTAGAGAATTGGGAAGATAAAAAAAGGAAGATATTCTCCAGGGCCAACTCTAGAAGTGACTATTCAATTGAACAAAACTCAGAAATGCCATCTCCAGTGAAATACAAAGAAGATTATGTATAGTTCTGGGCACACACATCTCATTTGACCCAATGATGTATATCAATGAAAGACTGAAGGCCAATCACCACTCCATGGGAGAATTTAAAAATAAATTTACTAATGAGGCCAAGAATTCAGAATCACAAATAATTCAGAACTAATAATAACTGCCTTCACTTGATGTAAGATAAATCCTACGATCAAGTTTCAATTTTAAATTCTTACAATTTTAAATTCTTAAATCCTTATGAAGAAGCATCATTTGGAGGGAGCAGTTTTCATAATTTATCATCCATCAGCCTTTTTTTTAAGATTTTATTTATTTCTTGGACACAGAGAGAGAGAAAGAGAGAGAGAGAGAGAGATCACAAGTAAGCAGAGAGGCAGGCAAGCAGGGAAAGAAGCAGGCTTCCTTTTGAGCAGAGCCTGATGTGGGGCTGGTTCCCAGGACCCAGAGACCATGACTTGAGATGAAGGCAGAGGCTTAACCCACCACCCACGTGAAGAGAGAGCCACTCAGGTGCCCCTCATCCATCAGTCTTAATTGATTGGAGGAAAATGTGTGGAGGAATAATGCCTTAGGGAGGTAATCTCTCTAAAGAATTTTCAAGTCTTTACCCCTTCAAGGTTTTTGTACAGTTCTGATAGCCTCTAAACATCCAGCTGATTTCTACAGTGACAGGCCTGTTAAAACCTGTCTTCAAACCAGGAATAGAGCTTGAAACATACCAGTCAAGAGCAACTTTGAGTCTTTTAAGGAATTTATCATCATTTCTTTGTTTTTGGTTAATATCTGAAATAGTTCCATATTACACTTGCATAATTTCTCCAGAGCTGACTTTGAAGGAGGCATTCAGTTCCAGCTAGTTCCATATTTTGGCAAGAACTATAATTCTATATATAAAAAAAAAACAAACATATTTTAGGGTGCCTGGGTGGCTCAGTGGGTTAAAATCTCTGCCTTCGGCTCAGGTCATGATTCCAGGTTCCTGGGATTGAGTCCCACAGTGGGCTCTCTTCTCAGCAGGGAGCCTGCTTCCATTCCTCTTTCTCTGGCTGCCTCTCTGCCTTCCTGTGATCTCTGTCAAGTAAATAAATAAAATTTTTTAAAAAACATATTTTATACCAGTTATTCATGTTTATTAACGAAGATATCACAATACAAATAATACAAACAGTTGCTCTTTATTAATACCTTCAACCAAGATCAAAAAATATGTCATATTTTATACAAAAATTTTATATCATCTGATAGGTCAGATATATATAAAATTACTTTTAAAGTTTTAAAAATATCATCAAATATTTTCATTTAAATGCAAATTTGAAAAAAAATCTACTTTTCCAAACACGACTTTTCATCCTATTTTTTTTTAATTTTGTCGACAATTGATAAAATGTTTAGCGAGACTATAAATGTTAGATCAAAAAAAATGATTAATAGATGTAGGTTCAAATTATTATGTTCCATTAAAAATGATTTAGTCTTTGTTGAACATCTGCTTGGTAATATGTTGTATCCAGATATAGTAAATTAATGATATATATAAAATTATAGGGAAATGACACCTTCCGTTTAATTATGAGTAGAGCTTTTAAAATGCTATTTGTCACAACCTGTCATCTTTTTATTATGTAGCATTATGTAGCATTTAAAAAATGTATACTCTTCACTTCGAAGTCTTTTAGAAATCTCAAATATGACTTTCTATGGTTTGTGTCCATATTCCTTTATTGCCAGTTTGAACAAATCCACATGCTTGGATTCAAAGGTAATAAATTCCTCTTATTTGGAAAAATGATGTTTATTTTTGTTCTCTCACCCTTCGCAGGTGGTTTCATTTTAGCACACTTCAGAGTTATAATTTCATGCTTATTAAAAACATTTATTATGATCTACATAGATGAATGAAACTTTTATTTTATTAAATTATTTGCCAAAAAATCTGTTATTTTTAAAAATGTATATCCTTTGAAGGGTTATTTTAGAGCGTTCAGAGAGGATCTAGGAGTGTGATATTATGCAGTTTTTAAGCAGGTATGAAATGGTTATTTATATGATTGTTTCTTTAAGGCTTATGTATATTGTCCATTATATGCTATAAAATATTTTGAAAGTAAATTTAAAGTATGTTTTACATAGTTTATTTTTTGGAAAAAATATTGAAATGACTTATGAAATTCAGTATACTCTCAACATTAATTTATTTTGAAATTTACCAGTTGTCTACTGAACCTATTATGTGGCAGATATTACTTCAGACTACGCTGGTAAATGAAATACTTGGCTTTGTAGAACTTTTATTTTCATGGGTGAGACAATTAAAAGCTATAAACCTTAATAAAAATTGCATAGTGCATTCAAAAATGATGAGTAAAATGGGGAAAAAGAAAAATTCGATCAGGGTGAGAAAAATCAAGGTTGCTAGGCAGGGGATGGGAGTTAAAATTTTTAATAGGAAGATCAGGGTAGTTACAATGAAGCTGACAATTGAACAAAGGTATGGAAAGGTGATGAATTTGCCCAGAACTATTAGCAATAAGATCACTCCAGACAAAGGAATTGGCAATCTTGAAGGCCATAAGGTTGGATTATGCCTGGCATATCTGAGGAATAGCAAGGAGGCCACTGTGAGTGACTGAAGAGTAGCAGGGAAAGAGGTCACAGAGGTTAAATGAGTGGCTAGATCATGTAAAAGCTTAGAAGTCATTGTAAAACTCTGGCTTTTATATTTGGAAACTTACTGTGTGATAGAATTTCTGCTAATAACTGAGAGTTCAAATGTCCATAAAATTTCAAGGATTCTTATTCTACTAAGACGGAATAAAGAAAAAGAGTTCATATTTTCACATGGTGTAACAAATGCTCGGAGATCCAAGTGTAGGAAGCTATGGGAGCACAGAAGAAGGCACTAAAATCACACCAATATATTTGATGACTGTGACTATATATAAATTTGTATTTTCTAGATTTTTTATAGTCATGGAATCACACAGTATATACTATTCATTGCCTGGCTTTTCTTTGAGAAAAGCATCATTACTTTGAGAATCTGCAATTGTAAATAGTTCATTTTGATGTTGAATAGTAATCTCTTTAATGAATAGATCATAATTTGTCTTTGCTCAATTGATGGATATTGATGAACATTTCCACTGTTTTCAATTCTTAAAGCTGCTATGAAATTCATATACAAGTCCTTGTATGAACATAGGGTTTGTTTCTCTTGGTTAAATACCTAGAAGTAAAATGGCTATTTGTGTAACTGCAACATATTTTGCATTTAAAAAAATTTTCAAACTATTTTCCAAAGTGGTGGTATCATGATATATGCCAACAACAGTTTGGATTATTTGTTGCTTCTCAATCTAGCTCAGACGAAGTACAATTAGCCTTTATAATTTTAGCCATTCTAATAGATATGTAAGCATGTCTCCTTATGATTTTAGTTTGTATTTCTTTAATGTCTAAATGTTGAGAAATTTGTCATGTGCTTATAAGCCATCCATATTCTTTTGGTGACATATCTCTTCAATAATTTTCTTCAAAATTGGATACTCTGTTTGGTTATTAGTAAGGTTTTTAATTTTTTTCATTTTTTAATAATCAGAGTAGATGTCCATTATCAGATATATAATTTGCAAATCCATTCTTCATCTTTACGGTTTCTGAATGGAGCTTTGATAGCTGTGTCTTTCAAGAAAGTGCTACTTCTTTCCTGGTACACCAATGTATGACTAGAACATTATCAATGTTGACCTTTGCAAAGAAAATCATGGCTTAAGATATATGTAGTATGCGGTTGTTTGGAGTGTTCTGTAATATCAAGCATATCTAGTTAGTTGATAATTTTGTTCAAGTCTTACATATCTTACCAATTTGATGACCATTTGTCTATATAATCTTAAAATAAGGGTGTTGACATTTTTTTCCATTTCTCTTCTAAGGTAGAAGTTATGATTTTTTCTTAGTTTTTCCCAATATATCCCCAAATCTGTTATTAAATATTAAAAGTCAAGAATTATTATACTCCCTGATGAATTCATCCTTTTACTCTTCTGTAATTTTGACTTGATCTTTATGTCTGATAATAAAATTTGCTTTAAAATCACTTTTCATTATCTTGATATAACCACCAAAGTTATAGTGTGATTAGTGTTAATATAGCATACTTTTTCTTTTACTTTTTAAAGCACTTCTATATTTAATCCTGACAAAGAAACAAAACAGATTTTTAACTCTGGAAGCATCTTTCTAAATTATCTTTTTTTTTTTTAAATAAAGCAGTAGCAATTTTTGTTAAGGGACCTAAAGTGAAAGTAGGATTAGAAATTTATTTATTTATTTAGTAAAAGTTTTTATTTTGTTTATTGACAGCAAGAGAGAGAGAGAGATAGAGAAGAAGAAGCTCACAAGCATGGGGAATCACGTGCAAAGGGAGAGGAAGAAGCAAGCTCCCTGTGGTGCAAGTAGTCCCATGCAGGGCTAGATCCCTGTACACTGGAATCATGACCTCAGCCAAAGGCAAACATCTGCTTAAACAACTGAGTCATCCAGGCACCCCTAGAAAATTAAAAAAAAAGAACTTTTAAAAACATTTTGTTTCTTTCTTGTATTTTTTTAAATATTTTATTTATTTGACAGACAGAGAGATAGGAAGAGGAACTATAAGCAGGGCAGAGGGAAAAGGAGAAGCAGGTTTCCCACTGAGCAGAGAGCCTGATGTGGGGCTCCATCCCAGGACCCTGGGATCATGACCTGAAAAGAAGGGACACTTATGGAGGAAGCCACCCAGACACCTCTTTTCTTTGTTTTTAATATATGGCAACTGATGCTTCCCAGCCACGAGGAGCATATTACCCATTGATTAAATCTTTGATAACAACCTATTTAAAAAGGTGTGTAAATATATACTTACTCAGATTTATACACTTTGTGTTTTCTTCATAGTTTGGGGCTGGACCCCATGGTGACAACACTGCTTTCAGCCTTTGCCTTCCCATCTTTTGATACCAGGTATTTGGTCAGCAAAGCAAATTAGTATCAAAATTAATAAGCCTTTGGCACCATATCTCTGGAGCAGGGGTTGCTCTTAGCCAAGGCCCATAGCAGTTGACCTCCCCTCGCTAGTGCTATAGCCCCAAGGACTAGGTCCCTGCCACCAGAACTCAGTCTTACATGTTATGCTAAGCAGACAAAACCAAAACAGGAAAGCTCCGACATCTTTCACTGGCATGCCTCATCTCCAACTCCCAACGACGTCCAGGCAGTACCAGATGCCAGGGAGGGGTCTTGGTCCAACATATGGGCAGGAAGGAAGTAGCCACGAGCAAGTACCTGCCTCTCTGTGCCTTTCTTTCATGAGCAGGTTGTAAGGAGGAGGAAGAGGAAGGGGAAGAGAGGTGAACTTCAGGGGGTGAAGGCCTCAGGTAGGCATCTGGCTCCTGCCAGTAGGAAAGGGACAAAGGAGAAGGCAGTGAGTCTTGCAGGGAGGGTGGGGGGTAAGGGTTACAGCTTATGACGGAATCTGGACAGGAGTAATAGGGATACTAGTCATTTGAGTCCACCATTGGCAAGCTGGGCTGGGTGTCAGGGCAGATAGGCCTCCCTGGGCAATGGCACATGAGAGAAGGTGCTCTTCTCTGAGGAGCAGGTGGAGCTTCGGGTGTTGGGAAAGCATAGACAGTATTGTTCCAGGGCCAAGGACAGGTCCAGGTACTCCTGGTTGGAGGTCAAGGCCACAGTATGATCCAGGTCTTCTACCAGCAGCTTGAAGGTACCACATGCCAGCCACCCCTCATTATTGTGTATATCTCTCTGCTGCACTTATTGGCTTATCCATCAAATGACTCCTTCAGCAGCTTGAAAACCACCTCCACAGGCACTCCAGGATATGAGAGGCTTCCAGAGTGAAAATTTTGCACAGGATCACCCCAAAAGACCAGAAGTCACTCTGGTGGATGTAGATCTGGTCAAACATGGCCTTAGGGACCATCCACTTCACCGGCAGTCCACTGTTGGTTGTCTTTTTATAGTAACTGATGTGGTGATATCTCTGGCAAGTCTGAAGTCTGAGATTTTCATCATGTTGTCCTTTGTCACCAGCACATCCCTGGTGGCCAGGTCTTGGTGTATGCAATTCTTGGAGGTAAGGTACTCCATGCTTCAGGCTACCTGGTAGGCACAGGATACCAGGTCCTTGGAGGAGAGTTGCTCTGCTGCATTGTGGCTGATATTGTAACAGTACTCCAGGTCAGGAGGCCTCTGGGCCTGCAGGTACTCCTGTATGTTGTCTTTGGAGGCCTATTCCATGAGAGTGTACAAAGGACCATCCTGTGAGCAGGACCCAGCAGGTTGATGGTGTCCTTGTGCTGTCCAATCATCTTCATCATCTCCATTTCTGAGATTAGGTTAACAGGTCTTTCTCTGTTGCATCTGACTTCAACATCTTCACAGAAACTTTAGTCAAATGGTTGGATTTGTCTTTGTCCAGCCCAATGGCCTCCTCCATCACCACCTGCCCAAAATAGGCCTGTCTTAGGGGTCTGCCTAAACTGCCTACAACCAGCCTGCCTCAAGGCAGTTATGAACTCTAGATTATCCTCAAAAACATTAAACCACAAGCTAAAAATTCTCTTCACTAGGTCTCTGTCGTAGGTCTAATTTTCCTATCGTTCATCATTTATCTTTTTCCTAATTCTTATTTTCAGTATAGTTTATTTTGCTTCCAGGTGTTTCCCCTGGTTTCTGGATGCTGTTTCATAGGGAAGAATTATCCTGTCATAAAATTATTTCTTGAGCATTCATTACATCTCTCAGTTAAAATGGGTTCTTTTATGGTATTGATTCATTTGAGTTTTCTCAAAATGGGAAGACTTTTCAAAATGGTGTTTTCCTCAAGGTTCAGATTATGTCTTCACCTCATCTTTACTCTTTTTGAAATTCACTTTTCAAATTCTTGTCCCTCTTTTTATCTTTTTAAATTAAAATGTTTTATTTTTACTATTTTTTTATTTGAGTATAGTTCATATTCAGTGTTACATTGGTTTCAGGTTTTCAATATCTCCATACATTATTCTATGATCACTACAAATATAGCCACCATCTTTCACCATATAACACTATTATAATATCATTGACTATATTCTCTACACTGTCCCATATCTCTTTTTAAAATCTCTGATTTTTATGTTTTCTGTTATTCCAATTTTTGACCATCATTTTACTTGGTTACTTTAATAAAATATGCCTGATTACACACTCTTTGCTGAACACCATAGCATTTGATTTATAGTAGTCTTCTTTTTCTTCTTCTTTTTTTTAATTAACATATAATATATTATTTGCCCCAGTGGTACAGGTCTGTGATTCGCCAGGTTTACACATTTCACAGCACTCACCACAGCACATACCCTCCCCAATGTTCATAACCCCACCACCCTCTCCCTACCCTCCCCACCCCCCCGGCAACTCTCAGTTTGTTTTGTGAGATGAAGAGTCTCTTATGGTTTGTCTCCCTCCTGATCCCATCTTGTTTCTTTTACTCTTTTCCTGTCCCCCAAACCCCCCACATTGCACCACCATTTCCTCATATCAGGGAGATCATATGATAGTGTCTTTCTCTGGTTGACTTATTTTGCTAAGCATAATACCCTCTAGTTCCATCCATGGCAACGCAAATGGCAAGATTTCATTTCTTTTGATGGCTGCATAGTATTCCATCATATATATATATATATATACCATTCATTTGTTGATGGACATCTAGGTTCTTTCCATAGTTTGGCTATTGTGGATATTACTGCAATAAACATTTGGTGCACGTGCCCCTTTGGATCATATAGCAGTCTTCTTTACCTGTATCAGAACCCCAAGAAGCTTTATTTATTTATTTACTCACATAAACAGATGATCCAACACAACGTTTTTTGATGTTCAAATGTATTATAATGTCTTACCGCTTAACACTATGCTTACTGCTCTCTTTCACTGTCTGACTAAATCCTCATCATCACTATGCCATTTAATGAGAAATAACATTTGAACTCAGAGTTCTCTCCATATCAGGGAATGAAGACTCCACCCTTCTGTTTGTGCAGGTAAAATAAATGTTGATATTGTCTGTCCTTCACATACCCCATCCTGTTCACCAGAATATTCACCATCAAAATATATACAAAATGAAAACCATACCAAACCACTTCTATTACCACCCAGCATGCTAAAAACACCATCATATGTTCCTGAATTATTGACTTGATTGATAGCCCCACTTCCACACATAATGCACTCCTTTCTCCCTGCAAATTTATTTTGGTACAGCAACTTAACGTAAAAATCAAGTCAGATGATTTTATTCTGCTGTTGAAAGTCTTTTGGTATCTTCCCCTTTCATATTAAATAAAAACTGAAGGCGTTTCAATGTACTAGAAGGTCATACATCAATACGTTCTTCCTCTCTCCACCACTATGAACTCCTCATTGGCCTCCTTGCTTTTCCTCAAAAGTAACAGACAAGCTGTTCACACAAAGTCTATATACTTACTTGCTCTGCCTAGAGCAATCTTTTCCTTTAATATTTGTATAACACTCTCCTTCACTTCCTGGGTCTTTGTGCAAATAACATCTCCTAAATGAGATATAACTACCCAACACAAAATAAAATTAACTTTCATCCCAGCATTCTCCAATGGCTTTTACCTTTCTTGTATTTCTTTGTAACACTTATCGCCATCAACCATCAATCATTATTCTATTACTGGTTTATTTTCTTATTTGAGACAGAGAGAGAGAGAGAATTGGGAGGGTGCGCAGAGGAAGAAGAAAACACCCCACTGCCTAGAAAGCCTGCTGGGGAGTTACATCCCAGGACTCTGAGATCATGACCCAAGCCAAAGGCAGTCACTCAATGGACTGAGCCACCGAGGTGCCCCTCTATTATTGGTTTATTTCACTATTATATTTCAAAAGAATGTAAGCTCTTTGTGGTCAGGTATTTTATATGTTTTATTAATCGAATTATTCTCAGAAAGGTAGCTGGCAGATTGTAAGGGCTCACTAAACTGTATTTTGTTGTTATTATTGGGCTCCTTTATGGGCTTTACCTCTTACGCTAGAAGTCTATCCTTCAGATGTAAGCAATAAGAATAGAGCCCTGCTGCCTGTTCAAATGTGTAAAAAGCATGTATTAAGTCGATATTTTAAAAGCTAAATGAATGGCTTAATAGTTGTATATAGGGGGGAAGGGAACATATTTTCCACAGTTTAGAAGTGGAGTTCTTTTATAGAGTTCTTGTACAAGCCTACACTCTTGAACGATAATGGGCAGTTGTACATTACAATTATACAAACACTTTGGTAATTTATATCCTTTTTTTGTAATTCATGACTGGATCATTTAATTCCTTAGGAGCATTATAGCATTTCAACTTGTCATGTTCAATAAACTTATTGGGGTTGCTACCTTTTTTATTCAAATGGAGAAATAGTCATGATTTAATCTAAATAAAGTGTTACTGATTGTGTTGTTTTCTAGGAATGAGTCGCACATGCTAGTTTAAAAGTTTTGTTAAATTCCCAAGTCTGTCACTGATAAAAGCCTTTTGTAGATTAGTAACTTGATCAAAACGGAAAAGTTATGTAACACCAATTGTTATACTATCTTTGTTTCCATCTTGCATTGTAATAACACCCATCTTAACTCTATTTAAGACAAATCATTGCCAGATGGATTTCTGGCATTGATGGCATGATATGAAATCTAGTATAACTAAAAGTTTTTGGTTTTAGTAGCATATAAATCAATTTAGAAAAATATATGTATTTGATATAAGATAAAGTTTTAAATTATTTGGCAATAGTAAACTAAACCTTTTTTTGTAAATTTTTATTTTCTAAAATTTCATTGATCTCTTTTGCAATAAGAAACAAGTTACAAAAAATTAAGGTTTATTTACCCCAATTCAAAATTATTAGGAATATAATCATAGAGGTTGAAGTATTTAAAATATTGAACCCAAAATATTTTATTAGGTAAATTCATGAATGCTGAGCATTCACTGTTAAAATATACTAATACTATTGATAGATTGGTTGAAGCCTAAAATCAAATATTTATTAAATATTCATATCCATATCTTTTCATGGCTTGGTAATTCATTTCTCTAGCATTAAATAATATTCCATTGTTTGCATGTACTACACTTTTTATTTGACCTTTCACCTATGGAAGGATATCTTGGTTGCTTCCAAGCCTTTGTCAGTTATGAATAAAACTACTATAGACATCTTTGTGGGTATAGATTTCATCTTCTTTGGATGAATACCAAGAACTGCTACTGCTGAATCATTTGGCAAGAATATGTTTAGTTTTGTAAGAAATTGCCAAGTTGTTTTCCATACTTTATTCTCAATAGACATGGAAGAACATTCCTGTTGCTCCACGTCCTCAACAACATTTCGTGTTCTGTTGTCAGTGCTCTGGGTTCTGGGAATGTACTGGTGTCTCTTTTGTGTTTTAATTTGCATTTTCCTGATGACTTATGATGTGAAGCATCTTTTTATATGCTCATTTGCCATCTGTAATATTTTCTTTTGTGAGGTATCTGCTAAGGTCTTTGGCTCATTTTTAATCAGGTTTTTCCCCCATTGTTGAGTTTTAAGGGGTCTCTGTGTATTTTTGATTAACAGTCCTTTGCCAGATGTGTATTTTGCAAATTTTTTCTCATAGCCTGTGCTTTGCATTTTCATTCTCTTGGCATTGTGTTTCACAGAATAGACATTTTAAAATTCAGTGCTTGTGCTTTTGTAGCTAAAGTTATCGCCAAAACCAAGGTCATTTAAATTTTCTTCTATATTACCTTCTACATGTTTCATGTTTAGGTTTATAATCCAATCTGAGTTAATTTTTGTGAAGAGTGTATGATATCTGCCTGAATTTATTTTATTTTATTATTTTATTTGATTTGATTTTATATTTTTACATTTAGCTTCACCATTACTCCAGAACCATTTGTTTAAAAGATTGTATTTTGCTCTCTTGTATTGCTTTTGCTTTTATATTAAATATAAAATATAATTGATAATATATATTCTGTTGCTTTAATCTAGTCTTTCTGTGGTATTACAATATCTTGCTTACAATTGTCGTTATGGTAAACTTTTTTAAAAGATTTTATTTATTTATTTGACAGAGAGAGAGATCACAAATAGGCAGAGACACAGACAGAGAGAGAGATGAGGAGAATCAGGCTCCCTGCTGAGCAGAGAGCCCAATGCAGGACTCGATCCGAGGCCCCTGGCATCATGACCTGAGCCGAAGGCAGAGGCTTAACCCACTGAGCCACCCAGGCACCCCATCGTTATGGTAAACTTTGAAGTCAGTCCTCAGTCTTTGTTCTCCTTCAACACTATGTTGACTATTGTGAGTCTTGGCCTCTCCATATAAACTTTAAAATAAGTTTGTTAATATTAAAAAAAAGAACTTGCTGGAATGCATTAATTGTATAGATAAGCTTGGAAACCAGTGACCTCTTGAGCTTAGCAGGAGATAGACCATGGACATCAGTTGTCACAGTGGTGCCTCTGGCAGAACCTATTGCAAATCCCTAGGCTAAATGAGACCTCAAGGATCTAAGAGAATGTCTAAGAAGTACTTGATACATCCCTTGGGTATGGTTTATTGAAGTGTCCACCTGTCTGAAAGCTGGGGAATCTAGATAAGGGAGGGAAAATTAGTTATGATAAAACATATTAACAAACATCAATAAATTTTGTGAACTAATTGTCATGGCTCATATACAATATGACCAACGAAGGGACCATCAGAAGTAAATCATCAGTTATGTTTATTGTGAAATTTTTATTCAAAATAAAGCAATGTGAGGGGAAGACACAATGAGAAAATTTCCATTTTTTAAATGGTTAAACTTCTTACAAAATGGAATAGGTTTTATATTCTAAGTAGTATATTGAAAAGTAAAACATTGGGGCACCTGGGTGGCTCAGTGGGTTGGGCTGTTGCCTTCGGCTCGGGTCATGATCTCAGGGTCCTGGGATTGAGCCCCGCATTGGGCTCTCTGCTCTGCAGGGAGCCTGCTTCCCTCTCTTTCTCTGCCTGCCTCTCTGCCTACTTGTGATCTCTGTCTGTCAAATAAATAAATAAAATCTTTAAAAAAGAAAAGTAAAACATTAAAAAATAAAATTTCAATTAAAAATTATGTAATTTTAAAAAAAGGTTAAAAATAGCAGAACCATTTTTCTTATAACTGGAAAATATATTGTATATATATATCTATCAAAAATAACTCGTCATGGGGGCGCCTGGGTGGCTCAGTGGGTTAAAGCCTCTGCCTTCAGCTCAGATCATGATCCCAGGAACCTTGGATTGAGTCCCACATAGGGCTCTCAGCTCAGCAGGGAACCTGCTTCCTCCTCTCTCTCTCTCTGACTTACTCTGCCTACTTGTGGTCTCTGTCAAATAAATAAATAAAATCTTTTATAAAAAAAATTTTTAAAAATAACTTGTCATGTCTGGAATCAGGAGCATATGGAAAAAAATAATATCTGAAGACAATACTTCTGCCATGTTTTGTGCCTTGTTAATATTTTTAAACAGTCAGGCAACTTTTAGCTTTATTGAAATACCTGCTAAGATACCAGCAGTGCCTTTTGGAGCCCTATGACTATAAAAATTAATTGCAAATATTCAAAATGTTTACTATGGTGTCACTATTTAGGGCCACCACCAAGTATGTTTCAGAAGTAAGCATAACTGTTACTCTTCTGTAAGGCAAAAGGGCATATTTTCAGGACTTCCATCTGCTGTAACAGGAGGTGAATCAAGTAATGATTTTTGTCTATAAAATAATTCACTTTTCAATCTAACATTCCTCATTCCACATTATAATAATAAAAACTAGGAGGAGACTAAAACAAACAAACAACTACAACTACAACAACCAGCTTTGCCTTCAGTGGAAAAGTAAATATAACCTTATGAGTAGCCTGAAATTTATTTTTAAATATTTTTAAGATAAACGTTTTTGTTAGAAAACCATATATTTTATATTACTAAGAAATAACAGGCAAAGTTTTATTAACTTCTAAAAAGTCTAGTTACTTCTATTTATCTATTAACTCATCTCTTTATGAAGTAGAACATGATCACACCTATTGTATCTACCCAAGGTTATATGCTTTGGTTATTTTATGTTTGCTATTTCCTTGCTTAATTTTTACAATATTTGATACATAATAGTATCTTTAAGTCCATCTACGGATTCACAGAATTTGTTTGAACTTCATAAAAATGTACCACACTTTTTGCACTGTCCTTGTTTTACTTCTCTATTAGCTTTGCAAGATTTATTCACTTTAGAGTGTGTATTTTATTTTTATTCCTCCATAATGCTATGTTTACAAATTTGTATTTATCTGTACTTTTAAAAATATCTTAATTATATACCATTTCTCATCTCACGTAACACTCATGTTACTTCTACACTTATCAGATATTATGTAACTGAAAACCACAACTCAGCTACAATAGAACACCATTTTTCAAAATTAAATGGCTTACCAGAATTCTTTAATTCTATCCTTTATTTGTATTAGATGACCCTTTATTCTGGTATTTGGCATTGTTCATTTGGAGGAAAGCTTATAAGTTGATATTCCATAAATAGAAGGATTATTTATGATTGATTAATTATTTTCATTTAGAATGCATACAATATGGTTGATTTAATATTTCTTACTCTCTGCCTGGAACATAGTGCTATCTATGTAATAGCCACTAAAATATTAAGTTAATCACCTAGACTTTAAACTGCATATTAATAGGAATAACATACAGAACTCTTCTCAGATTGGGACACCTGGGTGGCTCAGTCATTTGAACGCCTGAGCCTTTAGCTCAGGTCATGATCTTAGGGTCCTGGGACTCAGTTCTTCAACAGATTCCCTGCTTAGCCAGGAGTTTGCTTCTCCCTCACCCTGCTGCTCCCCCTGCTTGTGCTCTCTCTCACTCTCTCTCTTACAAATAAATACAATTAAAAAATAAATTCTTCTCAGATAGCTAATATAGAATATCGCCTTGTATTCATCAAAGGGAAAGTGCCGGGGCGCCTGGGTGGCTCAGTATTTAAGCCGCTGCCTTCGGCTCAGGTCATGATCCCAGGAGCCTGGGATCGAGCCCCGCATCGGGCTCTCTGCTCAGCAGGGAGCCTGCTTCCTCCTCTCTCTCTCTGCCTGCCTCTCTGCCTACTTGTGATTTCTCTCTGTCAAATAAATAAATAAAATCTTTAAAAAAAAAAAAAGATGATTTTGCCCAAATGCAGGCAAATGTAAGTGTTCTGAGTATGTTGAAATAAGCTTAAGAGAAGCTATGATATTTGATAGTTTAGGGGTATTAAATGCATTTTCAGTTTTTTATGTGTTTCTCTGTACATAGCCCCCTTGTAAGCTGAGGAACATCTCTATATGTATATGTAGCCTTGGTATGGCTTACATATTATTGGCATGAAACATCTAGAACAGTACATGTGCCATATAATTGTCTACAATATCCAACAAGTTTCTTGAAAACTTGTGCCAAAGGGGTTATTTCTTTAAGGATTCTTATTTCAGAAGGGTTCTCTCAAACGTAAGATTTTTTAGAAGTTAAGTGAAAATCTGACCAAACTAAACATTTTTCCATTTTCCCTACTGAGCAAAGATAGCTAAAATCTATCTGCCATTTTCAACACTGTACTCAACGATTGTAATTCTAATTTAAGAACAGATGATTTATATCAAAACCACATGTTGGCCTAATCTTATACAATATACATAAATCTCACTCAGAGCCTTGGACACTTTTATTTGTTGAGTCTATATGGTACTACGGACATTCATCTTTTTTGACCTCATAGCTTCATGTATGTCTATACTTTTGAAAATACATGCATCATAGTTCCATTGTAAAATGTCTGGGTTATAAAATGTGCTATGCTATCAAAATGGTAATAAGAACGTACAAATGACCTGATGTAATGAACTGGACCAGATTGCCAGATATCACATTTCATACCAGAAAGATTCAGTGGTAAGTTTTAAAATGGCCAGCTATACTTCGACTGAATTATAACTCATTTAACTTCTTTCTTTGTGTACAGTATTATACATTAGTCAGTATGATAGTAAATAAGTACTTTGGACAGATGTAAATATGCTGTAATAAAAAAAGTTTTTCTTCTTTCCTTTAGTCCTTTTTACTTGTAAGACTAGCCACAAATACCATGCCTCCCCCAAGATAATTTTCAATCCAAATTTATCTCTAAATGAATTTATTGCACAGAAAAAAAAAAATATATATATACACTTACAGTAGATATGTTCAAAAATAGTTACACAACAGCAGGGCCCTATATGTAAGCAGTATAGTTGTTTTGTTTTGTTTTGTTTTTTTCTTTAAAAAAAAAAAGAGGTTATGTGAAATATTGGAATTTTATTTCCAGGCCTAGTATTTCAAGACAGTTAACTACACTTACGGTGTCAACAGCCTCTTGTTGGCAGTATGATTTTATCGGCTCCATGGAATAACAGCAAGAATATACTATTGCTTCTTTCTTTTATGACACACACAGAAAAAAAAATTGACACATTTGCTCAAGACAAACCAGAATTATTTTAACCTATCAAAATTGATGGGAAGCCTTCACTGCCAAAGTCACTGCTGGGTTTTCACAATTCATAGCAGACAATCTGCTACTCCCATTAGGATAAAGGAGAGAAGAGTCATAATCAGGGAAGAAAGCTGGATTTATACTTGTAATTATCATTGAATTATTTAGCCTGCTATAGGATTATTATTATTAGTGTCATTTGATAATTTTCTCTCATTTTATTAAACACAACTGTGAGTAATTACCCTACCTAATATTTCTCTGTATTGGCTGACTAGCTAGCAAACATTCATGAAAATATCCATTAGCCACACACATAAAATGCTGCATTATGATGCTGTTGAATCAGAACATACCACTACCTGATTCTGTAGCTCTTTGAGGATTTGCAAATCAATTAATTATATGTTTCTTGGATTCTTCCCATACAATTAGAAAATTTATAATAGAGTCCATGAACATTATTAGTTTTACCATTTTAAACCAGCAATCACACTTTGATTTTTACAACAAAAGCAGAAATATAAACACACACATTTGGATCAGTTTTCTGTTAGTCTGTCTGGACTTCAAAATCCTATTCCTCAAGATAATGCACACCAAAGTTCTGGATTAAGCAAGAAATTAGATGGCACCTGAACACTTGGTTTAATATTCTCCAAAGGACTATGCAACTTACTTCTTACATTATGACATTGTTTTACAAAGATCCACACTTTTATAATGTTAGTATTTTTAATAATCAATAAAGTCAATTAATCATGATTAAAAATCAAACATAAAAATTTCTACTTTTTGCTTTTGCCCTCTCCATTTAGAACTTATTTATAGCCTGATAATTCAAAGGTCCCTATGTTTATGAAAGTCTGGACAGAAATAGCTCTAAGATCCCATTCAGAACTTGATATTAATCTAAGTCTTTAGGCTCCATTCATCCTGAGAGCAAAGAGTAGGACAAAGGATTTGAGTACTGTTAGTTTATCTGGGAGATTACCCAGATAATGAAGCAACTTTGTCAAAGAGGTACATTGTTGATATAATTGTTGTGGATAGAAAATGAAGGCTTGCTTTTACTGAAAGGTCCTGAGAAACTTCTTTAAGTTGTCCTCATGAAGACCTGAAAACTGACAATTTTACCTATGGTTCTTATTTCCACTTCACTGAGTGCTGTCCTCAGAGGACATTAACTCTCCTACACTTTTGGGTTGTGTTGGAGACATTCTAAAATGAGAGAGAGAACATGAGATGCTATCAGTGTTAAGTAACTGCAATTTCCCATGGAACTATCCACCACAGGTTTGGCTATAATCAGGTGTTGGGCCTTGATATCAGAGGGATTTGAGGCAGTATCATTTTAGGTTAATCATTATATCTGAAATTTCCAAAAACTTCAACTGATGAAACTTTGATTATAAATATATAAATATAACAATAAATCTACAGTATTCAAATTATTTTCATAGAAATACACAAACAAAGCATCAATTGATTAATATTTAAATGTTACAGAATACTGAACTGAAAGGATTTGGTCATAGAACAACGTGTAAGAAGTAGAACTTAGGTTTAGGTTAGAACTCAGGATGCATTTGAGACTCAGTTAAGAAATTGAATTGAAGGACGCCTGGGTGGCTCAGTGGGTTAAGCCACTGTCTTCGGCTCAGGTCATGATCCCAGGGTCCTGGGACCGAGCCCCAAGTCAGGCTCTCTGCTCAGCAGGGAGCCTGCTTCCTCCTCTCTCTCTGCCTGCCTCTCTGCCTGCTTGTCATCTCTCTCTGTCAAATAAATAAATAAATAAAATCTTAAAAAAAACAAATTGAATGGATGTCTGACTATCTTATAGGTTTGCTAAAAATCAGTGACTTTGTGTTCATGTGTGGCTATGCAGGAATTTTTAACTTTCCTTAAGAAGTTATTAGATTTGATTATATAATGGCAGTAAAGGATGGGGAAAAGCAAAGTACAAACCCCATAAAGACAAAGACACTGAGTATGAGAAAAGAGTAATAGATAAGAAGAATCAATGCATTTGAGGAAAATGGGAATTGAAATACACAATGATTGTTGATTTTTTTAGATGGAGAAAACAAAACTAGCTTGCAAGAAGGAAATAACAGAAGACATGTTGTGATGTGACACAGAATCCTGGAAAAGGCAGTAACATGGAATAAAGGAGTAGGGAGAGCATATCAGGTAATTTGGATAGGAAGGAGTTAGGAGATAATTGCTTGATAAATTTTATATGGCCCACTTAAATGCACAGATTTCTCTTCTTTAATTTATATGGAGAACAGGGTGTCCTTTCTCTTCCCTTTCAGAGCACCAGAGGTGTACTCTTTCAGACTGAAAACCTGAAAAGCTCAGGACTCAGTTGCTTAAGCACAGCTGAGAGGACATATTTCAATTAAGATTTACATTTTGCTGTAGGTAGTAGACTGTCAAAAGTGGTTTAACCATATTTTTTCATTTAACAAGAAGACTACAGAGAGTGTTTTCTGGTGTTGGTTCAGAGTCTTAAGAAAGTCAAGTGAACTATCTTAGAGGTTTTCATGGCTTTTTATTCACAGTTGCAAAAATTGCTGTTGGAGCTCTCACTTTTGAGCCCACATTTCTGGCAGAAAGATAGAGGTAAAAGAGAATGATATCTTGTACGACTGATACTTTGTCATATGGTTACAATGTAACTAGAAAAGAGACAATAAAATATTTGATGTTGTTTTAAGTTTCCTTGTTGTCAATCCCTCAGTGCTTTCTGATATTAAAGGAAAAAGTAGATGGATATTGACCTGGCAACTATCAACACCTGTCAGTCTCTCTTGGATAACCAATATCTCTATAATCTCTTCTTCCCAGTAAAAAAAAATATATATATATATATTCATAACCCACACTGTGCCATCTCAAGTTACTGCACCAAGATAAAATTACAATGATTTTCAGTTGTTCCAAATGGACAGAATACCCTTCCTTATGATATCATGTCTTATAAGATAGATAATTGGCTTGCTACCAATATACCCAGATGTGACTGTGGAAGAGACAGGAAAAAAATAATAATATTTATTTATTCCTTGGGTTGACCCTGTTTACACAGATGCATTACTATTAGAAAAGGTTGGTTTGGGACATTGGTATGAATTTACTTAATGGGTTTGTATGTAATTGGGTTGGAGGAAATTTTTAATTTCTACAAAAATTATTAGAATTCTATCTTATTCTCTTTTGTTAATTTTTACATGTTAACAAAGCCAACATTTTTGTCTAGCAGACAAGATCTTAAATCCTAACAAAACTCAATTTTTTCCTCTTATTTTTAAGTTTGAGAGCCTCATGTTCTCTCATGCTGCTTTAAATACAACTCAAAAAGAAAAAAGGAGCTAAATGGGGCAGTAAGACCAGACTTTTTTTTTTTTTTAAGACCAGACTTTTTATTTTATTTTATTTTATTTATCTTATTTTTAATTAAAAAATTAAGACTGTATTTATTTATTTGAGAGAGAGAGAGAGCATGAGTGGGGCAGGGGGATGTAGCGGCAGAGAGAGACTGAGAAGTATACTCCCTAATGAGCAGGAAGCCCGATATGGGGCTCGATCCCAGGATCCTGACTGAGATCATGACCAGAGACAAAGGCAGATACATGTGCAAAATCCCTTTTTTTCTGGGAAACAATACTTTACAAGAGATGTTTGGAAAAGTACTGGGGGATCAACTTTAATTGGAGATACAAAAATTTAATTGACTTTTGTAAAGCTACAGGGATCCAAATGATGGGAATCCCAGCCTGTTTAGGTTGTGGACCACAGAGTATTCTTCTCTGTAATATTTTATTTTCTTCCATGTCTACTAACTCCAGTCCAAATTCACTGATCTCTTTTTAGATAGTGCAAAACATGGCAAAGAATACCAAACAAGTGCCCAATATTCTACATTTATTACATCATTTCTAACATATAGAAGTGTGTTATCAAGGCTGGTTCTGTGAACAAACCTAGTTACGCTAAAGTGTGTTTTGTTCTCCAAGAAATTAAATGCATGATTATCACACAATTATAAAATACTTGTGTCAAGAATTTTTATTCAAAAATTAATAAGAGAATCAGATATTAAAACTAGTTCACATGGTTATTTGGGATATAAGCAGAGTTGTGCAGCAGAAGTGCTCTGGGCCCATAATTTGGGTTATAGAATTTATGTTCTCTAATGAAAATCACTAACTTACATTATTGTTAACAAGAATCTTGTGCATTACCATCAGTTTTCTACATTACAACCTCTTGCTCTACAGTTTGTAAATAACTTTGTCAATAGCAAGCTAATAAACGGGGTGACTCCAATGGATTGAGATAATCTCCAGATTTTCTGCTACATAATGCCCAGGACTCCATTGAAAGGACACCTAAGAATTTATTTTGCCCAAAACTTTGATCATTTTTTTCACTGCCCTTACCTATTTTCCAATCCTAGTCCTTTTGCTTCACCTTTCAGTCTATGGACAACCCTGTATCTATCTGACTGACTTGTTAATTCTGGGAATGTTTTGCAGGTTAATTTGCTTGCCAGAGGTGGTTCCTCTAATTGATGTCTAAGAACCCTAATTAGTTAAGAAAACTTTTTTTTAACATTTTCATTGCTATTTATTATTATTATTATTATTACTAATATCTCTATTATAAATAATTCACAAGGGCATCTTTCTGACAAAAGACAAAGAGCTGGCTATTAGTAGAAAAAGTACAGTTGACTCTGTCAGTGAAAGTGGTAAAGGGATTTGAGAAAATAAGGCAAAGCACTGGAATTATGTGTTAAAACTTTAAATATTATAGACCCATTTACTTAATTTCTAATACTGTTGTTGCTTATAATTAAATAAGATGTTTTCCATGAACCACGCATTACAGCAAATATATTGTTTATACAGATTAAATTTTCATCAAAAGGGATGCCTGGGTGGCTCAGTTGGTGAAGCAGCTGCCTTTGGCTCAGGTCATGATCCCAGCGTCCAGGAATCGAGTCCCGCATCGGGCTCCTTGCTCCACCGGGAGCCTGCTTCTCCCTCTGCCTCTGCCTGCCATTCTGTCTGCCTGTGCTTGCTCTCTCGCCCACTCTCTCTGATAAAGAAATAAAATCTTAAAATAAATAAATAAATTTTCATCAAAAAATAGTAAGTGTATTTTATTGCAGGATCCTGATAAGCATTTTGCAGATGAGAAAAGTGAAATCAGAAAAGTATGTCTCTTCAAATCCCTCATACAATATCTGGCCTAGATAGAAGGATATACTATCACAATTGAGGAAGATAATTGAGATTAATTAAAATGATAAACTTTACTATAGAGGGTTTTTTAAAAGTTTGCCACAGATTCAGATTCTTTTAAAATATATATCTATTTTGTGTAAAGAGAATGCACTGAGAAGTAAAAAGAAAGTGATATATCAGTGCTACCAACTAATGGCTATAATATCATCACCTTATTTATGAACAATGAAACAGTGTGCAATATTTAAATAAATTTAAATAAATTCCTATTTATTTTATATATTTTTATAAATTTATATATATTTATATATATTTATAAATTTAAATAAATTCCTATTTATTTATTATTAAAGAAATTCCTCTAACAGTATGTTTTGAAGGTTGCTAGCAGGAAAGTGTTGTACTACATGGAAGTAATCAGAAAAAGTGATCTAAAAGTGTGCTTTCAAGGGCGCCTGGGTGGCTCAGTGGGTTAAAATTCTGCTTTCAAGAAGCTATAACAGTAAGTACTGAGCATTAGCTATTATATGCTATGGATGAATAACTGAAATCTACATTTGAAACTAATGGTACACTATATGTTAACTAATTGAATTTTAAAAAGTTAATTAAAAAAACCCACTATTTTATAAAACAATATTCCCAACAGGCTCTTTTGCTTTAAAATACTCACTTTGTAATGAGAGTCATTACTTTTGTCTAGCCAATTCTTACATCACTGTTTATCCCTTCCCTGCTTTATCCCTTCCCAGTATCAATAAAGGCTCACTTGGGTTACCTAGAAGCCATGAGAAAGCTTGTAATAGATCTGGCTGTTTTTCACCAGCAATTTGACCACCATGTGCACAGGGAAGTCTATTGATAAAGGCTTTAT
This sequence comes from Mustela nivalis, assembly GCF_964662115.1. Lineage (NCBI taxonomy): Eukaryota > Metazoa > Chordata > Mammalia > Carnivora > Mustelidae > Mustela > Mustela nivalis. Next base: position 271,280 of record NW_028136137.1, on the reverse strand, counting down.
TGCAATAAGTTGCAAATACATGGATGATTTTGAATTCTCTTTCTTGAGGTCTTGTTTCATGATAATCAATTTAGGGTGGCTTATTGGAATGGATGTTATTAACATATCTTCATAGTTATAAGTACATGGAATTGTAAAATAGATTAATGAATGTGGCATTACTGACAACTGTCCTCATTTTGAAATCAAATTACAGTGTACTAAGATGAGGAAGCAAAGCAGATTTGGGATTATAAGTGAAATAATTTAAAAAAGTCTTAGGGGCATGATCAGACTATTGGGTAATTCAGTAGAAAAATGTCAACTGATTGAGATTCTGTGTTCCCTGATTTCAGAGAGAAGTTAAGATAAATAAGGAACATGAGGAGACTAGGAAGCCAAACATAAGTGATACTTTTGTGCCAGGGTGTGTATACATCTGTTTATCTTCTTGCTTTACCACTAAGGTTGCTCCTAGAGGAGAGTTTAAATATGTGTTGGAGCTAATCTCTGTGGATTACACAAGAAACCACATCCTACAGCTCTCCCTGAAACACCCTTTATGATTTCAATGTAATTTGGTTTTTGCATTTTTAGAAATAACAAAATACTTTGCAAACTCATCTACTTTATTACCACCACAAGTGAGTCAGCTGACTCCACATTTTAACACAGTGACAGTCACAGAGGAATGGAGGAATGAGTAGAGTTATCAATATATGTGCTTTTAAGAAGTATGACAGGGTAGCAGCTATTTCCAGGAACCAAAACATGGGTCAGCAGCTGTGCAGGAAAAGTGATGGAATAAATGACTCATTTCAGAGGAGTTCTATAACATATTAGTTCTAGAATGTATCTTCAGCACCCAATTACCCGCTTTGATCTAAAGATAAGGATTTACAGTTAAGGTCCCATTTATGATTTGACTGGTAGGGTCTGAATCATTTTTACTATTGTTTTGACTATTACTTGAAACCTATAGTAGTACTTGGGATATGTGTTGTGTATTCTGTGCTATTTTTAGATTAGATAACTTCTGTCTCGAACTCCTGTTAATTTGTTTGTTTTGTTTATTTGATAGTGGTTTCAGTAAATGGATATATCTGAAAAATTGCAAAGCCACTATTAAAATAAGTTATTATGATATATAGCATGGTATTGCACATTCCTCCTTTGAATCCGACAGAGCTTCACCATATCCTTAACAACTTGGGAAAAACATGCTATTATTTTTCTTTATAAAATTTCTCCTGTTAGGCTGTGATGGTTGTCATGAGCAGTAACTCCTCTGAAGGCTTTGTCAAATGAGTTGAAAAAATTGGAAAGGTGTGAATGAAGCTGTTAGCTGAATATAAAGAAAAGAGCATTGAAGTACAATTCACACTCTTACTTCTCCTTCTATGCTTTCAGATGTTTGACATTTGAAAATTTTGCTTCTAGAAGAGATGCCCTATATAATTCTTACTTAAAGGAGCAAGTTGCTTTTATAATTTTTTTTTATTATTCTACCATTCAAGTATTTCCATTTAAATTAAATTCAATACCATTTAAAAAAAATCAAAAGTGCAGCCAGTATTCAATTCCTGGGCTAAATAATTTTAGAAAGCTTTGTGTTATTGAACCTACAGGGTTTTTCTGTAGTTTTAACTCTTTCTTTCTGTGATTTTTCCCATTAGTCAGGTAAGTGACTGCAATATAACAGACATTGAGGGTAAAGAAGGACTGAATAGAACAATCCTTGGCCTCATGAAGTTGAGAATCTAGCAAGGGAGTCAAACAATTCAATCATTCAGAGACAATTTATTGAGTGTCTGGCCTAAGATGAGCACAAAAAAACCCCAGCACAGAGGAATCATTTTAATGGGAGAGATAGATAATAGGTAAGCCAACTTTAAAAAAAAATCGTACTGGTTTTTCTTTAATAGTGATGCATATTTGAACTAAATAAGCACATTTTAAAAAGAGCAGTGATTGAGAAGAGGCTTTTTAACTGAGTGGTCTGAAAGGGCCTCCCTGAAAAAGTCTGTTTTGAACAGATTTCTGAATAATATCAGCCAGGAAGCTGCGTAAAAATCTCAGGGATGGGTGATTTTTCCAGTCAAAAAACTGTAAAGGCTCCAAAGTCACAATAGAGCCATAAGTTTCTCTAATAAAGTAACTTCTGACAAAGAATGAGAAGAAATAACTAACCCAGGTTTGAAAGAAAAGGGACAGACTTTCTATGGAATTCATATTTAATTAAAGCTCTAAAGGACAAAAATACAATAGAGCAAAATTCTGGTCACGCTGATATACCTAATGAAAGTTCAGAAACAAGGTGTGGGTAGCAAAGAGTGTGTGGGAATGTTGGTAAGAACAGTTGGGAAGAGTCATCCCTGAACATGTTCTTAAATAAAGCAATTCTTGTGTTGTTTGAAAGGGTAAATTGGAGTTTGCCTAAGTGATTAGAGAAGGATGCCTCAGCTTATGGAAGTTCAAAGCCATAAAAATGTGATAAACTACTACAGACATTTTCATGTATATTTGTTGTTGCTTCTAGTAATGGTGATCTAAAAACTCCTACTTAAGACAACTAAAAATCCAGACAAAATAGCTTTTAAAATTAAAAATATCAGAATGATTATAAAAATTAAGTGTGGGATTACTGGGCCAAAATACGAAATACAATGAGAGCCTAGAGATATATGCCCTGAAGCCATTTTAGCTATGAGAGCATTTGAAACTGCTAAAACACACTGAGCTGTGTTGTTAATAGACTCTTGATACTAGAGAAACAAAATTCATAATCCAGCAGCAATCAAATTTGAGGACTTTGGTACAACCCAAATTTAAGTTGAGATCCCCAAAGCACAAGGAGAAGCAGAAATAAGACTATAGCCTACCTTGCCTTCTGTGTAAACTGAGAAAGTCAATCACTGAATTTGGAGTAGGATTGTCTTGTAGAGTCTCAGATATAAGAGAAAATCCTGCCAAGGAGGACCATACCATTATTATAGCTCTTAATTATCCCTACTCAATAAGAGTTTCAAATATAATGTCTTGAACATAGCAAAATGTAACAAAGCGCACAAAGAAAAACCATTAACAAGATTTGATAGACAAAATGGGATTAAGTATGATGTTAAAATGATCAATAAAGATTGTAAAATGGCTTGAGTACTCTGCTCAAAGAAATGAGAGGGGAAGCAAATTGAACAAAAAACTGAAACTAAAAATGATATTGAGAAAGGTTTTATAAATGAACCAAATGGATACTCTAGAACTTTAAAGATATGACAGCTAATTTAAGATACCACAGGGGTGCCTGGGTGGCTCACTTAATTAAACCTCCAATTCTTGTTCTTTTTTTTTTTAACACCTTAATTTTATTTTATTTCTTTCATTTTGGCTCAGGTCATGATGTCAGGGTTGTGAAATAGAGCCCAGAGGTGGGCTCTGTGCTGAGCCTGGAGCCTGCTTAAGATTTTTTTCCCTTCTTTTTCTATCCCTCCCTGAGCTCTCACTTGCTCACTCTCTCTTGCTTGCAAATAAATAGATAGATAGATAATAGACAAAGCAAAATAAAAGCAGATTATGAAAATAAATATAACGATTTTGAAATGAAAACAAGTTCTAAATAAAATAGAGAAGACCTACACAGCTAAAAGTTCATTCAGAAAATCTACTATTAAAGAAGTCAGTATGACACAATGTTAAGATATCAAAAGATTTGAGCATGTACTTTACAGAAAGTGTAATCCAAATGGCCACTCATATATAAAAACTGTTTATCTTTATTATGAATCTGGAATTAAATTAAATTAAAAATGAATTAAAACCTAAAATGACATACTATTACACACTTACCATATTGGGCAACAGTAAAATTGTCTTGCAAGAATGTGAAAAAATGAAAGTGCCCATAATAAAAACATTTGAGGTAAGTTGGACAATATTTAGAAAACTTAAAAATAAAAATAAAGATTTGGTCCATTCCTAGAAATACAACATGGAACTAAATGAATATTTTCACCAGGATATGCAAACAGATGATTATAGCTATTTTATTCATAACGGCAGATCAGTAGTGGTCTATTTGCACAATGTTACATTAAATAAGAGAGAATATTAACAAACTAGGAGGAGGGGCTAGGTTGTTATCATAAACAGATCTTCTATGGTGCTGATTATGTTCTATTTCTCAAAATCTTTAAGTTAAAAAAGTTTTCAAATTTATATCTAGATAGATAGAGGATAGATGGACAGATATCCCAGAAGCTGCAAGGCTAGTCTAAGACCAGGCTTTAAAGGGCTTTTCTATACTCTACTAAATACTTGAAACCATTCATTATATCATAGCTCAGTGTTCAAATCTCCATTTGTTTCCTCAGTTTCCTAATATTACTTTAAGGTGACCTGATCCAGACTTTTGATCACCTTTGTCTAAATATTTCTATTTTAACAAAGTCCTTTTTAAAACTGAGAGACTAAAACTTAGAAAAATACTCTGATTGTTATCTCACTAGAGTGGAAAATATATAGTTACCCATTAACTAATGATATCCATGTCTACATTAGATCCATGACATTTTTAATTCTTGGGAGCTTTTGGTTAAATGAATTTTTTAAGCTTCCTTTAAATAAAGCTTTAAGCCATCACCACATGAATAAAATTAAAGAACTAAATGAAAACAGGCCAAGTATTTACAGAGTAATAGAATGTGCAGTGGAAAGAGTACAATTCTGAAATCATAAAGCCTAAATTAGTGTGATGTATCTTTACTAGCCATGTAATCATAAACCAGTTATCTAAATGTGTTAGCCTCAGTTTTTTCACCCATGAAATGGTGATGATAATACTTATTATGCAGAGTTGTTGTGCGGATGTGATGAAGCATGGAGCATGAGAGTCTCATATTCCATGCTAAAATGATAGCTATTTTTATACTTATAATAATTCTAATAATAGTAATTAAATTGTTCAAAATAGTAATATTCATCTATATTGAGGCATTGTATTGACTATTCATAGACACATTTACCAAAATAAATTTCATTTTACATTACCCCCTCTGAGGATATGTATTCCCTAATTCAATATGAATCTCATTATGAGTAATAATTATCATAATAAATATGCTGATTTTTCTTCTATTTATTTTTAGGGAAGTATCCTTTACTGTTGAACATAAAGAAACTTAAGCAAGTCTGTCTTATTCAAAATTTGCATGCTGCTTTCTTATGAAACTAGATTATAGAGTTGTATGAAATAAATTCATGCAGTTAAGACATTTATGTTTGGAAAACTGGGTGGTCAGTTTAGTATTTCAAAAGAAGATTTTAAATTTAAACCTTAAAACTGAGCTCTTTCAGCCTTATTTATAGACCATCCTTCATGCTTCATAAGTACTCCTTCATTGTAAACTAAGTAATAGTGTTTGTCACAGTGTATATAACGAAAATGGATTTTATATTCTATTATTTCAGAGTTAGTTGCCGTTTCTACTTCCTTACTTCCTTTTTTGAAAAATAGATTAATTCTACAAAAGGTTTTTGCCAGCTTTATTGAAAAAAAATCGACATATTATAATTTGGAAATTTAAGAAATGATTTCTTATAACATTGCAAACTTTTAACATTGTGTAAATTTTGTACAATTTGATAAATCGGTATACATCTTTATTGCAATATAATCTACATAAAAATGTTAATACATCTACTATCTCGTATAGTTGCCACTGTTTTTTATGCATGTATCATAAGGAATTTATGATCTACTCTCTTAGCAACTTCTATGTATATAGTATAGTAGAGATAAACTTCAGAGGTCTTGTGGGTTTTGTTCCAGACTGCCTCAATAAAGTGATTATCTCAATAAACTAAGTCAAATTATTATTATTATTTTTTTGGTTTCCCAGTACATATAAAAAATTATGTTTCCCAGTGCATATAAAAAATAAACACTATACTGTACTGTTCAAAAGCATTATGTTTTTAAAGAAAAACAATGTATATACCTTAAGTAAACTAGTTCTGAGTTTTCAGTGGGTCATAATTACTGATCACAGATCACCATAACAAATACAATAATAATGAAAAAACTTGAAATATTGCAAGAATTACCAACATGTGACAGAGAGACACAAAATGAACAAATGTTGTTAGAAAAATGGTGGCAGCAGACCTCTTTTATACAAGATTGCTATAAACTTTCAACTTGTAAGAATGTGATATATGCAAAGTTTAATAAAGGGAAGCACAATTAAAAAAAAGTATGTATATTTTATTAACTATGATCATCATGCTGTACATTAGATCCCCAGAACTTTTTCGTATTATAGTTGCAAGTTTGCACCCTTTGACCACCTTACTCCACCCCAGGTTCACCCCTTGTCAACTCAACTCTAAGTTTCCATTAGTTTGCCTTTTCCTCAGATTCTGTATGTAAGGGATATCATAATACATAAATTTAAAAAATATATAAAATCTTTGAAAAATTTCACTTAGTATAACACCTTCAAGATCCATCCATGCTGTTGTATGGCAGTATTTCTTAATTTTTCATGGGTAAGTAGTATTCCATAGTATATATTTACCATACTTAGTTTATTCATTCATCCATTAATGGATACTGAAGTTATTTCCATCTCTTGCTTAGAGTTAATAATGTGATAATAAACATAAGAGTGCAGATATGTCTTTGAACTGTGACTTCGTTTCCTTTAGATATATCCCTAGAAGTGGGATTACTGAATCATATGGTAATTTTACTTTTAATAATATGAATAATCTCCATACTGTTTTCCATACAAATTTATATCCCTATCACAGTGCATTTTCCCCAATATTTACCAAAATTTGTTAGTCTCAGTTTTGGTAGTATATATTCTAATAGGTAGTAATATCTTGCTGTGTTTTTCAGAGTTAAACAACAACAACAACATCATAATGACTTTGCCCTGAGTTTTTTACGTTGAGCACTTTTTAATGCTCCTGTTGGTCATTTATATAACTTTTTTGAAAAAAAAAAAGTCTATTGAGATCCTTTTGCTATTTTTTTAATTATATATATTTTTTCTATTTGTATCTGTTGGTTATTAACCTCTTTTCAGATATAAGATTTGTAAGTATTTTCTTACATTCTGTGGATTGTGTTTTCATTCTCTCTCTCTCTCTTTTTTTTTGGCAATGCAGACACTTTAGTTTGATGTAATACGATTTATTTATTTTTGCTTTTTTTCCTGTGTTTTTGGTTTGGTATCCAAAAAACTATTGGCAAGACCAATGTCAAGGAGAATTTTTCCTATGTTTTCCTTTAGGAAATGTAGTTTCATGCATCACCTTTAAGTCTTTAATCTATTTCAAGTTAAGACTTATGAGTGATATAAGGTTCCGGTTTCATACTGTTTATGTGACTATTCAGTTTTAAATATCATTTTTGAACAGACTATCTTTACCCATTACATATGTTGGCCCCTGTCAAATATTAGGTGACTGTATGAAAGGATTTATTTCTGTTCTACTTGTTTATTGGTCTGTTTTTATGCCAGTATACTTTATTGTTTTGAGCATGAGGGCTTTGTAGTATAGTTTCAAATCAAGAAGTGTAATTTCTCTTCTTCATTCTTTCTCAGAACTGCTTTGATTATTTGTTGTCTTTTATGGTCTCATATAAATTGTAGGATTCTTTACTTACTTCTGTAAAAAATAATATTGGATTTTTTAAAGATTTTTAATTTATTTATTTGACAGAGAGAGATGACAAGCAGGCAGAGAGGCAGGCAGACAGAGAAGAGGAAGCAGGCTTCCTGCTGAGCAGAGAGCCTGATGCGGGGCTCGATCCCAGGACCCTGGAATCATGACCTGAGCCGAAGGCAGCGGCTTAACCCACTGAGCCACCCAGGCGCCCCTAACATTGGATTTTTGATAGGAATTGGATTTACAGATGGTTTTCGGTAGTATGGACATTTTAACAATGTTAATTCTTACCATTCATAAATATGAGCTATCTTTCCATTTGTGTCTCCTTCAATTTCTTTATCAATGTCATAGTTTATGGAGTACAGATCTTTCATCTTCTTAGTTAAATCTATTCCTAAGTATTTTATTATTTTTGATGCTATTGTGAATTAGATTGTTTTCTTTATTTTTTCAGGTAGTTCATCATTAGAGTGTTAAAATGCTCCTGTCTTTTGCTTACTTTGGATGATATGAAAAACAGGGAAGAATTCCATATTAAAAAAAATGAAACAAAACAAAATTCTTGTCTTTTATATATTGATCTTGTATTTGGCAGCTTTACTAAATTTGTTTATTCAAATTTTTTTTGTGAAGTTTTTAGGATTTTTTAACATGTAAGTTCATGTTATCCAAAAAAAGAAAATTTTACTTCTTCCTTTTTTTTTTTTTTTGGAGTCTCTTATTTCTTTGTGTTCCTTGTTTCTCTGGCTAGGACATCCAGTACTATGTCAAATGAGAGTAGTGAAAGTGGACACACTTGTCTTTTTTCTGATCTTTAAGGGGAAAACTTTCAAACTTTTTTGATTGAATATGAGATTAGCTCTGGGCTTGCAATATGTGGTTTTTCTTTAATGGATTTTTTAAATTATTTTTAAAAAAATTTTTTATAAACATATAATGTGTTTTTATCCCTAGGGGTACAGGTCTGTGAATCACCAGGTTTACACATTTCACAGCACTCACCATCACTCACCATAGCACCTGCCCTCCCCAATGTCCATACCCCCACCATCCTCTCCCAACACACCTCCCCCCAGCAACCCTCAGTCTGTTTTGTGAGATTCAGTCTTTTATGGTTTGTCTCCCTCCCAATCCCATCTTCTTTTATTTTTCTTTTCGTACGCCCAAAACCGCCTATGTTGCATCCCCACTTCATCATATCAGGGAGATCATATGATAGTTGTCTTTCTCAGATTGATTTATTTCGCCAAGCATAATACCCTCTAGTTCCATCCACGTCATCACAAATAGCAGGATTTCATTTCTTTTGATGGCTGCATAGTATCCCATTGTACATATATACCACATCTTATTTATTGATTCATCTGTTGAAGGACATTTAGGTTCTTTCCATAGTTTAACTATTGTGGACATTGCTGCTATAAACATTTGGGTGCATGTGCCCCTTCAGAATGCCACGTTTGTATCTGTAGGGTATATACCCAGTACTGCAATCACTGGGTCATAGGCTAGTTCTATTTTCAGCTTTTTGAGGCACCTCCACGCTGCTTTCCAGAGTGGTCGCTCCAGCTTGCATTCCCACGTACAGTGTAGGAGGGTTGCCCTTTCTCCACATCCTCGCCAGCATCTGTCATTGACTGACTTGTTCATTTTAGCCATTCTGAAAGGTGTGAGGTGGTATCTCATTCTGGTTTTGATTTGTATTTCCCTGATGCCGAGTGATGTGGAGCATTTTTTCATGTGTCTGTTGGCCATTTGGATGTATTTTTTGCAGAAATGTCTGTTCATGTCCTCTGCCCATTTCTCCATTCGATTATTTGTTCTTAGGGTGTTGAGTTTGATAAGCTCTTTATAGATTTTGGGTGGATACTGGTTCTTTACCTGGTATGTCATTTGCAAATATCTTCTCCCAGATAACTTCTGACAGTCATCTTTTGGCTTTGTTAACTGTTTCCTTTGCTGGGCAAAAGCTTTTTGATCTGATGAAATCCCAAGAGTTCATTCTTGCCCTTGCTTCCCTTGCCTTTGGCGATGTTCCTAGGAAGAAGTTGCTGCTGCTGAGGTCAAAGAGGTTGCTGCCTGTACTCTCCTCAAGGATTTTGATGGATTCCTTTCTCACATTATGCTTCTTCATCCATTTCCAGTCTATTTTCATGTATGGTGTAAGGAAATGGTCCAACTTCATTTTTCTGCATGTGGCTGTTCAATTTTCCCAACACCATTTGTTGAAGAGGCTGTCTCTTTTCCATAGGACATTTCTTCCTGCTTTGTTGACGATTAGTTGACCATAGAGTTGAGGGTGTATTTCTGGGCTCTCTATTCTGTTCCATTGATCTATGTCTGTTTTGGGGACAGTTCCCTACCATCTTGATGATGACAACTTTGTAATAGAGCTTGAAGTCTGGAATTGTGATGCCAATAACTTTGGCTTTCTCTTTCAATATTCCTCTGGCTATTCGAGGTATTTTCTGGTTCCATATATATTTTAGGATGATTTGTCCCATTTCTTTGGAAAAAAATGGATGAGATTTTGATAGGGATTGCATTAAATGTGTAGATTGCTTTAGGTAGCATAGACATTTTCACAATACATTTCTTCCAATACAGGAGAATGGAACATTTTTCCATTTCTTTGTGTCTTCTTCAATTTCTTTCATGAGTACTCACTTTAGAGTTCTGAGTATAGATTCTTTGTCTCTTTGGTTAGGTTTATTCCTAGGTATCTTAGGGTTTTGAGTGCAATTGTAAATGGGATTCACTCCTTAATTTCTATTTCTTCAGTCTTGTTGGCTTAAAAAAAATGCAACCAATTTCTGTGCATTGATTTTATATTCTGACACTTTACAGAATTCCTATACAAGTTATAGCAGATTTGGAGTGGAGTCCTTTAAGTTTTCCACATACAGTGTCATATCGTCTGCAAGCAGGGATAGTTTGACTTCTCTTTTGCCAATTTGGCAAAATTTGGATGCCTTTAATTTCTTTTTGTTGTCTGATTGCTGAGGCTAGGACTTCTAGTACGATGTTGAATAGCAGTGGTGATAACGGACATCCCTGCCGTGTTCCTGACCTCAGCGGAAAAGTATTCAGTTTTTCTCCATTGAGAATGATATTTGCAGTGGGTTTTTCATAGATGGCTTTGATAATATTGATAATATGTGCCCTCTATCCCTACACTTTGAAGAGTTTTAATCAGGAAGGGACACTGCACTTTGCCAAATGCTTTTTCAGCATCTATGGAGAGTATCATGGGGTTCTTGTTCTTTCTTTTATTAATGCGTTGTATCACATTGATTGATTTGCATATGTTGAACCAACCTTATAGCCCTGGAATAAATCCCACTTGGTCGTGGTGAATAATCCTTTTAATGTACTGTTGAATCCTATTGGCTAGTATTTTGGTGAGAATTTTCGCATCTGTGTTCATCAAGGATATTGGTTTGCTGTTCTCTTTTTTGATGGGATCCTTGTCTGGTTTTGGGATCAAGGTGATGCTGGCCTCATAAAATGAGTTTGGAAGTTTTCCTTCCATTTCTATTTTTTTGGAACAGTATCATGAGAATAGGAATTAATTCTTCTTTAAATGTTTGGTAGAATTTCCCTGGGAAGCCATCTGGCCCGGGGCTTTTGTTTGTTTGGAGATTTTTGATGACTGTTTCAATCTCCGTACTGGTTATGGGTCTGTTTCTTCCTGGTTCAGTTGTGGTAGTTTATATGTCTCTAGGAATGTATCCATTTCTTCCAGATTGTTGAATTTGTTGGCGTAGAGTTGCTCATAGTATGTTCTTATAATTGTTTGTATTTCTTTGGTGTTGGTTGTGATCTCTCCTCTTTCATTCATTAATTTATTTATTTGCTTTTCTTTTTGATAAGTCTGGAAAGGGTTTTATCAATCTTATTAATTCTTTCAAAGAAGCAGCTCCTAGTTTTGTTGATTTGTTCTATTGTTTTTTGTTGTTGGTGGTGGTTTTTTGTGGTTTTTGTTTGTTTATTTGTTTCTATTTCATTGATTTCTGCTCTGATCTTTATTATTCCTCTTCTGCTGGGTTTAGGCTTTCTTTGTTGTTCTTTCTCCATCTCCTTTAGGTGTAGGGTTATGTTGGGTATTTGAGATCTGAGAGAGAAGCGTGATTGCACACGTGTGTCACTGCGCTCCCCAAGAGCATATCTGGGGAAGGTGCAGCACGCCACCCCAGGAGAAGAGAAGGATACGTTGGCCTTGTGGTCGGGAAAGGTCGGGAAGCAGAATAGCCTGCCGTGGCAGGAACAGCAGGCCGGTGGCAAGACAAGTGTCACCCGCTCCCTGTGCAGAGAGACAAAGCCTGGTTCCTAAGGAGACATGAGGGGATGACTAGGGCAGGGATGCATGCTCCACTCTGAGGAAGGAGTCTGGGCAGAAGGCAGGCCTGTCCTGTGCCTCTGGTCCCAAGGGGACAGCATCTCCTTGACCACCTGTCCGTTGGGCCGACTTGGGCTAGCTACCAGGCGCCATACCCGGAACTCGCAGAAATAGCTCCCTCGAGAAACGGGCAGTCAGATGCCATCTTCCTCCAAGATGTGACAGCGTTTTCGGTGGCAGGGGGTTTGCCGGGGAAGGAGTGGGGACAATTTACCAAAGCTCCCCATTCCAGTGAACGGGCGGTGTTCAGGGATCCTGTCGCCTCTCCTCTCCTGTGGGGAAGGCACTGGCCTTGTCCGCGAGTCGGCCTGAGGGCCTGTGCAAAAGGCCAAGCGTTGCCTACACTGGGAGAATGTAGTGTGCATTGAGTGCCATCCTAGGCCACGCACGCTGCTGCAGCGCTGTGGCTGTGTCTGCTTAGTTCGGACTGGCAGGGTGAACCCAGGGTGCCAACATAGAGCCCGGGAAAGCAAGGACCAAGAGGGACCAGCTCTCCCGCAGCGCTTCTTCCCTGATGCGACAGAGCGAACACCCAAAGCCTTGCTGAGGAAGCAGCAGCGAAGTGCCGTTCGCGCCGAGCTGAAAACCTCTGTGAAAGCATAGCAGTCGCTGGGAAATCAGAGTCGTTTTTGTGGGCTGCTGTTGCTGCTTGTCTTAGGCTAGTATTCGCAGCACGGCGGGAGAAACCCTCATACAGCGAAAGGGTCTTTGCCTGGGCATCTCCTCTGGGAAAGCACAGCATTCTTTGGGAAATCAGAGTCGGGTCTGTGGGGTCCTGCTGCTGCTTGCCTGAGCAAGACCCAACAGCACGGTGTAATAAACCCGCATGGGGCGAAATCCTCTTTGCCTGGGCATCCCCACTGCCTGAGAGAACCGTGGTTGCGCCTGTGGAAAGAGCCTTAAGGAAGGGGACATGTCTGTCACTGGGCTCCCCAGGAGCCTGTCTGGGGAAAGTGCAGCAAGCTGCCCAGGAGAAGAGAAGGAGCCATTGGCCTTGTGGTCGGGAAATGGTCGTGAAGCTGGCAGGAACAGCGGGCCGGTGGCAAGACAAGTGTCACCCACTCCCTGTGCAGAGAGACGAAGCCTGGCTGCTAAGGAGACATGAGGGGGCGATTGGGCCGGGGAACGTGCTCCAATCTGAGGAAGGAGTCTGGGCAGAAGGAAGGCCTTTCCTGTGCCTCTGGTCCCAAGTGGAAAGCATCTCCTTGGCCACCTGTCCAGAGGGCAGACGTGGGCTTGCCACCAAGCTTCCAGCCCTGAACTCTCAGAAACACCTCCTGGAGGAACGGGCAATCAGATGCCGTCTTCCTCCAGGATGTGGCAGCATTGGCGGAGGCAGGGGGTGTCCCGGGGAAACAGGGACAGTTACCGATTACTCCCCATTCCAGGGCACGGGCGGTGTGCAGTGATCCTCTCACGTCTCCTCAAGGATGGAGAAGGCACTGGCCTAGTCCCCTGTCCACCTGAACGCCAGAGTAAAAGGGCCGGCCGTGCCTATGCTGAGAGATGGCATTGTGAGCAGAGTGCCATCCTAGGCCACGCACGCTGCTGCAGGGTCGAGGCTGTGTCTGCTTATTTCACCTTGGCAGAATGAACCCAGGATGTGAACTTGGAGCCCAGGATAGGAAGGCCCCAAGAGGCACCAGCTCTCCGGCAGCACTTCTTCCCTGACGCGACTGAAGCCTTGCTGAGGAAGCAGCGGCGAAGTGCTGTTCGCTTCAAGCCAAAGCCTCTGCGAAAGCACAGCATTTGTTGAGAAATCAGAAGTCGGTTCTCGGGCTCTTCTGCAGCTTGCCTGTGCCCAGTCTCTCAGTGGGAGAAACCTGCATACAGCGAAAGCGTCTTTGCCCGGGCAACTCCTCTGGGAAAGCACAGCATTCGTTGGGAAATCAGAATCGGATGTGCGGGATGCAGCAGCTGAATGCCTGAGCTAGTCTCCGCAGCACGGTGGAAGATACCCGCATGGAGCGAAATCCTCTTTGCCCTAGCACCCTTCTGCCTGAGAGAGAAGCGTGGTTGCACACGTCTGTCAGCGCGCTCCCCAGGAGCAAATGTGGGGAACGCGCAGCACGCCGCCCCCGGAGAAGAGAAGGAGCCCTTGGCCTTGGGGTCGGGAAACGCTCGGGAAGCAGGATAGCCTGCCGTGGCACGAACAGCAGGCCTGTGGCAAGACAAGTCTCACCCGCTCCCTGTGTGGAGAAATGGAGCCTGAATGCTAAGGAGACATGAGGGGACGACTAGGGCAGGGGCGTCAGCTCCACTCTAAGGAAGGAGACTGGGCAGAAGGCAGGCCTGTTCTGTGCCTCTAGTCCCAAGGGGACAGCATCTCCTTAGCCACCTGTCCCAAGGGCAGACTTGGTCTAGCAACCAAGTGCCATACCCGCAACTCGCAGAAACAACTCCATGGAGAAACGGCCAGTCAGATGCCATCTTCCACCATGATGTGGTAGCGATGTGGGCGGCAGGGGGTGTGCCGGGGAAGGAGTGGAGACTGTCCCCCACAGATCCCCATCCAAGTGCACGGGCCATGTGCAGGGATCCTGTCGCCTCCTCTCTCCTGTGCTGAAGGCACTGGCCTAGACGCCGAGTCTGCCTGAGCGCCGGTGTAAAAGGCAAAGCCTTACCTACCCCAGGAGATGGTAATAGGCATAGAGTGTCATGCTAGGCCACGCAAGCTGCTGCAGGGCTGTGACTGTGTCTGCATAGTTCGGCTTAACAAGGTGAACCCCGGGCGCGAACTTGGAGCCCGGGAAAGCAAGGCCCAAGAGGCACCAGCTCTCCCGCGGTTCTTCTTCCCTGCCGCGAAGGAGCGAACGACCAAAGCCTTGCTGAGGAAGCAGAAGCATAGTGCGTTTCGCGCCAAGTTGGAAACATCTGGGAAAGCATAGCAGTCGCTGGGAAATCAGAGTCGGTTCTGCGGGCTTTTCTGCTGCTTGCCTGAGCCCAGTCTCGCGGTGGGAGAAACCCGCATACAGCGAAACCTCTTTGACGGGCATCCCCTCTGGGAAACACAGCTTTCGTTGGGAAATCAGAATCGGATGTGTGTGATGCTGCAGCTTAATGCCTGAGCTAGTCTCTGCAGCATGGTGGAAGATACCCGCATGGAGCGAAATCCTCTTTGCCCTAGCACCCCTCTGCCTGAGAGAAGCGCGGTTGTGTCTGTGGATAGAGCCTTAAGGAAAGGGACACGTCTAGTACTGGGATCCCCAGGAGTATGTCTGTGGAAGGTGCAGCGCACTGCCCAGGGAGAAGAGCAGGAGCCGTTGGCTTTCTGGTCTGGAAATGGTTGCGAAGCAGAAGAGCCGGCCCTGGCAGGCACAGCGGCCAGTGGCAATACAAGTGTCACCCGCTCCCTAGACAGAGAGACAGTAGCCTTTCTGCTACTGAGAGAGGAAGGGATGAGTAGGGCAGGGCGTGTGCTCCACTCTTAGGAAGGAGTCTGGGCAGAAAGTATGCCTGTCCTGAGCCTCTGGGCCCAAGGAGACAGCAGCTCCTTGGCCACCTGTCCCTGGGGCAGACATGCGCTAGCCACCAGGAGCCTACGCCGAACTCGCAGAAACAGCTCCCTGAAATAACAGGGAGTCAGATGCCGTCTTCCTTCAGGATGTGGAAGCTTGGAGGTGGCATGGGGTTTAAGGGGATGGGGTGAGGACAGTCCCCGAAAGCTCCCTATTCAGTGACGGGCGGTGTGCAGAGATCCTGTCACGTCGCCTTTCCTGTGGGGGAAAGCACTGGGCTAGTTCGCGAGAACGCCTGATCGCCAGAGTAAAAGGCCAAGCGATGCCTACACCGGGAGATGGTAGTGTGCATAGGGTGCCATTCTAGGCTCCGCACGCTACTGCAGGGTTGTGGCTGTGTCTGCTTAATTCGGCCTGGCAGGGTGAACCGGGAAGCGAACATGGAGCCCGGGAAAGCAAGGCCCAAAAGGCACCAGCTCTCCCGCAGCTCTGCTTCCCTGACGCGACTGAAGCCTTGCTGAGGAAGCCTCGGCGAAGTGCTGTTCGCTCCAAGCCAAAGCCTCTGAGAAAGCACAGCATTCACTGAGAAATGTTCTGCGGGCTACTGCAGCTTGCCTGAGCCCAGACTCGCGGCTGGAGAAACCCGCATACAGCGAAAGCCTCTTTGCCTTGTGTTCTACAATGGGAAATCACAGCATTCGTTTGGAAATCTGAGTTGGGTTTGGGGAAGCTGCTGCTGCTTGCCTGAGCTAGTCTCCGCAGCACGGTGGAATATACCCGCATGGAGCGAAATACTCTTTTCTCTAGCATCCCTTTACCTGAGAGAGACGCGTGGTTGCACACGTCTGTCACAGCGTTTCCCAGGAGCAAGTGTGGGGAAGGCGCAGCAGGCCACCTCCGGAGAAGAGAAGGAGCCCTTGGCCTTGGGGTCGGGAAACGCTCGGGAAGCAGGATAGCCTGCCATGGCACGAACAGCAGGCCGGAAGCAAAAGAAGTGTCACCCGCTCCCTGTGCGCAGAGATGGAAGCCAGGCTGCTAAGGAGACATGAGGGGATGACTAGGGCAGGGGCGCGTGCTATCCTCTGAGGAAGGAGTCTGGGCAGAATGCAGGCCTGTCTTGTGCCTCTGGTCCCAAGGGGACAGCATCTCCTTGGCCACCTGTCCCAAGGGCAGACTTGGGCTTGCCACCAGGTGCCATACCCGCAACTCGCAGAAACAACCCCATGGAGAAACGGGCAGTCAGATGCCATCTTCCACCAAGATGTGGCAGCGATGTGGGTGGCAGGGGGTGTGCCGGGGAAGGAGTGGAGACTGTCCACCACAGTTCCCAATTCAAGTGCACGGGCCGTTTTCAGGGATCCTGTCGCCACCTCTCTCCTGTGCTGAAGGCACTGGCCTAACCCCGAGTCTCCCTGAGCGCCAGAGCAAAAGGCAAAGCCTTACCTACCCCAGGAGATGGTAATAGGCATAGAGTGCCATGCTAGGCCACGCAAGCTGCTGCAGGGCTGTGACTGTGTCTGCTTAGTTCGGCTTAGCAAGTTGAAACCCGGGTGTGAACTTGGAGCCCGGGAAAGCAAGGCACACGAGGCACTAGCTCCCCCGCGCGTCTTCTTCCCTGCCGCGACAGAGCGAACGACCAAAGCCTTGCTGAGGACAGCAGTGTACTGCGGTTCGGGCCAAGTTGAAAACCTCTGGGAAAGCATAACAGTCGCTGGGAAATCAGAGTCGGTTCTGCGGTCTCTTCTGCTGCTTGCCTGAGCCCAGTCTCGTGGTGGGAGAAACCCGCATACAGCGAAAACCCTTTGCCCGGGCATCCCCTCTGGGAAAGCACAGCATTCGTTGGGAAATCAGAATCGGATGTGTGTGATGCTGCAGCTTAATACCTGAGCTAGTCTCTGCAGCATGGTGGAAGATACCCGTATGGAGCGAAATCCTCTTTGCCCCCTCTGCCTGAGAGAGAAGCGCGGTTGCGCCTGTGGAAAGAGCCTTAAGGATAGGGACACGTCTATCACTGCGCTCCCCAGGAGCATGTCTGTGAAAGGTGCAGCACGCTGCCCAGGGAGAAGAGCAGGAGCCATTGGCTTTCTGGTCTGGAACGGTTGCGAAACAGGAGAGCCGGCCCTGGGAGGCACAGCGGCCGTTGGAAATACAAGTGCCACCCGCTCCCTGTGCAGAGAGACGGAAGCCTGTCTCCTACGGAGAGAGGAGGGGATGAGTAGGGCAGGGCGCGTGCTACACTATGAAGAAGGTGTCTGGGCAGAAAACATGCCTGTCCTGAGCCTCTGGGCCCAAGGAGACAGCAACTCCTTGGCCACCTGTCCCTGGGGCAGACATGCGCTAGCCACCAGGAACCTACGCTGAACTGGCAGAAACAGCTCCCTGAAATAACAGAGTCAGATGCCGTCTTCCTTCAGGATGTGGAAGCTTGGAAGTGGCATGGGGTATAGGGTGATGGGTGAGGACTGTCCACGAAAGTTCCCTATACAGTGCATGGGCGGTGTGCAGGGATCCTGTCACGTCTCCTTTCCTCTGGCGAAAGAACTGGGCTAGTCCGCGAGAACGCCTGAACGCCAGAGTAAAAGGCCAAGCGATGCCTACACCGGGAGATGGTAGTGTGCATAGGGTGCCATCCTAGGCTCCGCACGCTACTGCAGGGTTGTGGCTGTGTCTGCTTAATTCGGCCTGGCAGGGTGACCCGGGAAGCGAACATGGAGCCCGGGAAAGCAAGGCCCAAAAGGCACCAGCTCTCCCGCAGCTCTTCTTCCCTGAAGCTAACGAAGCCTTGCTGAGGAAGCAGCAGTGAAGTGCGGTTCGCTCCAAGCCCAAAACCTCTGTGAAAGCACAACATTCGCTGAAAAACAGAGTCGGTACTGAGGGCTGCTGCTGCTCTTTGCCTGAGCCAATCTCACAGTAGGAGAAACCCGCATACAGCGAACGGCTCTTTGCAAGGGCAGGGCATCTCCTCTGGGAAAGCACAGCATTCGTTGGGATAACTAAGTTGGTTTTGGGGATACTGCTGCTGCTTGCCTGAGCTAGCCTCCGCAGCACGGTGGAAGATACCCGCATGGAGCGAAATCCTCTTTGCCCTAGCACCCTTCTGCCTGAGAGAGAAGCGTGGTTGCACACGTCTGTCAGCGCGCTCCCCAGGAGCAAATGTGGGGAACGCGCAGCACGCCGCCCCCGGAGAAGAGAAGGAGCCCTTGGCCTTGGGGTCGGGAAACGCTCGGGAAGCAGGATAGCCTGCCGTGGCACGAACAGCAGGCCTGTGGCAAGACAAGTCTCACCCGCTCCCTGTGTGGAGAGATGGAGCCTGAATGCTAAGGAGACATGAGGGGACGACTAGGGCAGGGGCGTCAGCTCCACTCTAAGGAAGGAGACTGGGCAGAAGGCAGGCCTGTTCTGTGCCTCTAGTCCCAAGGGGACAGCATCTCCTTAGCCACCTGTCCCAAGGGCAGACTTGGTCTAGCAACCAAGTGCCATACCCGCAACTCGCAGAAACAACTCCATGGAGAAACGGCCAGTCAGATGCCATCTTCCACCATGATGTGGCAGCGATGTGGACGGCAGGGGGTGTGCCGGGGAAGGAGTGGAGACTGTCCCCCACAGATCCCCATCCAAGTGCACGGGCCGTGTGCAGGGATTCTGTCGCCTCCTCTCTCCTGTGCTGAAGGCACTGGCCTAGACGCCGAGTCTGCCTGAGCGCCGGTGTAAAAGGCAAAGCCTTACCTACCCCAGGAGATGGTAATAGGCATAGAGTGCCATGCTAGGCCACGCAAGCTGCTGCAGGGCTGTGACTGTGTCTGCATAGTTCGGCTTAACAAGGTGAACCCCGGGCGCGAACTTGGAGCCCGGGAAAGCAAGGCCCAAGAGGCACCAGCTCTCCCGCGGTTCTTCTTCCCTGCCGCGAAGGAGCGAACGACCAAAGCCTTGCTGAGGAAGCAGAAGCATAGTGCGTTTCGCGCCAAGTTGGAAACCTCTGGGAAAGCATAGCAGTCGCTGGGAAATCAGAGTCGGTTCTGCGGGCTTTTCTGCTGCTTGCCTGAGCCCAGTCTCGCGGTGGGAGAAACCCGCATACAGCGAAACCTCTTTGACGGGCATCCCCTCTGGGAAACACAGCTTTCGTTGGGAAATCAGAATCGGATGTGTGTGATGCTGCAGCTTAATGCCTGAGCTAGTCTCTGCAGCATGGTGGAAGATACCCGCATGGAGCGAAATCCTCTTTGCCCTAGCACCCCTCTGCCTGAGAGAAGCGCGGTTGTGCCTGTGGATAGAGCCTTAAGGAAAGGGACACGTCTAGTACTGAGATCCCCAGGAGTATGTCTGTGGAAGGTGCAGCACGCTGCTCAGGGAGAAGAGCAGGAGCCGTTGGCTTTCTGGTCTGGAAATGGTTGCGAAGCAGAAGAGCCGGCCCTGGCAGGCACAGCGGCCAGTGGCAATACAAGTGTCACCCGCTCCCTGTGCAGAGAGACAGTAGCCTTTCTGCTACTGAGAGAGGAGGGGATGAGTAGGGCAGGGCGTGTGCTCCACTCTTAGGAAGGAGTCTGGGCAGAAAGTATGCCTGTCCTGAGCCTCTGGGCCCAAGGAGACAGCAGCGCCTTGGCCACCTGTCCCTGGGGCAGACATGCGCTAGCCACCAGGAGCCTACGCCAAACTCGCAGAAACAGCTCCCTGAAATAACAGGGAGTCAGATGCCGTCTTCCTTCAGGATGTGGAAGCTTGGAGGTGGCATGGGGTTTAAGGGGATGGGGTGAGGACAGTCCCCGAAAGCTCCCTATTCAGTGACGGGCGGTGTGCAGAGATCCTGTCACGTCGCCTTTCCTGTGGGGGAAAGCACTGGGCTAGTCCGCGAGAACGCCTGATCGCCAGAGTAAAAGGCCAAGCGATGCCTACACCGGGAGATGGTAGTGTGCATAGGGTGCCATCCTAGGCTCCGCACGCTACTGCAGGGTTGTGGCTGTGTCTGCTTAATTCGGCCTGGCAGGGTGAACCGGGAAGCGAACATGGAGCCCGGGAAAGCAAGGCCCAAAAGGCACCAGCTCTCCCGCAGCTCTGCTTCCCTGACGCGACTGAAGCCTTGCTGAGGAAGCCTCGGCGAAGTGCTGTTCGCTCCAAGCCAAAGCCTCTGAGAAAGCACAGCATTCACTGAGAAATGTTCTGCGGGCTACTGCACCTTGCCTGAGCCCAGACTCGCGGCTGGAGAAACCCGCATACAGCGAAAGCCTCTTTGCCTTGTGTTCTACAATGGGAAATCACAGCATTCGTTTGGAAATCTGAGTTGGGTTTGGGGAAGCTGCTGCTGCTTGCCTGAGCTAGTTTCCGCAGCACGGTGAAAGATACCCGCATGGAGCGAAATACTCTTTGCTCTAGCATCCCTTTACCTGAGAGAGACGCGTGGTTGCACACGTCTGTCACAGCGTTTCCCAGGAGCAAGTGTGGGAAGGCGCAGCAGGCCACCTCCGGAGAAGAGAAGGAGCCCTTGGCCTTGGGGTCGGGAAACGCTCGGGAAGCAGGATAGCCTGCCATGGCACGAACAGCAGGCCGGAAGCAAAAGAAGTGTCACCCGCTCCCTGTGCGCAGAGATGGAAGCCAGGCTGCTAAGGAGACATGAGGGGATGACTAGGGCAGGGGCGCGTGCTATCCTCTGAGGAAGGAGTCTGGGCAGAATGCAGGCCTGTCTTGTGCCTCTGGTCCCAAGGGGACAGCATCTCCTTGGCCACCTGTCCCAAGGGCAGACTTGGGCTTGCCACCAGGTGCCATACCCGCAACTCGCAGAAACAACCCCATGGAGAAACGGGCAGTCAGATGCCATCTTCCACCAAGATGTGGCAGCGATGTGGGTGGCAGGGGGTGTGCCGGGGAAGGAGTGGAGACTGTCCACCACAGTTCCCAATTCAAGTGCACGGGCCGTTTTCAGGGATCCTGTCGCCACCTCTCTCCTGTGCTGAAGGCACTGGCCTAACCCCGAGTCTCCCTGAGCGCCAGAGCAAAAGGCAAAGCCTTACCTACCCCAGGAGATGGTAATAGGCATAGAGTGCCATGCTAGGCCACGCAAGCTGCTGCAGGGCTGTGACTGTGTCTGCTTAGTTCGGCTTAGCAAGTTGAAACCCGGGTGTGAACTTGGAGCCCGGGAAAGCAAGGCACACGAGGCACTAGCTCCCCCGCGCGTCTTCTTCCCTGCCGCGACAGAGCGAACGACCAAAGCCTTGCTGAGGACAGCAGTGTACTGCGGTTCGGGCCAAGTTGAAAACCTCTGGGAAAGCATAACAGTCGCTGGGAAATCAGAGTCGGTTCTGCGGTCTCTTCTGCTGCTTGCCTGAGCCCAGTCTCGTGGTGGGAGAAACCCGCATACAGCGAAAACCCTTTGCCCGGGCATCCCCTCTGGGAAAGCACAGCATTCGTTGGGAAATCAGAATCGGATGTGTGTGATGCTGCAGCTTAATACCTGAGCTAGTCTCTGCAGCATGGTGGAAGATACCCGTATGGAGCGAAATCCTCTTTGCCCCCTCTGCCTGAGAGAGAAGCGCGGTTGCGCCTGTGGAAAGAGCCTTAAGGATAGGGACACGTCTATCACTGCGCTCCCCAGGAGCATGTCTGTGAAAGGTGCAGCACGCTGCCCAGGGAGAAGAGCAGGAGCCATTGGCTTTCTGGTCTGGAACAACCGAAACAGGAGAGCCGGCCCTGGGAGGCACAGCGGCCGTTGGAAATACAAGTGCCACCCGCTCCCTGTGCAGAGAGACGGAAGCCTGTCTCCTACGGAGAGAGGAGGGGATGAGTAGGGCAGGGCGCGTGCTACACTATGAAGAAGGTGTCTGGGCAGAAAACATGCCTGTCCTGAGCCTCTGGGCCCAAGGAGACAGCAACTCCTTGGCCACCTGTCCCTGGGGCAGACATGCGCTAGCCACCAGGAACCTACGCTGAACTGGCAGAAACAGCTCCCTGAAATAACAGAGTCAGATGCCGTCTTCCTTCAGGATGTGGAAGCTTGGAAGTGGCATGGGGTATAGGGTGATGGGTGAGGACTGTCCACGAAAGTTCCCTATACAGTGCATGGGCGGTGTGCAGGGATCCTGTCACGTCTCCTTTCCTCTGGCGAAAGAACTGGGCTAGTCCGCGAGAACGCCTGAACGCCAGAGTAAAAGGCCAAGCGATGCCTACACCGGGAGATGGTAGTGTGCATAGGGTGCCATCCTAGGCTCCGCACGCTACTGCAGGGTTGTGGCTGTGTCTGCTTAATTCGGCCTGGCAGGGTGACCCGGGAAGCGAACATGGAGCCCGGGAAAGCAAGGCCCAAAAGGCACCAGCTCTCCCGCAGCTCTTCTTCCCTGAAGCTAACGAAGCCTTGCTGAGTAAGCAGCAGTGAAGTGCGGTTCGCTCCAAGCCCAAAGCCTCTGTGAAAGCACAACATTCGCTGAAAATCAGAGTCGGTACTGAGGGCTGCTGCTGCTCTTTGCCTGAGCCAATCTCACAGTGGGAGAAACCCGCATACAGCGAACGGCTCTTTGCCAGGGCAGGGCATCTCCTCTGGGAAAGCACAGCATTCGTTGGGATAACTAAGTTGGTTTTGGGGATACTGCTGCTGCTTGCCTGAGCTAGTCTCCGCAGCACGGTGGAAGATACCCGCATGGAGCGAAATCCTCTTTGCCCTAGCACCCTTCTGCCTGAGAGAGAAGCGTGGTTGCACACGTCTGTCAGCGCGCTCCCCAGGAGCAAATGTGGGGAACGCGCAGCACGCCGCCCCCGGAGAAGAGAAGGAGCCCTTGGCCTTGGGGTCGGGAAACGCTCGGGAAGCAGGATAGCCTGCCGTGGCACGAACAGCAGGCCTGTGGCAAGACAAGTCTCACCCGCTCCCTGTGCGGAGAGATGGAGCCTGAATGCTAAGGAGACATGAGGGGACGACTAGGGCAGGGGCGTCAGCTCCACTCTAAGGAAGGAGACTGGGCAGAAGGCAGGCCTGTTCTGTGCCTCTAGTCCCAAGGGGACAGCATCTCCTTGGCCACCTGTCCCAAGGGCAGACTTGGTCTAGCAACCAAGTGCCATACCCGCAACTCGCAGAAACAACTCCATGGAGAAACGGCCAGTCAGATGCCATCTTCCACCATGATGTGGCAGCGATGTGGGCGGCAGTGGGTGTGCCGGGGAAGGAGTGGAGACTGTCCCCCACAGATCCCCATCCAAGTGCACGGGCCGTGTGCAGGAATCCTGTCGCCTCCTCTCTCCTGTGCTGAGGGCACTGGCCTAGACGCCGAGTCTGCCTGAGCGCCGGTGTAAAAGGCAAAGCCTTACCTACCCCAGGAGATGGTAATAGGCATAGAGTGCCATGCTAGGCCACGCAAGCTGCTGCAGGGCTGTGACTGTGTCTGCATAGTTCGGCTTAACAAGGTGAACCCCGGGCGCGAACTTGGAGCCCGGGAAAGCAAGGCCCAAGAGGCACCAGCTCTCCCGCGCTTCTTCTTCCCTGCCGCGACAGAGCGAACAACCAAAGCCTTGCTGAGGAAGCAGCAGCGTAGTGCGGTTCGCGCCAAGTTGAAAACCTCTGGGAAAGTATAGCAGTCGCTGGGAAATCAGAGTCGGTTCTGCGGTCTCTTCTGTTGTTTGCCTGAGCCCAGTCTCGCGGTGGGAGAAACCCGCATACAGCGAAACCCCTTTGCCCGGGCATCCCCTCTGGGAAAGCACAGCATTCGTTGGGAAATTAGAATCGGATGTGTGTGATGCTGCAGCTTAATGCCTGAGCTAGTCTCTGCAGCATGGTGGAACATACCCGCATGGAGCGAAATCCTCTTTGCCCTAGCACCCCTCTGCCTGAGAGAGATGCGCGGTTGCGCCTGTGGAAAGAGCCTTAAGGAAAGGGACACGTCTATCACGGCGCTCCCCAGGAGCATGTCTGTGGAAGGTGCAGCACGCCTCCCAGGGAGAAGAGCAGGAGCCGTTGGCTTTCTGGTCTGGAAACGGTTGTGAAACAGGAGAGCCGGCCCTGGCAGGCACAGCGGCCGGTGGCACTACAAGTGTTACCCGCTCCCTTGCAGAGAGACGGAAGCCTGTCTGCTACAGAGAGAGGAGGGGATGAGTAGGCCAGGGCGCGTGCTCCACTCTTAGGAAGGAGTCCGGGCAGAAAGCATGCCTGTCCTGAGCCTCTGGGACCAAGGAGACAGCAGCTCCTTGGCCACCGGTCCCTGGGGCAGACATGCGCTAGCCACCAGGAACCTACGCCGAACTCGCAGAAACAGCTCCCAGAAATAACAGGGAGTCAGATGCCGTCTTCCTTCAGGATGTGGAATCTTGGAGGTGGCATGGAGTTTAGAGTGATGGGGTGAGGACAGTCCCCAAAAGCTCCCTATTCAGTGCACGGGCGGTGTGCAGGGATCCTGTCACGTCGCCTTTCCTATGGGGAAAGCACTGGGCTAGTCCGCATGAACGCCTGAGCGCCAGAGTAAAAGGCCAAGCGAGATGGTAGTGTGCATAGGGTGCCATCCTAGGCTCCGCACGCTACTGCAGGGTTGAGGCCGTGTCTGCTTAATTCGGCCTGGCAGGGTGAACCAAGGAGGCGAACATTGAGCCCGGGAAAGCAAGGCCCAAAAGGCACCAGCTCTGCCGCAGCTCTGCTTCCCTGACGCGACTGAAGCCTTGCTGAGGAAGCCGCGGGGAAGTGCTGTTCGCTCCAAGCCAAAACCTCTGAGAAAGCACTGCATTCGCTGAGAAATGTTCTGCGGGCTACTGCTGCTTGCCCGAGCCCAGTCTCGCGCCTGGAGAAACCCGCATACAGCGAAAGCCTCTTTGCCTTGTGATCTACACTGGGAAATCACAGCATTCGTTGGGAAATCTGAGTTGTGTTTGTGGATGCTGCTGCTGCTAGCCTGAGCTAGTCTCCGCAACACGGTGGAAGATACCCGCATGGAGCGAAATACTCTTTGCCCTAGCATCCCTTCAGCCTGAGAGAGACGCGTGGTTGCACACGTCTGTCACGGCGTTCCCCAGGAGCAAGTGTGGGGAAGGCGCAGCAGGTCGCGTCTGGAGAAGAGAAGGAGCCCTTGGCCTTGGGGTTGGGAAACGCTCGGGAAGCATGATAGGCTGCCATGGCACGAACAGCAGGCCGATAGCAAGACAAGTGTCACCCGCTCCCTGTGCGGAGAGATGGAAGCCTGCCTGCTAAGGAGACATGATGGGACGACTAGGGCATGGGCGCGTGCTATCCTCTGAGGAAGGAGTCTGGGCAGAATGCAGGCCTGTCTTGTGCCTCTGGTCCCAAGGGGACAGCATCTCCTTGGCCACCTGTCCCAAGGGCAGACTTGGGCTTGCCACCAGGTGCCATACCCGCAACTCGCAGAAACAACCCCATGGAGAAACGGGCAGTCAGATGCCATCTTCCACCAAGATGTGGCAGCGATGTGGGTGGCAGGGGTTGTGCCGGGGAAGGAGTGGAGACTGTCCTCCACAGTTCTTCATCTAAGTGCACGGGCCCTTTGCAGGGATCCTGTCGCCACCTCTCTTTGTGCTGAAGGCACTGGCCTAGACCCCGATTCTTCCTGAGCGCCAGAGCAAAAGGCAAAGCCTTACCTACCCCAGGAGATGGTAATAGGCATAGAGTGCCATGCTAGGCCACGGAAGCTGCTGCAGGGCTGTGACTGTGTCTGCTTAGTTCGGCTTAGCAAGGTGAACCCCGGGTGCGATATTGGCGCTCGGGAAAGCAAGGCCCAAGAGGCATCAGCTCTCCCGCAGCTCTTCTTCCCTGAAGCGAAGAAGCCTGGCTGAGGAATCAGCAGTGAAGTGCGGTTCGCTCCAAGCCCAACGCCTCTGTGAAAGCACAACATTCGCTGAAAATCAGAGTCGGTACTGTGGGCTGATGCTGCTGGTTGCCTGAGCCATTCTCACAGTGGGAGAAACCCGCATACAGCGAACGGCTCTTTGCCAGGGCATCTCCTCTGGGAAAGCACAGCATTCGTTGGAAATCAGAGTCGGGTCTGTGGGATGCTGCCTGCTGCTTGCCTCAGCTAGTCTCCACAGCACGGTGGACTAAACCCGCATGGAGCGAAATCCTCTGCCTGGGCATCCCCTCTGCCTGAGAGTGAAGCGCGGTGGCACCTGTGGAAAGAGCCTTAAGGAAAGGGACACGTCTGTCACTGCAGAGCGACGGAAGCCTGGCTGCTAAGGAGACACGAGGGGTAGATTAGGGCAGGGGAAAGGGCTTCACACTGAGGAAGGAGTCTGGGCAGAAAGCATGCCAGTCCTGACCTTTGGGCTCAAGGAGACAGCCGCTCCTTAGCCACCTGTCCGTGGTGGAGATATGGGCTTGCTACCAGGCGCCTACCCTGAACTCGAGAAACAACTCCCAGAAAGAACTGGCCATCAGATGCCTTCTTCCTCCAGGATGTGGAAGCTTGGAGGAGGCATGGGGTTTAAGGGGAAGGAGTGGGGACATCCCCCAAAGCTCCCTATTCAGTGCACAGAGCGGTGTGCAGGGATCCTGTCACCTCTCCTTTGCAGTGGGGAAAGCACTGGCCTAGTCCCCGAGTCCGCCACAGCGCTAGAGTAAAAGGCCTAGCGATGCCTAAACCGGGAGATGGTAGTGTGCATAGAGTGCCACCCTAGGCTATGCACGCTACTTCACGGTTGTGGCTGTGTCTGCTTAGTTCGGCCTGGCAGGGTGAACCCAGGACGCAAACATGGAACCCGGGAAAGCAAAGCCCAAGAGGCACCAGCTCTCCTGCAGCTCTTCTTCCCTAACGGGACTGAAGCCTTGCTGCGGAAGCAGCGGCGAAGTGCTGTTCGCTCCAAGCCAAAGCCTCTGCGAAAGCACAGCATTCGCTGAGAAATGATCTGCGGGCTGCTGCTGCTTGCCTGAGCCCAGTCTCGCGGTGGGAGAAACCCGCATACAGCGAAAGCCTCTTTGCCTGGGCATCTCCCCTGGGAAAGCACAGCATTTGTTGGGAAATCAAAGTTGGGTTTGTGGATGCTGCTGCTGCTTGCCTGAGCTAGTCTCCGCAGCACGGTGGAAGATACCCGCATGGATCGATATACTTTTTCCCTAGTATCCCCTCTGTATGAGAGAGAAGCATGGTCGCACACGTCTGTCACCGCGCTCCCCAGGAGCACATGGGGAAAGGCACAGCACGCCGCCCCCAGAGTAGAGAAGGAGCCTCTGGCCTTAGGGTCGGGAAAATTGAACAGCCACATGCAGAAAAATGAAATTGGGCCATTTCCTTACACCATACATGAAAATAGACTGGAAATGGATGAAGAAGCATAATGTGAGAAAGGAATCCATCAAAATCTTTGAGGAGAGAACAGGTAGCAACCTCTTTGACCTCAGCAGCAGCAACTTCTTACTAGGAACATCGCCAAAGACAAGGGAAGCAAGGGCAAGAATGAACTCTTGGGATTTCATCAGATCAAAAAGCTTTTGCCCAGCAAAGGAAACAGTTAACAAAGCCAAAAGATGACTGTCAGAAGTTATCTGGGAGAAGATATTTGCAAATGACATACCAGGTAAAGAACCAGTATCCATCATCTATAAAGAGCTTATCAAACTCAACACCCTAAGAACAAATAATCGAATGAAGAAATGGGCAGAGGACATGAACAGACATTTCTGCAAAAAATACATCCAAATGGCCAACAGACACATGAAAAAATGCTCCACATCACTCGGCATCAGGGAAATACAAATCAAAACCAGAATGAGATACCACCTCACACCTTTCAGAATGGCTAAAATGAACAAGTCAGTCAATGACAGATGCTGGCGAGGATGTGGAGAAAGGGCAACCCTCCTACACTGTACGTGGGAATGCAAGCTGGAGCGACCACTCTGGAAAGCAGCGTGGAGGTGCCTCAAAAAGCTGAAAATAGAACTAGCCTATGACCCAGTGATTGCAGTACTGGGTATATACCCTACAGATACAAACGTGGCATTCTGAAGGGGCAAATGCACCCAAATGTTCATAGCAGCAATGTCCACAATAGTTAAACTATGGAAAGAACCTAAATGTCCTTCAACAGATGAATCAATAAATAAGATGTGGTATATATGTACAATGGGATACTATGCAGCCATCAAAAGAAATGAAATCCTGCTATTTGTGATGACGTGGATGGAACTAGAGGGTATTATGCTTGGCGAAATAAATCAATCTGAGAAAGACAACTATCATATGATCTCCCTGATATGATGAAGTGGGGATGCAACATAGGCGGTTTCGGGCGTACGAAAAGAAAAATAAAAGAAGATGGGATTGGGAGGGAGACAAACCATAAAAGACTGAATCTCACAAAACAGACTGAGGGTTGCTGGGGGGAGGTGTGTTGGGAGAGGATGGTGGGGGTATGGACATTGGGGAGGGCAGGTGCTATGGTGAGTGATGGTGAGTGCTGTGAAATGTGTAAACCTGGTGATTCACAGACCTGTACCCCTAGGGATAAAAACACATTATATGTTTATAAAAATTTTTTTTAAAAATAATTTAAAAAATCCATTAAAGAAAAACCACATATTGCAAGCCCAGAGCTAATCTCATATTCAATCAAAAAAGTTTGAAAGTTTTCCCCTTAAAGATCAGAAAAAAGACAAGTGTGTCCACTTTCACTACTCTCATTTGACATAGTACTGGATGTCCTAGCCAGAGAAACAAGGAACACAAAGAAATAAGAGACTCCAAAAAAAAAAAAAAAGGAAGAAGTAAAATTTTCTTTTTTTGGATAACATGAACTTACATGTTAAAAAATCCTAAAAACTTCACAAAAAAAATTTGAATAAACAAATTTAGTAAAGCCGCCAAATACAAGATCAATATATAAAAGACAAGAATTTTGTTTTGTTTCATTTTTTTTAATATGGAATTCTTCCCTGTTTTTCATATCATCCAAAGTAAGCAAAAGACAGGAGCATTTTAACACTCTAATGATGAACTACCTGAAAAAATAAAGAAAACAATCTAATTCACAATAGCATCAAAAATAATAAAATACTTAGGAATAGGTTTAACTAAGAAGATGAAAGATCTGTACTCCATAAACTATGACATTGATAAATTGAAGGAGACACAAATGGAAAGATAGCTCATATTTATGAATGGTAAGAATTAACATTGTTAAAATGTCCATACTACCGAAAACCATCTGTAAATCCAATTCCTATCAAAAATCCAATGTTAGGGGCGCCTGGGTGGCTCAGTGGGTTAAGCCGCTGCCTTCGGCTCAGGTCATGATTCCAGGGTCCTGGGATCGAGCCCCGCATCAGGCTCTCTGCTCAGCAGGAAGCCTGCTTCCTCTTCTCTGTCTGCCTGCCTCTCTGCCTGCTTGTCATCTCTCTCTGTCAAATAAATAAATTAAAAATCTTTAAAAAATCCAATATTATTTTTTACAGAAGTAAGTAAAGAATCCTACAATTTATATGAGACCATAAAAGACAACAAATAATCAAAGCAGTTCTGAGAAAGAATGAAGAAGAGAAATTACACTTCTTGATTTGAAACTATACTACAAAGCCCTCATGCTCAAAACAATAAAGTATACTGGCATAAAAACAGACCAATAAACAAGTAGAACAGAAATAAATCCTTTCATACAGTCACCTAATATTTGACAGGGGCCAACATATGTAATGGGTAAAGATAGTCTGTTCAAAAATGATATTTAAAACTGAATAGTCACATAAACAGTATGAAACCGGAACCTTATATCACTCATAAGTCTTAACTTGAAATAGATTAAAGACTTAAAGGTGATGCATGAAACTACATTTCCTAAAGGAAAACATAGGAAAAATTCTCCTTGACATTGGTCTTGCCAATAGTTTTTTGGATACCAGACCAAAAACACAGGAAAAAAAGCAAAAATAAATAAATCGTATTACATCAAACTAAAGTGTCTGCATTGCCAAAAAAAAGAGAGAGAGAGAGAATGAAAACACAATCCACAGAATGTAAGAAAATACTTACAAATCTTATATCTGAAAAGAGGTTAATAACCAACAGATACAAATAGAAAAAAATATATATAATTAAAAAAATAGCAAAAGGATCTCAATAGACTTTTTTTTTTTCAAAAAAGTTATATAAATGACCAACAGGAGCATTAAAAAGTGCTCAACGTAAAAAACTCAGGGCAAAGTCATTATGATGTTGTTGTTGTTGTTTACCTCTGAAAAACACAGCAAGATATTACTACCTATTAGAATATATACTACCAAAACTGAGACTAACAAATTTTGGTAAATATTGGGGAAAATGCACTGTGATAGGGATATAAATTTGTATGGAAAACAGTATGGAGATTATTCATATTATTAAAAGTAAAATTACCATATGATTCAGTAATCCCACTTCTAGGGATATATCTAAAGGAAACGAAGTCACAGGTCAAAGACATATCTGCACTCTTATGTTTATTATCACATTATTAACTCTAAACAAGAGATGGAAATAACTTCAGTATCCATTAATGGATGAATGAATAAACTAAGTATGGTAAATATATACTATGGAATACTACTTACCCATGAAAAATTAAGAAATACTGCCATACAACAGCATGGATGGATCTTGAAGGTGTTATACTAAGTGAAATATTTCAAAGATTTTATATATTTTTTAAATTTATGTATTATGATATCCCTTACATACAGAATCTGAGGAAAAGGCAAACTAATGGAAACTTAGAGTTGAGTTGACAAGGGGTGAACCTGGGGTGGAGTAAGGTGGTCAAAGGGTGCAAACTTGCAACTATAATACGAAAAAGTTCTGGGGATCTAATGTACAGCATGATGATCATAGTTAATAAAATATACATACTTTTTTTTAATTGTGCTTCCCTTTATTAAACTTTGCATATATCACATTCTTACAAGTTAAAAGTTTATAGCAATCTTGTATAAAAGAGGTCTGCTGCCACCATTTTTCTAACAACATTTGTTCATTTTGTGTCTGTCTGTCACATGTTGGTAATTCTTGCAATATTTCAAGTTTTTTCATTATTATTGTATTTGTTATGGTGATCTGTGATCAGCAATTATGACCCACTGAAAACTCAGAACTAGTTTATTTAAGGTATATACATTGTTTTTCTTTAAAAACATAATGCTTTTGAACAGTACAGTATAGTGTTTATTTTTTATATGCACTGGGAAACATAATTTTTTATATGCACTGGGAAACCAAAAAAAATAATAATAATAATTTGACTTAGTTTATTGAGATAATCACTTTATTGAGGCAGTCTGGGACAAAACCCACAAGACCTCTGAAGTTTATCTCTACTATACTATATACATAGAAGTTGCTAAGAGAGTAGATCATAAATTCCTTATGATACATGCATAAAAAACAGTGGCAACTATACGAGATAGTAGATGTATTAACTTTTTATGTAGATTATATTGTAATAAAGATGTATACCGATTTATCAAATTGTACAAAATTTACACAATGTTAAAAGTTTGCAATGTTATAAGAAATCATTTCTTAAATTTACAAATTATAATATGTCGATTTTTTTTCAATAAAGCTGTCAAAAACTTTTTGTAGAATTAATCTATTTTTCAAAAAAGGAAGTAAGGAAGTAGAAACTGCAACTAACTCTGAAATAATAGAATATAAAATCCATTTTCGTTATATACACTGTGACAAACACTATTACTTAGTTTACAATGAAGGAGTACTTATGAAGCATGAAGGATGGTCTATAAATAAGGCTGAAAGAGCTCAGTTTTAAGGTTTAAATTTAAAATCTTCTTTTGAAATACTAAACTGACCACCCAGTTTTCCAAACATAAATGTCTTAACTGCATGAATTTATTTCATACAACTCTATAATCTAGTTTCATAAGAAAGCAGCATGCAAATTTTGAATAAGACAGACTTGCTTAAGCTTCTTTATGTTCAACAGTAAAGGATACTTCCCTAACAATAAATAGAAGAAAAATCAGCATATTTATTATGATAATTATTATTCATAATGAGATTCATATTGAATTAGGGACTACATATCCTCAGAGGGGGTAACGTAAAATGAAATTTATTTTGGTAAATGTGTCTATGAATAGTCAATACAATGCCTCAATATAGATGAATATTACTATTTTGAACAATTTAATTACTATTATTAGAATTATTATAAGTATAAAAATAGCTATCATTTTAGCATGGAATATGAGACTCTCATTCTCCATGCTTCATCACATCCACACAACAACTCTGCATAATAAGTATTATCATCACCATTTCATGGGTGAAAAAACTGAGGCTAACACATTTAGATAACTGGTTTATGATTACATGGCTAGTAAAGATGCATCACACTAATTTAGGCTTTATGATTTCAGAATTGTACTCTTTTCACTGCACATTCTATTACTCTGTAAATACTTGGCCTGTTTTCATTTAGTTCTTTAATTTTATTCATGTGGTGATGGCTTAAAGCTTCATTTAAAGGAAGCTTAAAAAATTCATTTAACCAAAAGCTCCCAAGAATTAAAAATGTCATGGATCTAATGTAGACATGGATATCATTAGTTAATGGGTAACTATATATTTTCCACTCTAGTGAGATAACAATCAGAGTATTTTTCTAAGTTTTAGTCTCTCAGTGTTAAAAAGGACTTTGTTAAAATAGAAATATTTAGACAAAGGTGATCAAAAGTCTGGATCAGGTCACCTTAAGATAAATATTAGGAAACTGAGGAAACAAATGGAGATTTGAACACTGAGCTATGATATAATGAATGGTTTCAAGTATTTAGTAGAGTATAGAAAAGCCCTTTAAAGCCTGGTCTTAGACTAGCCTTGCAGCTTCTGGGATATCTGTCCATCTATCCTCTATCTATCTAGATATAAATTTGAAAACTTTTTTAACTTAAAGATTTTGAGAAATAGAACATAATCAGCACCATAGAAGATCTGTTTATGATAACAACCTAGCCCCTCCTCCTAGTTTGTTAATATTCTCTCTTATTTAATGTAACATTGTGCAAATAGACCACTACTGATCTGCCGTTATGAATAAAATAGCTATAATCATCTGTTTGCATATCCTGGTGAAAATATTCATTTAGTTCCATGTTGTATTTCTAGGAATGGACCAAATCTTTATTTTTATTTTTAAGTTTTCTAAATATTGTCCAACCTACCTCAAATGTTTTTATTATGGGCACTTTCATTCTTTCACATTCTTGCAAGACAATTTTACTGTTGCCCAATATGGTAAGTGTGTAATAGTATGTCATTTTAGGTTTTAATTCATTTTTAATTTAATTTAATTCCAGATTCATAATAAAGATAAACAGTTTTTATATATGAGTGGCCATTTGGATTACACTTTCTGTAAAGTACATGCTCAAATCTTTTGATATCTTAACATTGTGTCATACTGACTTCTTTAATAGTAGATTTTCTGAATGAACTTTTAGCTGTGTAGGTCTTCTCTATTTTATTTAGAACTTGTTTTCATTTCAAAATCGTTATATTTATTTTCATAATCTGCTTTTATTTTGCTTTGTCTATTATCTATCTATCTATTTATTTGCAAGCAAGAGAGAGTGAGCAAGTGAGAGCGCAGGGAGGGATAGAAAAAGAAGGGAAAAAAATCTTAAGCAGGCTCCAGGCTCAGCACAGAGCCCAACTCTGGGCTCTATTTCACAACCCTGACATCATGACCTGAGCCAAAATGAAAGAAATAAAATAAAATTAAGGTGTTAAAAAAAAAAAGAACAAGAATTGGAGGTTTAATTAAGTGAGCCACCCAGGCACCTCTGTGGTATCTTAAATTAGCTGTCATTTCTTTAAAGTTCTAGAGTATCCATTTGGTTCATTTATAAAACCTTTCTCAATATCATTTTTAGTTTCAGTTTTTTGTTCAATTTGCTTCCCCTCTCATTTCTTTGAGCAGAGTACTCAAGCCATTTTACAATCTTTATTGATCATTTTAACATCATACTTAATCCCATTTTGTCTATCAAATCTTGTTAATGGTTTTTCTTTGTGCGCTTTGTTACATTTTTCTATGTTCAAGACATTATATTTGAAACTCTTATTGAGTAGGGATAATTAAGAGCTATAATAATGGTATGGTCCTCCTTGGCAGGATTTTCTCTTATATCTGAGACTCTACAAGACAATCCTACTCCAAATTCAGTGATTGACTTTCTCAGTTTACACAGAAGGCAAGGTAGGCTATAGTCTTATTTCTGCTTCTCCTTGTGCTTTGGGGATCTCAACTTAAATTTGGGTTGTACCAAAGTCCTCAAATTTGATTGCTGCTGGATTATGAATTTTGTTTCTCTAGTATCAAGAGTCTATTAACAACACAGCTCAGTGTGTTTTAGCAGTTTCAAATGCTCTCATAGCTAAAATGGCTTCAGGGCATATATCTCTAGGCTCTCATTGTATTTCGTATTTTGGCCCAGTAATCCCACACTTAATTTTTATAATCATTCTGATATTTTTAATTTTAAAAGCTATTTTGTCTGGATTTTTAGTTGTCTTAAGTAGGAGTTTTTAGATCACCATTACTAGAAGCAACAACAAATATACATGAAAATGTCTGTAGTAGTTTATCACATTTTTATGGCTTTGAACTTCCATAAGCTGAGGCATCCTTCTCTAATCACTTAGGCAAACTCCAATTTACCCTTTCAAACAACACAAGAATTGCTTTATTTAAGAACATGTTCAGGGATGACTCTTCCCAACTGTTCTTACCAACATTCCCACACACTCTTTGCTACCCACACCTTGTTTCTGAACTTTCATTAGGTATATCAGCGTGACCAGAATTTTGCTCTATTGTATTTTTGTCCTTTAGAGCTTTAATTAAATATGAATTCCATAGAAAGTCTGTCCCTTTTCTTTCAAACCTGGGTTAGTTATTACTTCTCATTCTTTGTCAGAAGTTACTTTATTAGAGAAACTTATGGCTCTATTGTGACTTTGGAGCCTTTACAGTTTTTTGACTGGAAAAATCACCCATCCCTGAGATTTTTACGCAGCTTCCTGGCTGATATTATTCAGAAATCTGTTCAAAACAGACTTTTTCAGGGAGGCCCTTTCAGACCACTCAGTTAAAAAGCCTCTTCTCAATCACTGCTCTTTTAAAAATGTGCTTATTTAGTTCAAATATGCATCACTATTAAAGAAAAACCAGTACGATTTTTTTTTTAAAGTTGGCTTACCTATTATCTATCTCTCCCATTAAAATGATTCCTCTGTGCTGGGGTTTTTTTGTGCTCATCTTAGGCCAGACACTCAATAAATTGTCTCTGAATGATTGAATTGTTTGACTCCCTTGCTAGATTCTCAACTTCATGAGGCCAAGGATTGTTCTATTCAGTCCTTCTTTACCCTCAATGTCTGTTATATTGCAGTCACTTACCTGACTAATGGGAAAAATCACAGAAAGAAAGAGTTAAAACTACAGAAAAACCCTGTAGGTTCAATAACACAAAGCTTTCTAAAATTATTTAGCCCAGGAATTGAATACTGGCTGCACTTTTGATTTTTTTTAAATGGTATTGAATTTAATTTAAATGGAAATACTTGAATGGTAGAATAATAAAAAAAATTATAAAAGCAACTTGCTCCTTAAAGTAAGAATTATATAGGGCATCTCTTCTAGAAGCAAAATTTTCAAATGTCAAACATCTGAAAGCATAGAAGGAGAAGTAAGAGTGTGAATTGTACTTCAATGCTCTTTTCTTTATATTCAGCTAACAGCTTCATTCACACCTTTCCAATTTTTTCAACTCTTTTGACAAAGCCTTCAGAGGAGTTACTGCTCATGACAACCATCACAGCCTAACAGGAGAAATTTTATAAAGAAAAATAATAGCATGTTTTTCCCAAGTTGTTAAGGATATGGTGAAGCTCTGTCGGATTCAAAGGAGGAATGTGCAATACCATGCTATATATCATAATAACTTATTTTAATAGTGGCTTTGCAATTTTTCAGATATATCCATTTACTGAAACCACTATCAAATAAACAAAACAAACAAATTAACAGGAGTTCGAGACAGAAGTTATCTAATCTAAAAATAGCACAGAATACACAACACATATCCCAAGTACTACTATAGGTTTCAAGTAATAGTCAAAACAATAGTAAAAATGATTCAGACCCTACCAGTCAAATCATAAATGGGACCTTAACTGTAAATCCTTATCTTTAGATCAAAGCGGGTAATTGGGTGCTGAAGATACATTCTAGAACTAATATGTTATAGAACTCCTCTGAAATGAGTCATTTATTCCATCACTTTTCCTGCACAGCTGCTGACCCATGTTTTGGTTCCTGGAAATAGCTGCTACCCTGTCATACTTCTTAAAAGCACATATATTGATAACTCTACTCATTCCTCCATTCCTCTGTGACTGTCACTGTGTTAAAATGTGGAGTCAGCTGACTCACTTGTGGTGGTAATAAAGTAGATGAGTTTGCAAAGTATTTTGTTATTTCTAAAAATGCAAAAACCAAATTACATTGAAATCATAAAGGGTGTTTCAGGGAGAGCTGTAGGATGTGGTTTCTTGTGTAATCCACAGAGATTAGCTCCAACACATATTTAAACTCTCCTCTAGGAGCAACCTTAGTGGTAAAGCAAGAAGATAAACAGATGTATACACACCCTGGCACAAAAGTATCACTTATGTTTGGCTTCCTAGTCTCCTCATGTTCCTTATTTATCTTAACTTCTCTCTGAAATCAGGGAACACAGAATCTCAATCAGTTGACATTTTTCTACTGAATTACCCAATAGTCTGATCATGCCCCCTAAGACTTTTTTAAATTATTTCACTCATAATCCCAAATCTGCTTTGCTTCCTCATCTTAGTACACTGTAATTTGATTTCAAAATGAGGACAGTTGTCAGTAATGCCACATTCATTAATCTATTTTACAATTCCATGTACTTATAACTATGAAGATATGTTAATAACATCCATTCCAATAAGCCACCCTAAATTGATTATCATGAAACAAGACCTCAAGAAAGAGAATTCAAAATCATCCATGTATTTGCAACTTATTGCAATAAAGCCTTTATCAATAGACTTCCCTGTGCACATGGTGGTCAAATTGCTGGTGAAAACCAGCCAGATCTATTACAAGCTTTCTCATGGCTTCTAGGTAACCCAAGTGAGCCTTTATTGATACTGGGAAGGGATAAAGCAGGGAAGGGATAAACAGTGGTGTAAGACTTGGCTAGACAAAAGTAATGACTCTCATTACAAAGTGAGTATTTTAAAGCAAAAGAGCCTGTTGGGAATATTGTTTTATAAAATAGTGGGTTTTTTAAAATTAACTTTCAATGAATGCTGTGCTTTCCCAGAGGAGATGCCCTGGCAAAGAGCCTTTCGCTGTATGCGGGTTTCTCCCACTGTGAGATTGGCTCAGGCAAAGAGCAGCAGCAGCCCACAGTACCGACTCTGATTTTCAGCGAATGTTCTGCTTTCACAGAGGCTTTGGGCTTGGAGCGAACCGCACTTCACTGCTGCTTCCTCAGCAAGGCTTCGTTAGCTTCAGGGAAGAAGAGCTGCGGGAGAGCTGGTGCCTTTTGGGCCTTGCTTTCCCGGGCTCCATGTTCGCTTCCCGGTTCACCCTGCCAGGCCGAATTAAGCAGACACAGCCACAACACTGCAGTAGCGTGCGGAGCCTAGGATGGCACCCTATGCACACTACCATCTCCCGGTGTAGGCATCGCTTGGCCTTTTACTCTGGCGATCAGGCGTTCTCGCGGACTAGCCCAGTGCTTTCCCCCACAGGAAAGGCGACGTGACAGGATCTCTGCACACCGCCCGTCACTGAATAGGGAGCTTTTGGGGACTGTCCTCACCCCATCCCCTTAAACCCCATGCCACCTCCAAGCTTCCACATCCTGAAGGAAGACGGCATCTGACTCCCTGTTATTTCAGGGAGCTGTTTCTGCGAGTTTGGCGTAGGCTCCTGGTGGCTAGCGCATGTCTGCCCCAGGGACAGGTGGCCAAGGCGCTGCTGTCTCCTTGGGCCCAGAGGCTCAGGACAGGCATACTTTCTGCCCAGACTCCTTCCTAAGAGTGGAGCACACGCCCTGTCCTACTCATCCCCTCCTCTCTCAGTAGCAGAAAGGCTACTGTCTCTCTGCACAGGGAGCGGGTGACACTTGTATTGCCACTGGCCGCTGTGCCTGCCAGGGCCGGCTCTTCTGCTTCGCAACCATTTCCAGACCAGAAAGCCAACGTCTCCTGCTCTTCTCCCTGAGCAGCGTGCTGCACCTTCCACAGACATACTCCTGGGGATCTCAGTACTAGACGTGTCCCTTTCCTTAAGGCTCTATCCACAGGCACAACCGCGCTTCTCTCAAGCAGAGGGGTGCTAGGGCAAAGAGGATTTCGCTCCATGCGGGTATCTTCCACCATGCTGTGGAGACTAGCTCAGGCATTAAGCTGCAGCATCACACACATCCGATTCTGATTTCCCAACGAAAGCTGTGTTTCCCAGAGGGGATGCCCGTCAAAGAGGTTTCGCTGTATGCGGGTTTCTCCCACCGCGAGACTGGGCTCAGGCAAGCAGCAGAAAAGCCCGCAGAACCGACTCTGATTTCCCAGCGACTGCTATGCTTTCCCAGAGGTTTCCAACTTGGCGCGAAACGCACTATGCTTCTGCTTCCTCAGCAAGGCTTTGGTCGTTCGCTCCTTCGCGGCAGGGAAGAAGAACCGCGGGAGAGCTGGTGCCTCTTGGGCCTTGCTTTCCCGGGCTCCAAGTTCGCGCCCGGGGTTCACCTTGTTAAGCCGAACTATGCAGACACAGTCACAGCCCTGCAGCAGCTTGCGTGGCCTAGCATGGCACTCTATGCCTATTACCATCTCCTGGGGTAGGTAAGGCTTTGCCTTTTACACCGGCGCTCAGGCAGACTCGGCGTCTAGGCCAGTGCCCTCAGCACAGGAGAGAGGAGGCGACAGAATCCCTGCACACGGCCCGTGCACTTGGATGGGGATGTGTGGGTGACAGTCTCCACTCCTTCCCCGGCACACCCCCTGCCGCCCACATCGCTACCACATCATGGTGGAAGATGGCATCTGACTGGCCGTTTCTCCATGGAGTTGTTTCTGCGAGTTGCGGGTATGGCACTTGGTTGCTAGACCAAGTCTGCCCTTGGGACAGGTGGCTAAGGAGATGCTGTCCCCTTGGGACTAGAGGCACAGAACAGGCCTGCCTTCTGCCCAGTCTCCTTCCTTAGAGTGGAGCTGATGCCCCTGCCCTAGTCGTCCCCTCATGTCTCCTTAGCATTCAGGCTCCATCTCTCCACACAGGGAGCGGGTGAGACTTGTCTTGCCACAGGCCTGCTGTTCGTGCCACGGCAGGCTATCCTGCTTCCCGAGCGTTTCCCGACCCCAAGGCCAAGGGCTCCTTCTCTTCTCCGGGGGCGGCGTGCTGCGCGTTCCCCACATTTGCTCCCGGGGAGCGCGCTGACAGACGTGTGCAACCACGCTTCTCTCTCAGGCAGAAGGGTGCTAGGGCAAAGAGGATTTCGCTCCATGCGGGTATCTTCCACCGTGCTGCGGAGACTAGCTCAGGCATTCAGCTGCTGCATCCCGCACATCCGATTCTAATTTCCCAACGAATGCTGTGCTTTCCCAGAGGAGTTGCCCGGGCAAAGACGCTTTCGCTGTATGCAGGTTTCTCCCACTGAGAGACTGGGCACAGGCAAGCTGCAGAAGAGCCCGAGAACCGACTTCTGATTTCTCAACAAATGCTGTGCTTTCGCAGAGGCTTTGGCTTGAAGCGAACAGCACTTCGCCGCTGCTTCCTCAGCAAGGCTTCAGTCGCGTCAGGGAAGAAGTGCTGCCGGAGAGCTGGTGCCTCTTGGGGCCTTCCTATCCTGGGCTCCAAGTTCACATCCTGGGTTCATTCTGCCAAGGTGAAATAAGCAGACACAGCCTCGACCCTGCAGCAGCGTGCGTGGCCTAGGATGGCACTCTGCTCACAATGCCATCTCTCAGCATAGGCACGGCCGGCCCTTTTACTCTGGCGTTCAGGTGGACAGGGGACTAGGCCAGTGCCTTCTCCATCCTTGAGGAGACGTGAGAGGATCACTGCACACCGCCCGTGCCCTGGAATGGGGAGTAATCGGTAACTGTCCCTGTTTCCCCGGGACACCCCCTGCCTCCGCCAATGCTACCACATCCTGGAGGAAGACGGCATCTGATTGCCCGTTCTTCCAGGAGGTGTTTCTGCGAGTTCAGGGCTGGAAGCTTGGTGGCAAGCCCACGTCTGCCCTCTGGACAGGTGGCCAAGGAGATGCTTTCCACTTGGAACCAGAGGCACAGGAAAGGCCTTCCTTCTGCCCAGACTCCTTCCTCAGATTGGAGCACGTTCCCCGGCCCAATCGCCCCCTCATGTCTCCTTAGCAGCCAGGCTTCGTCTCTCTGCACAGGGAGTGGGTGACACTTGTCTTGCCACCGGCCCGCTGTTCCTGCCAGCTTTGCGACCATTTCCCGACCACAAGGCCAATGGCTCCTTCTCTTCTCCTGGGCAGCTTGCTGCACTTTCCCCAGACAGGCTCCTGGGGAGCCCAGTGACAGACATGTCCCCTTCCTTAAGGCTCTTTCCACAGGCGCAACCACGGTTCTCTCAGGCAGTGGGGATGCCCAGGCAAAGAGGATTTCGCCCCATGCGCGTTTATTACACAGTGCTGTTGGGTCTTGCTCAGGCAAGCAGCAGCAGGACCCCACAGACCCGACTCTGATTTCCCAAAGAATGCTGTGCTTTCCCAGAGGAGATGCCCAGGCAAAGACCCTTTCGCTGTATGAGGGTTTCTCCCGCCGTGCTGCGAATACTAGCCTAAGGCAAGCAGCAACAGCAGCCCACAAAAACGACTCTGATTTCCCAGCGACTGCTATGCTTTCACAGAGGTTTTCAGCTTGGCGCGAACGGCACTTCGCTGCTGCTTCCTCAGCAAGGCTTTGGGTGTTCGCTCTGTCGCATCAGGGAAGAAGCGCTGCGGGAGAGCTGGTCCCTCTTGGTCCTTGCTTTCCCGGGCTCTATGTTGGCACCCTGGGTTCACCCTGCCAGTCCGAACTAAGCAGACACAGCCACAGCGCTGCAGCAGCGTGCGTGGCCTAGGATGGCACTCAATGCACACTACATTCTCCCAGTGTAGGCAACGCTTGGCCTTTTGCACAGGCCCTCACGCCGATTCGCGGACAAGGCCAGTGCCTTCCCCACAGGAGAGGAGAGGCGACAGGATCCCTGAACACCGCCCGTTCACTGGAATGGGGAGCTTTGGGAAATTGTCCCCACTCCTTCCCCGGCAAACCCCCTGCCACCGAAAACGCTGTCACATCTTGGAGGAAGATGGCATCTGACTGCCCGTTTCTCGAGGGAGCTATTTCTGCGAGTTCCGGGTATGGCGCCTGGTAGCTAGCCCAAGTCGGCCCTACGGACAGGTGGTCAAGGAGATGCTGTCCCCTTGGGACCAGAGGCACAGGACAGGCCTGCCTTCTGCCCAGACTCCTTCCTCAGAGTGGAGCATGCATCCGTGCCCTAGTCATTCCCTCATGTCTCCTTAGGAACCAGGCTTTGTCTCTCTGCACAGGGAGCGGGTGACACTTGTCTTGCCACCGGCCTGCTGTTCCTGCCACGGCAGGCTATTCTGCTTCCCGACCTTTCCCGACCACAAGGCCAACGTATCCTTCTCTTCTCCTGGGGTGGCGTGCTGCACCTTCCCCAGACATGCTCTTGGGGAGCGCAGTGACACACGTGTGCAATCACGCTTCTCTCTCAGATCTCAAATACCCAACATAACCCTACACCTAAAGGAGATGGAGAAAGAACAACAAAGAAAGCCTAAACCCAGCAGAAGAGGAATAATAAAGATCAGAGCAGAAATCAATGAAATAGAAACAAATAAACAAACAAATAAAAACCACAAAAAACCACCACCAACAACAAAAAACAATAGAACAAATCAACAAAACTAGGAGCTGCTTCTTTGAAAGAATTAATAAGATTGATAAAACCCTTTCCAGACTTATCAAAAAGAAAAGAGAAAGAACCCAAATAAATAAATTAATGAATGAAAGAGGAGAGATCACAACCAACACCAAAGAAATACAAACAATTATAAGAACATACTATGAGCAACTCTACGCCAACAAATTCAACAATCTGGAAGAAATGGATACATTCCTAGAGACATATAAACTACCACAACTGAACCAGGAAGAAACAGACCCATAACCAGTACGGAGATTGAAACAGTCATCAAAAATCTCCAAAGAAACAAAAGCCCCGGGCCAGATGGCTTCCCAGGGAAATTCTACCAAACATTTAAAGAAGAATTAATTCCTATTCTCATGATACTGTTCCAAAAAAATAGAAATGGAAGGAAAACTTCCAAACTCATTTTATGAGGCCAGCATCACCTTGATCCCAAAACCAGACAAGGATCCCATCAAAAAAGAGAACAGCAAACCAATATCCTTGATGAACACAGATGCGAAAATTCTCACCAAAATAGTAGCCAATAGGATTCAACAGTACATTAAAAGGATTATTCACCACGACCAAGTGGGATTTATTCCAGGGCTATAAGGTTGGTTCAACATATGCAAATCAATCAATATGATACAACGCATTAATAAAAGAAAGAACAAGAACCACATGATACTCTCCATAGATGCTGAAAAAGCATTTGGCAAAGTGCAGTGTCCCTTCCTGATTAAAACTCTTCAAAGTGTAGGGATAGAGGGCACATATTATCAATATTATCAAAGCCATCTATGAAAAACCCACTGCAAATATCATTCTCAATGGAGAAAAACTGAATACTTTTCCGCTGAGGTCAGGAACACGGCAGGGATGTCCGTTATCACCACTGCTATTCAACATCGTACTAGAAGTCCTAGCCTCAGCAATCAGACAACAAAAAGAAATTAAAGGCATCCAAATTTTGCCAAATTGGCAAAAGAGAAGTCAAACTATCCCTGCTTGCAGACGATATGACACTGTATGTGGAAAACTTAAAGGACTCCACTCCAAATCTGCTATAACTTGTATAGGAATTCTGTAAAGTGTCAGAATATAAAATCAATGCACAGAAATTGGTTGCATTTTTTTTAAACCAACAAGACTGAAGAAATAGAAATTAAGGAGTGAATCCCATTTACAATTGCACTCAAAACCCTAAGATACCTAGGAATAAACCTAACCAAAGAGACAAAGA
This sequence comes from Mustela nivalis, assembly GCF_964662115.1. Taxonomy (NCBI): domain Eukaryota; kingdom Metazoa; phylum Chordata; class Mammalia; order Carnivora; family Mustelidae; genus Mustela; species Mustela nivalis. Next base: position 227,578 of record NW_028136137.1, on the reverse strand, counting down.
ATCTATACTCAGAACTCTAAAGTGAGTACTCATGAAAGAAATTGAAGAAGACACAAAGAAATGGAAAAATGTTCCATTCTCCTGTATTGGAAGAAATGTATTGTGAAAATGTCTATGCTACCTAAAGCAATCTACACATTTAATGCAATCCCTATCAAAATCTCATCCATTTTTTTTCCAAAGAAATGGGACAAATCATCCTAAAATATATATGGAACCAGAAAATACCTCGAATAGCCAGAGGAATATTGAAAGAGAAAGCCAAAGTTGTTGGCATCACAATTCCAGACTTCAAGCTCTATTACAAAGTTGTCATCATCAAGATGGTAGGGAACTGTCCCCAAAACAGACATAGATCAATGGAACAGAATAGAGAGCCCAGAAATACACCCTCAACTCTATGGTCAACTAATCGTCAACAAAGCAGGAAGAAATGTCCTATGGAAAAGAGACAGCCTCTTCAACAAATGGTGTTGGGAAAATTGAACAGCCACATGCAGAAAAATGAAGTTGGACCATTTCCTTACACCATACATGAAAATAGACTGGAAATGGATGAAGAAGCATAATGTGAGAAAGGAATCCATCAAAATCCTTGAGGAGAGTACAGGCAGCAACCTCTTTGACCTCAGCAGCAGCAACTTCTTCCTAGGAACATCGCCAAAGGCAAGGGAAGCAAGGGCAAGAATGAACTCTTGGGATTTCATCAGATCAAAAAGCTTTTGCCCAGCAAAGGAAACAGTTAACAAAGCCAAAAGATGACTGTCAGAAGTTATCTGGGAGAAGATATTTGCAAATGACATACCAGGTAAAGAACCAGTATCCATCCAAAATCTATAAAGAGCTTATCAAACTCAACACCCTAAGAACAAATAATCGAATGAAGAAATGGGCAGAGGACATGAACAGACATTTCTGAAAAAAATACATCCAAATGGCCAACAGACACATGAAAAAATGCTCCACATCACTCGGCATCAGGGAAATACAAATCAAAACCAGAATGAGATACCACCTCACACCTTTCAGAATGGCTAAAATGAACAAGTCAGTCAATGACAGATGCTGGCGAGGATGTGGAGAAAGGGCAACCCTCCTACACTGTACGTGGGAATGCAAGCTGGAGCGACCACTCTGGAAAGCAGCGTGGAGGTGCCTCAAAAAGCTGAAAATAGAACTAGCCTATGACCCAGTGATTGCAGTACTGGGTATATACCCTACAGATACAAACGTGGCATTCTGAAGGGGCAAATGCACCCAAATGTTCATAGCAGCAATGTCCACAATAGTTAAACTATGGAAAGAACCTAAATGTCCTTCAACAGATGAATCAATAAATAAGATGTGGTATATATGTACAATGGGATACTATGCAGCCATCAAAAGAAATGAAATCCTGCTATTTGTGATGACGTGGATGGAACTAGAGGGTATTATGCTTGGCGAAATAAATCAATCTGAGAAAGACAACTATCATATGATCTCCCTGATATGATGAAGTGGGGATGCAACATAGGCGGTTTCGGGCGTACGAAAAGAAAAATAAAAGAAGATGGGATTGGGAGGGAGACAAACCATAAAAGACTGAATCTCACAAAACAGACTGAGGGTTGCTGGGGGGAGGTGTGTTGGGAGAGGATGGTGGGGGTATGGACATTGGGGAGGGCAGGTGCTATGGTGAGTGATGGTGAGTGCTGTGAAATGTGTAAACCTGGTGATTCACAGACCTGTACCCCTAGGGATAAAAACACATTATATGTTTATAAAAATTTTTTTTAAAAATAATTTAAAAAATCCATTAAAGAAAAACCACATATTGCAAGCCCAGAGCTAATCTCATATTCAATCAAAAAAGTTTGAAAGTTTTCCCCTTAAAGATCAGAAAAAAGACAAGTGTGTCCACTTTCACTACTCTCATTTGACATAGTACTGGATGTCCTAGCCAGAGAAACAAGGAACACAAAGAAATAAGAGACTCCAAAAAAAAAAAAAAAAGGAAGAAGTAAAATTTTCTTTTTTTGGATAACATGAACTTACATGTTAAAAAATCCTAAAAACTTCACAAAAAAAATTTGAATAAACAAATTTAGTAAAGCCGCCAAATACAAGATCAATATATAAAAGACAAGAATTTTGTTTTGTTTCATTTTTTTTAATATGGAATTCTTCCCTGTTTTTCATATCATCCAAAGTAAGCAAAAGACAGGAGCATTTTAACACTCTAATGATGAACTACCTGAAAAAATAAAGAAAACAATCTAATTCACAATAGCATCAAAAATAATAAAATACTTAGGAATAGATTTAACTAAGAAGATGAAAGATCTGTACTCCATAAACTATGACATTGATAAAGAAATTGAAGGTGACACAAATGGAAAGATAGCTCATATTTATGAATGGTAAGAATTAACATTGTTAAAATGTCCATACTACCGAAAACCATCTGTAAATCCAATTCCTATCAAAAATCCAATGTTAGGGGCGCCTGGGTGGCTCAGTGGGTTAAGCCGCTGCCTTCGGCTCAGGTCATGATTCCAGGGTCCTGGGATCGAGCCCCGCATCAGGCTCTCTGCTCAGCAGGAAGCCTGCTTCCTCTTCTCTGTCTGCCTGCCTCTCTGCCTGCTTGTCATCTCTCTCTGTCAAATAAATAAATTAAAAATCTTTAAAAAATCCAATATTATTTTTTACAGAAGTAAGTAAAGAATCCTACAATTTATATGAGACCATAAAAGACAACAAATAATCAAAGCAGTTCTGAGAAAGAATGAAGAAGAGAAATTACACTTCTTGATTTGAAACTATACTACAAAGCCCTCATGCTCAAAACAATAAAGTATACTGGCATAAAAACAGACCAATAAACAAGTAGAACAGAAATAAATCCTTTCATACAGTCACCTAATATTTGACAGGGGCCAACATATGTAATGGGTAAAGATAGTCTGTTCAAAAATGATATTTAAAACTGAATAGTCACATAAACAGTATGAAACCGGAACCTTATATCACTCATAAGTCTTAACTTGAAATAGATTAAAGACTTAAAGGTGATGCATGAAACTACATTTCCTAAAGGAAAACATAGGAAAAATTCTCCTTGACATTGGTCTTGCCAATAGTTTTTTGGATACCAGACCAAAAACACAGGAAAAAAAGCAAAAATAAATAAATCGTATTACATCAAACTAAAGTGTCTGCATTGCCAAAAAAAAGAGAGAGAGAGAGAATGAAAACACAATCCACAGAATGTAAGAAAATACTTACAAATCTTATATCTGAAAAGAGGTTAATAACCAACAGATACAAATAGAAAAAAATATATATAATTAAAAAAATAGCAAAAGGATCTCAATAGACTTTTTTTTTTTCAAAAAAGTTATATAAATGACCAACAGGAGCATTAAAAAGTGCTCAACGTAAAAAACTCAGGGCAAAGTCATTATGATGTTGTTGTTGTTGTTTACCTCTGAAAAACACAGCAAGATATTACTACCTATTAGAATATATACTACCAAAACTGAGACTAACAAATTTTGGTAAATATTGGGGAAAATGCACTGTGATAGGGATATAAATTTGTATGGAAAACAGTATGGAGATTATTCATATTATTAAAAGTAAAATTACCATATGATTCAGTAATCCCACTTCTAGGGATATATCTAAAGGAAACGAAGTCACAGGTCAAAGACATATCTGCACTCTTATGTTTATTATCACATTATTAACTCTAAACAAGAGATGGAAATAACTTCAGTATCCATTAATGGATGAATGAATAAACTAAGTATGGTAAATATATACTATGGAATACTACTTACCCATGAAAAATTAAGAAATACTGCCATACAACAGCATGGATGGATCTTGAAGGTGTTATACTAAGTGAAATATTTCAAAGATTTTATATATTTTTTAAATTTATGTATTATGATATCCCTTACATACAGAATCTGAGGAAAAGGCAAACTAATGGAAACTTAGAGTTGAGTTGACAAGGGGTGAACCTGGGGTGGAGTAAGGTGGTCAAAGGGTGCAAACTTGCAACTATAATACGAAAAAGTTCTGGGGATCTAATGTACAGCATGATGATCATAGTTAATAAAATATACATACTTTTTTTTAATTGTGCTTCCCTTTATTAAACTTTGCATATATCACATTCTTACAAGTTAAAAGTTTATAGCAATCTTGTATAAAAGAGGTCTGCTGCCACCATTTTTCTAACAACATTTGTTCATTTTGTGTCTGTCTGTCACATGTTGGTAATTCTTGCAATATTTCAAGTTTTTTCATTATTATTGTATTTGTTATGGTGATCTGTGATCAGCAATTATGACCCACTGAAAACTCAGAACTAGTTTATTTAAGGTATATACATTGTTTTTCTTTAAAAACATAATGCTTTTGAACAGTACAGTATAGTGTTTATTTTTTATATGCACTGGGAAACATAATTTTTTATATGCACTGGGAAACCAAAAAAAATAATAATAATAATTTGACTTAGTTTATTGAGATAATCACTTTATTGAGGCAGTCTGGGACAAAACCCACAAGACCTCTGAAGTTTATCTCTACTATACTATATACATAGAAGTTGCTAAGAGAGTAGATCATAAATTCCTTATGATACATGCATAAAAAACAGTGGCAACTATACGAGATAGTAGATGTATTAACTTTTTATGTAGATTATATTGTAATAAAGATGTATACCGATTTATCAAATTGTACAAAATTTACACAATGTTAAAAGTTTGCAATGTTATAAGAAATCATTTCTTAAATTTACAAATTATAATATGTCGATTTTTTTTCAATAAAGCTGTCAAAAACTTTTTGTAGAATTAATCTATTTTTCAAAAAAGGAAGTAAGGAAGTAGAAACTGCAACTAACTCTGAAATAATAGAATATAAAATCCATTTTCGTTATATACACTGTGACAAACACTATTACTTAGTTTACAATGAAGGAGTACTTATGAAGCATGAAGGATGGTCTATAAATAAGGCTGAAAGAGCTCAGTTTTAAGGTTTAAATTTAAAATCTTCTTTTGAAATACTAAACTGACCACCCAGTTTTCCAAACATAAATGTCTTAACTGCATGAATTTATTTCATACAACTCTATAATCTAGTTTCATAAGAAAGCAGCATGCAAATTTTGAATAAGACAGACTTGCTTAAGCTTCTTTATGTTCAACAGTAAAGGATACTTCCCTAACAATAAATAGAAGAAAAATCAGCATATTTATTATGATAATTATTATTCATAATGAGATTCATATTGAATTAGGGACTACATATCCTCAGAGGGGGTAACGTAAAATGAAATTTATTTTGGTAAATGTGTCTATGAATAGTCAATACAATGCCTCAATATAGATGAATATTACTATTTTGAACAATTTAATTACTATTATTAGAATTATTATAAGTATAAAAATAGCTATCATTTTAGCATGGAATATGAGACTCTCATTCTCCATGCTTCATCACATCCACACAACAACTCTGCATAATAAGTATTATCATCACCATTTCATGGGTGAAAAAACTGAGGCTAACACATTTAGATAACTGGTTTATGATTACATGGCTAGTAAAGATGCATCACACTAATTTAGGCTTTATGATTTCAGAATTGTACTCTTTTCACTGCACATTCTATTACTCTGTAAATACTTGGCCTGTTTTCATTTAGTTCTTTAATTTTATTCATGTGGTGATGGCTTAAAGCTTCATTTAAAGGAAGCTTAAAAAATTCATTTAACCAAAAGCTCCCAAGAATTAAAAATGTCATGGATCTAATGTAGACATGGATATCATTAGTTAATGGGTAACTATATATTTTCCACTCTAGTGAGATAACAATCAGAGTATTTTTCTAAGTTTTAGTCTCTCAGTGTTAAAAAGGACTTTGTTAAAATAGAAATATTTAGACAAAGGTGATCAAAAGTCTGGATCAGGTCACCTTAAGATAAATATTAGGAAACTGAGGAAACAAATGGAGATTTGAACACTGAGCTATGATATAATGAATGGTTTCAAGTATTTAGTAGAGTATAGAAAAGCCCTTTAAAGCCTGGTCTTAGACTAGCCTTGCAGCTTCTGGGATATCTGTCCATCTATCCTCTATCTATCTAGATATAAATTTGAAAACTTTTTTAACTTAAAGATTTTGAGAAATAGAACATAATCAGCACCATAGAAGATCTGTTTATGATAACAACCTAGCCCCTCCTCCTAGTTTGTTAATATTCTCTCTTATTTAATGTAACATTGTGCAAATAGACCACTACTGATCTGCCGTTATGAATAAAATAGCTATAATCATCTGTTTGCATATCCTGGTGAAAATATTCATTTAGTTCCATGTTGTATTTCTAGGAATGGACCAAATCTTTATTTTTATTTTTAAGTTTTCTAAATATTGTCCAACCTACCTCAAATGTTTTTATTATGGGCACTTTCATTCTTTCACATTCTTGCAAGACAATTTTACTGTTGCCCAATATGGTAAGTGTGTAATAGTATGTCATTTTAGGTTTTAATTCATTTTTAATTTAATTTAATTCCAGATTCATAATAAAGATAAACAGTTTTTATATATGAGTGGCCATTTGGATTACACTTTCTGTAAAGTACATGCTCAAATCTTTTGATATCTTAACATTGTGTCATACTGACTTCTTTAATAGTAGATTTTCTGAATGAACTTTTAGCTGTGTAGGTCTTCTCTATTTTATTTAGAACTTGTTTTCATTTCAAAATCGTTATATTTATTTTCATAATCTGCTTTTATTTTGCTTTGTCTATTATCTATCTATCTATTTATTTGCAAGCAAGAGAGAGTGAGCAAGTGAGAGCGCAGGGAGGGATAGAAAAAGAAGGGAAAAAAATCTTAAGCAGGCTCCAGGCTCAGCACAGAGCCCAACTCTGGGCTCTATTTCACAACCCTGACATCATGACCTGAGCCAAAATGAAAGAAATAAAATAAAATTAAGGTGTTAAAAAAAAAAAGAACAAGAATTGGAGGTTTAATTAAGTGAGCCACCCAGGCACCTCTGTGGTATCTTAAATTAGCTGTCATTTCTTTAAAGTTCTAGAGTATCCATTTGGTTCATTTATAAAACCTTTCTCAATATCATTTTTAGTTTCAGTTTTTTGTTCAATTTGCTTCCCCTCTCATTTCTTTGAGCAGAGTACTCAAGCCATTTTACAATCTTTATTGATCATTTTAACATCATACTTAATCCCATTTTGTCTATCAAATCTTGTTAATGGTTTTTCTTTGTGCGCTTTGTTACATTTTTCTATGTTCAAGACATTATATTTGAAACTCTTATTGAGTAGGGATAATTAAGAGCTATAATAATGGTATGGTCCTCCTTGGCAGGATTTTCTCTTATATCTGAGACTCTACAAGACAATCCTACTCCAAATTCAGTGATTGACTTTCTCAGTTTACACAGAAGGCAAGGTAGGCTATAGTCTTATTTCTGCTTCTCCTTGTGCTTTGGGGATCTCAACTTAAATTTGGGTTGTACCAAAGTCCTCAAATTTGATTGCTGCTGGATTATGAATTTTGTTTCTCTAGTATCAAGAGTCTATTAACAACACAGCTCAGTGTGTTTTAGCAGTTTCAAATGCTCTCATAGCTAAAATGGCTTCAGGGCATATATCTCTAGGCTCTCATTGTATTTCGTATTTTGGCCCAGTAATCCCACACTTAATTTTTATAATCATTCTGATATTTTTAATTTTAAAAGCTATTTTGTCTGGATTTTTAGTTGTCTTAAGTAGGAGTTTTTAGATCACCATTACTAGAAGCAACAACAAATATACATGAAAATGTCTGTAGTAGTTTATCACATTTTTATGGCTTTGAACTTCCATAAGCTGAGGCATCCTTCTCTAATCACTTAGGCAAACTCCAATTTACCCTTTCAAACAACACAAGAATTGCTTTATTTAAGAACATGTTCAGGGATGACTCTTCCCAACTGTTCTTACCAACATTCCCACACACTCTTTGCTACCCACACCTTGTTTCTGAACTTTCATTAGGTATATCAGCGTGACCAGAATTTTGCTCTATTGTATTTTTGTCCTTTAGAGCTTTAATTAAATATGAATTCCATAGAAAGTCTGTCCCTTTTCTTTCAAACCTGGGTTAGTTATTACTTCTCATTCTTTGTCAGAAGTTACTTTATTAGAGAAACTTATGGCTCTATTGTGACTTTGGAGCCTTTACAGTTTTTTGACTGGAAAAATCACCCATCCCTGAGATTTTTACGCAGCTTCCTGGCTGATATTATTCAGAAATCTGTTCAAAACAGACTTTTTCAGGGAGGCCCTTTCAGACCACTCAGTTAAAAAGCCTCTTCTCAATCACTGCTCTTTTAAAAATGTGCTTATTTAGTTCAAATATGCATCACTATTAAAGAAAAACCAGTACGATTTTTTTTTTAAAGTTGGCTTACCTATTATCTATCTCTCCCATTAAAATGATTCCTCTGTGCTGGGGTTTTTTTGTGCTCATCTTAGGCCAGACACTCAATAAATTGTCTCTGAATGATTGAATTGTTTGACTCCCTTGCTAGATTCTCAACTTCATGAGGCCAAGGATTGTTCTATTCAGTCCTTCTTTACCCTCAATGTCTGTTATATTGCAGTCACTTACCTGACTAATGGGAAAAATCACAGAAAGAAAGAGTTAAAACTACAGAAAAACCCTGTAGGTTCAATAACACAAAGCTTTCTAAAATTATTTAGCCCAGGAATTGAATACTGGCTGCACTTTTGATTTTTTTTAAATGGTATTGAATTTAATTTAAATGGAAATACTTGAATGGTAGAATAATAAAAAAAATTATAAAAGCAACTTGCTCCTTAAAGTAAGAATTATATAGGGCATCTCTTCTAGAAGCAAAATTTTCAAATGTCAAACATCTGAAAGCATAGAAGGAGAAGTAAGAGTGTGAATTGTACTTCAATGCTCTTTTCTTTATATTCAGCTAACAGCTTCATTCACACCTTTCCAATTTTTTCAACTCTTTTGACAAAGCCTTCAGAGGAGTTACTGCTCATGACAACCATCACAGCCTAACAGGAGAAATTTTATAAAGAAAAATAATAGCATGTTTTTCCCAAGTTGTTAAGGATATGGTGAAGCTCTGTCGGATTCAAAGGAGGAATGTGCAATACCATGCTATATATCATAATAACTTATTTTAATAGTGGCTTTGCAATTTTTCAGATATATCCATTTACTGAAACCACTATCAAATAAACAAAACAAACAAATTAACAGGAGTTCGAGACAGAAGTTATCTAATCTAAAAATAGCACAGAATACACAACACATATCCCAAGTACTACTATAGGTTTCAAGTAATAGTCAAAACAATAGTAAAAATGATTCAGACCCTACCAGTCAAATCATAAATGGGACCTTAACTGTAAATCCTTATCTTTAGATCAAAGCGGGTAATTGGGTGCTGAAGATACATTCTAGAACTAATATGTTATAGAACTCCTCTGAAATGAGTCATTTATTCCATCACTTTTCCTGCACAGCTGCTGACCCATGTTTTGGTTCCTGGAAATAGCTGCTACCCTGTCATACTTCTTAAAAGCACATATATTGATAACTCTACTCATTCCTCCATTCCTCTGTGACTGTCACTGTGTTAAAATGTGGAGTCAGCTGACTCACTTGTGGTGGTAATAAAGTAGATGAGTTTGCAAAGTATTTTGTTATTTCTAAAAATGCAAAAACCAAATTACATTGAAATCATAAAGGGTGTTTCAGGGAGAGCTGTAGGATGTGGTTTCTTGTGTAATCCACAGAGATTAGCTCCAACACATATTTAAACTCTCCTCTAGGAGCAACCTTAGTGGTAAAGCAAGAAGATAAACAGATGTATACACACCCTGGCACAAAAGTATCACTTATGTTTGGCTTCCTAGTCTCCTCATGTTCCTTATTTATCTTAACTTCTCTCTGAAATCAGGGAACACAGAATCTCAATCAGTTGACATTTTTCTACTGAATTACCCAATAGTCTGATCATGCCCCCTAAGACTTTTTTAAATTATTTCACTCATAATCCCAAATCTGCTTTGCTTCCTCATCTTAGTACACTGTAATTTGATTTCAAAATGAGGACAGTTGTCAGTAATGCCACATTCATTAATCTATTTTACAATTCCATGTACTTATAACTATGAAGATATGTTAATAACATCCATTCCAATAAGCCACCCTAAATTGATTATCATGAAACAAGACCTCAAGAAAGAGAATTCAAAATCATCCATGTATTTGCAACTTATTGCAATAAAGCCTTTATCAATAGACTTCCCTGTGCACATGGTGGTCAAATTGCTGGTGAAAACCAGCCAGATCTATTACAAGCTTTCTCATGGCTTCTAGGTAACCCAAGTGAGCCTTTATTGATACTGGGAAGGGATAAAGCAGGGAAGGGATAAACAGTGGTGTAAGACTTGGCTAGACAAAAGTAATGACTCTCATTACAAAGTGAGTATTTTAAAGCAAAAGAGCCTGTTGGGAATATTGTTTTATAAAATAGTGGGTTTTTTAAAATTAACTTTCAATGAATGCTGTGCTTTCCCAGAGGAGATGCCCTGGCAAAGAGCCTTTCGCTGTATGCGGGTTTCTCCCACTGTGAGATTGGCTCAGGCAAAGAGCAGCAGCAGCCCACAGTACCGACTCTGATTTTCAGCGAATGTTCTGCTTTCACAGAGGCTTTGGGCTTGGAGCGAACCGCACTTCACTGCTGCTTCCTCAGCAAGGCTTCGTTAGCTTCAGGGAAGAAGAGCTGCGGGAGAGCTGGTGCCTTTTGGGCCTTGCTTTCCCGGGCTCCATGTTCGCTTCCCGGTTCACCCTGCCAGGCCGAATTAAGCAGACACAGCCACAACACTGCAGTAGCGTGCGGAGCCTAGGATGGCACCCTATGCACACTACCATCTCCCGGTGTAGGCATCGCTTGGCCTTTTACTCTGGCGATCAGGCGTTCTCGCGGACTAGCCCAGTGCTTTCCCCCACAGGAAAGGCGACGTGACAGGATCTCTGCACACCGCCCGTCACTGAATAGGGAGCTTTTGGGGACTGTCCTCACCCCATCCCCTTAAACCCCATGCCACCTCCAAGCTTCCACATCCTGAAGGAAGACGGCATCTGACTCCCTGTTATTTCAGGGAGCTGTTTCTGCGAGTTTGGCGTAGGCTCCTGGTGGCTAGCGCATGTCTGCCCCAGGGACAGGTGGCCAAGGCGCTGCTGTCTCCTTGGGCCCAGAGGCTCAGGACAGGCATACTTTCTGCCCAGACTCCTTCCTAAGAGTGGAGCACACGCCCTGTCCTACTCATCCCCTCCTCTCTCAGTAGCAGAAAGGCTACTGTCTCTCTGCACAGGGAGCGGGTGACACTTGTATTGCCACTGGCCGCTGTGCCTGCCAGGGCCGGCTCTTCTGCTTCGCAACCATTTCCAGACCAGAAAGCCAACGTCTCCTGCTCTTCTCCCTGAGCAGCGTGCTGCACCTTCCACAGACATACTCCTGGGGATCTCAGTACTAGACGTGTCCCTTTCCTTAAGGCTCTATCCACAGGCACAACCGCGCTTCTCTCAAGCAGAGGGGTGCTAGGGCAAAGAGGATTTCGCTCCATGCGGGTATCTTCCACCATGCTGTGGAGACTAGCTCAGGCATTAAGCTGCAGCATCACACACATCCGATTCTGATTTCCCAACGAAAGCTGTGTTTCCCAGAGGGGATGCCCGTCAAAGAGGTTTCGCTGTATGCGGGTTTCTCCCACCGCGAGACTGGGCTCAGGCAAGCAGCAGAAAAGCCCGCAGAACCGACTCTGATTTCCCAGCGACTGCTATGCTTTCCCAGAGGTTTCCAACTTGGCGCGAAACGCACTATGCTTCTGCTTCCTCAGCAAGGCTTTGGTCGTTCGCTCCTTCGCGGCAGGGAAGAAGAACCGCGGGAGAGCTGGTGCCTCTTGGGCCTTGCTTTCCCGGGCTCCAAGTTCGCGCCCGGGGTTCACCTTGTTAAGCCGAACTATGCAGACACAGTCACAGCCCTGCAGCAGCTTGCGTGGCCTAGCATGGCACTCTATGCCTATTACCATCTCCTGGGGTAGGTAAGGCTTTGCCTTTTACACCGGCGCTCAGGCAGACTCGGCGTCTAGGCCAGTGCCCTCAGCACAGGAGAGAGGAGGCGACAGAATCCCTGCACACGGCCCGTGCACTTGGATGGGGATGTGTGGGTGACAGTCTCCACTCCTTCCCCGGCACACCCCCTGCCGCCCACATCGCTACCACATCATGGTGGAAGATGGCATCTGACTGGCCGTTTCTCCATGGAGTTGTTTCTGCGAGTTGCGGGTATGGCACTTGGTTGCTAGACCAAGTCTGCCCTTGGGACAGGTGGCTAAGGAGATGCTGTCCCCTTGGGACTAGAGGCACAGAACAGGCCTGCCTTCTGCCCAGTCTCCTTCCTTAGAGTGGAGCTGATGCCCCTGCCCTAGTCGTCCCCTCATGTCTCCTTAGCATTCAGGCTCCATCTCTCCACACAGGGAGCGGGTGAGACTTGTCTTGCCACAGGCCTGCTGTTCGTGCCACGGCAGGCTATCCTGCTTCCCGAGCGTTTCCCGACCCCAAGGCCAAGGGCTCCTTCTCTTCTCCGGGGGCGGCGTGCTGCGCGTTCCCCACATTTGCTCCCGGGGAGCGCGCTGACAGACGTGTGCAACCACGCTTCTCTCTCAGGCAGAAGGGTGCTAGGGCAAAGAGGATTTCGCTCCATGCGGGTATCTTCCACCGTGCTGCGGAGACTAGCTCAGGCATTCAGCTGCTGCATCCCGCACATCCGATTCTAATTTCCCAACGAATGCTGTGCTTTCCCAGAGGAGTTGCCCGGGCAAAGACGCTTTCGCTGTATGCAGGTTTCTCCCACTGAGAGACTGGGCACAGGCAAGCTGCAGAAGAGCCCGAGAACCGACTTCTGATTTCTCAACAAATGCTGTGCTTTCGCAGAGGCTTTGGCTTGAAGCGAACAGCACTTCGCCGCTGCTTCCTCAGCAAGGCTTCAGTCGCGTCAGGGAAGAAGTGCTGCCGGAGAGCTGGTGCCTCTTGGGGCCTTCCTATCCTGGGCTCCAAGTTCACATCCTGGGTTCATTCTGCCAAGGTGAAATAAGCAGACACAGCCTCGACCCTGCAGCAGCGTGCGTGGCCTAGGATGGCACTCTGCTCACAATGCCATCTCTCAGCATAGGCACGGCCGGCCCTTTTACTCTGGCGTTCAGGTGGACAGGGGACTAGGCCAGTGCCTTCTCCATCCTTGAGGAGACGTGAGAGGATCACTGCACACCGCCCGTGCCCTGGAATGGGGAGTAATCGGTAACTGTCCCTGTTTCCCCGGGACACCCCCTGCCTCCGCCAATGCTACCACATCCTGGAGGAAGACGGCATCTGATTGCCCGTTCTTCCAGGAGGTGTTTCTGCGAGTTCAGGGCTGGAAGCTTGGTGGCAAGCCCACGTCTGCCCTCTGGACAGGTGGCCAAGGAGATGCTTTCCACTTGGAACCAGAGGCACAGGAAAGGCCTTCCTTCTGCCCAGACTCCTTCCTCAGATTGGAGCACGTTCCCCGGCCCAATCGCCCCCTCATGTCTCCTTAGCAGCCAGGCTTCGTCTCTCTGCACAGGGAGTGGGTGACACTTGTCTTGCCACCGGCCCGCTGTTCCTGCCAGCTTTGCGACCATTTCCCGACCACAAGGCCAATGGCTCCTTCTCTTCTCCTGGGCAGCTTGCTGCACTTTCCCCAGACAGGCTCCTGGGGAGCCCAGTGACAGACATGTCCCCTTCCTTAAGGCTCTTTCCACAGGCGCAACCACGGTTCTCTCAGGCAGTGGGGATGCCCAGGCAAAGAGGATTTCGCCCCATGCGCGTTTATTACACAGTGCTGTTGGGTCTTGCTCAGGCAAGCAGCAGCAGGACCCCACAGACCCGACTCTGATTTCCCAAAGAATGCTGTGCTTTCCCAGAGGAGATGCCCAGGCAAAGACCCTTTCGCTGTATGAGGGTTTCTCCCGCCGTGCTGCGAATACTAGCCTAAGGCAAGCAGCAACAGCAGCCCACAAAAACGACTCTGATTTCCCAGCGACTGCTATGCTTTCACAGAGGTTTTCAGCTTGGCGCGAACGGCACTTCGCTGCTGCTTCCTCAGCAAGGCTTTGGGTGTTCGCTCTGTCGCATCAGGGAAGAAGCGCTGCGGGAGAGCTGGTCCCTCTTGGTCCTTGCTTTCCCGGGCTCTATGTTGGCACCCTGGGTTCACCCTGCCAGTCCGAACTAAGCAGACACAGCCACAGCGCTGCAGCAGCGTGCGTGGCCTAGGATGGCACTCAATGCACACTACATTCTCCCAGTGTAGGCAACGCTTGGCCTTTTGCACAGGCCCTCACGCCGATTCGCGGACAAGGCCAGTGCCTTCCCCACAGGAGAGGAGAGGCGACAGGATCCCTGAACACCGCCCGTTCACTGGAATGGGGAGCTTTGGGAAATTGTCCCCACTCCTTCCCCGGCAAACCCCCTGCCACCGAAAACGCTGTCACATCTTGGAGGAAGATGGCATCTGACTGCCCGTTTCTCGAGGGAGCTATTTCTGCGAGTTCCGGGTATGGCGCCTGGTAGCTAGCCCAAGTCGGCCCTACGGACAGGTGGTCAAGGAGATGCTGTCCCCTTGGGACCAGAGGCACAGGACAGGCCTGCCTTCTGCCCAGACTCCTTCCTCAGAGTGGAGCATGCATCCGTGCCCTAGTCATTCCCTCATGTCTCCTTAGGAACCAGGCTTTGTCTCTCTGCACAGGGAGCGGGTGACACTTGTCTTGCCACCGGCCTGCTGTTCCTGCCACGGCAGGCTATTCTGCTTCCCGACCTTTCCCGACCACAAGGCCAACATATCCTTCTCTTCTCCTGGGGTGGCGTGCTGCACCTTCCCCAGACATGCTCTTGGGGAGCGCAGTGACACACGTGTGCAATCACGCTTCTCTCTCAGATCTCAAATACCCAACATAACCCTACACCTAAAGGAGATGGAGAAAGAACAACAAAGAAAGCCTAAACCCAGCAGAAGAGGAATAATAAAGATCAGAGCAGAAATCAATGAAATAGAAACAAATAAACAAACAAATAAAAACCACAAAAAACCACCACCAACAACAAAAAACAATAGAACAAATCAACAAAACTAGGAGCTGCTTCTTTGAAAGAATTAATAAGATTGATAAAACCCTTTCCAGACTTATCAAAAAGAAAAGAGAAAGAACCCAAATAAATAAATTAATGAATGAAAGAGGAGAGATCACAACCAACACCAAAGAAATACAAACAATTATAAGAACATACTATGAGCAACTCTACGCCAACAAATTCAACAATCTGGAAGAAATGGATACATTCCTAGAGACATATAAACTACCACAACTGAACCAGGAAGAAACAGACCCATAACCAGTACGGAGATTGAAACAGTCATCAAAAATCTCCAAAGAAACAAAAGCCCCGGGCCAGATGGCTTCCCAGGGAAATTCTACCAAACATTTAAAGAAGAATTAATTCCTATTCTCATGATACTGTTCCAAAAAAATAGAAATGGAAGGAAAACTTCCAAACTCATTTTATGAGGCCAGCATCACCTTGATCCCAAAACCAGACAAGGATCCCATCAAAAAAGAGAACAGCAAACCAATATCCTTGATGAACACAGATGCGAAAATTCTCACCAAAATAGTAGCCAATAGGATTCAACAGTACATTAAAAGGATTATTCACCACGACCAAGTGGGATTTATTCCAGGGCTATAAGGTTGGTTCAACATATGCAAATCAATCAATATGATACAACGCATTAATAAAAGAAAGAACAAGAACCACATGATACTCTCCATAGATGCTGAAAAAGCATTTGGCAAAGTGCAGTGTCCCTTCCTGATTAAAACTCTTCAAAGTGTAGGGATAGAGGGCACATATTATCAATATTATCAAAGCCATCTATGAAAAACCCACTGCAAATATCATTCTCAATGGAGAAAAACTGAATACTTTTCCGCTGAGGTCAGGAACACGGCAGGGATGTCCGTTATCACCACTGCTATTCAACATCGTACTAGAAGTCCTAGCCTCAGCAATCAGACAACAAAAAGAAATTAAAGGCATCCAAATTTTGCCAAATTGGCAAAAGAGAAGTCAAACTATCCCTGCTTGCAGACGATATGACACTGTATGTGGAAAACTTAAAGGACTCCACTCCAAATCTGCTATAACTTGTATAGGAATTCTGTAAAGTGTCAGAATATAAAATCAATGCACAGAAATTGGTTGCATTTTTTTTAAGCCAACAAGACTGAAGAAATAGAAATTAAGGAGTGAATCCCATTTACAATTGCACTCAAAACCCTAAGATACCTAGGAATAAACCTAACCAAAGAGACAAAGAATCTATACTCAGAACTCTAAAGTGAGTACTCATGAAAGAAATTGAAGAAGACACAAAGAAATGGAAAAATGTTCCATTCTCCTGTATTGGAAGAAATGTATTGTGAAAATGTCTATGCTACCTAAAGCAATCTACACATTTAATGCAATCCCTATCAAAATCTCATCCATTTTTTTTCCAAAGAAATGGGACAAATCATCCTAAAATATATATGGAACCAGAAAATACCTCGAATAGCCAGAGGAATATTGAAAGAGAAAGCCAAAGTTGTTGGCATCACAATTCCAGACTTCAAGCTCTATTACAAAGTTGTCATCATCAAGATGGTAGGGAACTGTCCCCAAAACAGACATAGATCAATGGAACAGAATAGAGAGCCCAGAAATACACCCTCAACTCTATGGTCAACTAATCGTCAACAAAGCAGGAAGAAATGTCCTATGGAAAAGAGACAGCCTCTTCAACAAATGGTGTTGGGAAAATTGAACAGCCACATGCAGAAAAATGAAGTTGGACCATTTCCTTACACCATACATGAAAATAGACTGGAAATGGATGAAGAAGCATAATGTGAGAAAGGAATCCATCAAAATCCTTGAGGAGAGTACAGGCAGCAACCTCTTTGACCTCAGCAGCAGCAACTTCTTCCTAGGAACATCGCCAAAGGCAAGGGAAGCAAGGGCAAGAATGAACTCTTGGGATTTCATCAGATCAAAAAGCTTTTGCCCAGCAAAGGAAACAGTTAACAAAGCCAAAAGATGACTGTCAGAAGTTATCTGGGAGAAGATATTTGCAAATGACATACCAGGTAAAGAACCAGTATCCATCCAAAATCTATAAAGAGCTTATCAAACTCAACACCCTAAGAACAAATAATCGAATGAAGAAATGGGCAGAGGACATGAACAGACATTTCTGAAAAAAATACATCCAAATGGCCAACAGACACATGAAAAAATGCTCCACATCACTCGGCATCAGGGAAATACAAATCAAAACCAGAATGAGATACCACCTCACACCTTTCAGAATGGCTAAAATGAACAAGTCAGTCAATGACAGATGCTGGCGAGGATGTGGAGAAAGGGCAACCCTCCTACACTGTATGTGGGAATGCAAGCTGGAGCGACCACTCTGGAAAGCAGCGTGGAGGTGCCTCAAAAAGCTGAAAATAGAACTAGCCTATGACCCAGTGATTGCAGTACTGGGTATATACCCTACAGATACAAACGTGGCATTCTGAAGGGGCAAATGCACCCAAATGTTCATAGCAGCAATGTCCACAATAGTTAAACTATGGAAAGAACCTAAATGTCCTTCAACAGATGAATCAATAAATAAGATGTGGTATATATGTACAATGGGATACTATGCAGCCATCAAAAGAAATGAAATCCTGCTATTTGTGATGACGTGGATGGAACTAGAGGGTATTATGCTTGGCGAAATAAATCAATCTGAGAAAGACAACTATCATATGAGCTCCCTGATATGATGAAGTGGGGATGCAACATAGGCGGTTTCGGGCGTACGAAAAGAAAAATAAAAGAAGATGGGATTGGGAGGGAGACAAACCATAAAAGACTGAATCTCACAAAACAGACTGAGGGTTGCTGGGGGGAGGTGTGTTGGGAGAGGATGGTGGGGGTATGGACATTGGGGAGGGCAGGTGCTATGGTGAGTGATGGTGAGTGCTGTGAAATGTGTAAACCTGGTGATTCACAGACCTGTACCCCTAGGGATAAAAACACATTATATGTTTATAAAAATTTTTTTTAAAAATAATTTAAAAAATCCATTAAAGAAAAACCACATATTGCAAGCCCAGAGCTAATCTCATATTCAATCAAAAAAGTTTGAAAGTTTTCCCCTTAAAGATCAGAAAAAAGACAAGTGTGTCCACTTTCACTACTCTCATTTGACATAGTACTGGATGTCCTAGCCAGAGAAACAAGGAACACAAAGAAATAAGAGACTCCAAAAAAAAAAAAAAAAAGGAAGAAGTAAAATTTTCTTTTTTTGGATAACATGAACTTACATGTTAAAAAATCCTAAAAACTTCACAAAAAAAATTTGAATAAACAAATTTAGTAAAGCCGCCAAATACAAGATCAATATATAAAAGACAAGAATTTTGTTTTGTTTCATTTTTTTTAATATGGAATTCTTCCCTGTTTTTCATATCATCCAAAGTAAGCAAAAGACAGGAGCATTTTAACACTCTAATGATGAACTACCTGAAAAAATAAAGAAAACAATCTAATTCACAATAGCATCAAAAATAATAAAATACTTAGGAATAGATTTAACTAAGAAGATGAAAGATCTGTACTCCATAAACTATGACATTGATAAAGAAATTGAAGGAGACACAAATGGAAAGATAGCTCATATTTATGAATGGTAAGAATTAACATTGTTAAAATGTCCATACTACCGAAAACCATCTGTAAATCCAATTCCTATCAAAAATCCAATGTTAGGGGCGCCTGGGTGGCTCAGTGGGTTAAGCCGCTGCCTTCGGCTCAGGTCATGATTCCAGGGTCCTGGGATCGAGCCCCGCATCAGGCTCTCTGCTCAGCAGGAAGCCTGCTTCCTCTTCTCTGTCTGCCTGCCTCTCTGCCTGCTTGTCATCTCTCTCTGTCAAATAAATAAATTAAAAATCTTTAAAAAATCCAATATTATTTTTTACAGAAGTAAGTAAAGAATCCTACAATTTATATGAGACCATAAAAGACAACAAATAATCAAAGCAGTTCTGAGAAAGAATGAAGAAGAGAAATTACACTTCTTGATTTGAAACTATACTACAAAGCCCTCATGCTCAAAACAATAAAGTATACTGGCATAAAAACAGACCAATAAACAAGTAGAACAGAAATAAATCCTTTCATACAGTCACCTAATATTTGACAGGGGCCAACATATGTAATGGGTAAAGATAGTCTGTTCAAAAATGATATTTAAAACTGAATAGTCACATAAACAGTATGAAACCGGAACCTTATATCACTCATAAGTCTTAACTTGAAATAGATTAAAGACTTAAAGGTGATGCATGAAACTACATTTCCTAAAGGAAAACATAGGAAAAATTCTCCTTGACATTGGTCTTGCCAATAGTTTTTTGGATACCAGACCAAAAACACAGGAAAAAAAGCAAAAATAAATAAATCGTATTACATCAAACTAAAGTGTCTGCATTGCCAAAAAAAAAGAGAGAGAGAGAGAATGAAAACACAATCCACAGAATGTAAGAAAATACTTACAAATCTTATATCTGAAAAGAGGTTAATAACCAACAGATACAAATAGAAAAAATATATATAATTAAAAAAATAGCAAAAGGATCTCAATAGACTTTTTTTTTTTTTCAAAAAAGTTATATAAATGACCAACAGGAGCATTAAAAAGTGCTCAACGTAAAAAACTCAGGGCAAAGTCATTATGATGTTGTTGTTGTTGTTTACCTCTGAAAAACACAGCAAGATATTACTACTTATTAGAATATATACTACCAGAAATTGAAACTAACAAATTTTGGTAAATATTGGGGAAAATGCACTGTGATAGGGATATAAATTTGTATGGAAAACAGTATGGAGATTATTCATATTATTAAAAGTAAAATTACCATATGATTCAGTAATCCCACTTCTAGGGATATATCTAAAGGAAACGAAGTCACAGGTCAAAGACATATCTGCACTCTTATGTTTATTATCACATTATTAACTCTAAGCAAGAGATGGAAATAACTTCAGTATCCATTAATGGATGAATGAATAAACTAAGTATGGTAAATATATACTATGGAATACTACTTACCCATGAAAAATTAAGAAATACTGCCATACAACAGCATGGATGGATCTTGAATGTGTTATTCTAAGTGAAATTTTTCAAAGATTTTATATATTTTTTAAATTTATGTATTATGATATCCCTTACATACAGAATCTGAGGAAAAGGCAAACTAATGGAAACTTAGAGTTGAGTTGACAAGGGGTGAACCTGGGGTGGAGTAAGGTGGTCAAAGGGTGCAAACTTGCAACTATAATACGAAAAAGTTCTGGGGATCTAATGTACAGCATGATGATCATAGTTAATAAAATATACATACTTTTTTTTAATTGTGCTTCCCTTTATTAAACTTTGCATATATCACATTCTTACAAGTTGAAAGTTTATAGCAATCTTGTATAAAAGAGGTCTGCTGCCACCATTTTTCTAACAACATTTGTTCATTTTGTGTCTCTCTGTCACATGTTGGTAATTCTTGCAATATTTCAAGTTTTTTCATTATTATTGTATTTGTTATGGTGATCTGTGATCAGCAATTATGACCCACTGAAAACTCAGAACTAGTTTACTTAAGGTATATACATTGTTTTTCTTTTAAAACATAATGATTTGAACAGTACAGTATAGTGTTTATTTTTTATATGCACTGGGAAACATAATTTTTTATATGCACTGGGAAACCAAAAAAAAATAATAATAATAATTTGACTTAGTTTATTGAGATAATCACTTTATTGAGGCAGTCTGGAACAAAACCCACAAGACCTCTGAAGTTTATCTCTACTATACTATATACATAGAAGTTGCTAAGAGAGTAGATCATAAATTCCTTATGATACATGCATAAAAAACAGTGGCAACTATACGAGATAGTAGATGTATTAACATTTTTATGCAGATTATATTGCAATAAAGATGTATACCGATTTATCAAATTGTACAAAATTTACACAATGTTAAAAGTTTGCAATGTTATAAGAAATCATTTCTTAAATTTACAAATTATAATATGTCGATTTTTTTTCAATAAAGCTGGCAAAAACTTTTTGTAGAATTAATCTATTTTTCAAAAAAGGAAGTAAGGAAGTAGAAACTGCAACTAACTCTGAAATAATAGAATATAAAATCCATTTTCGTTATATACACTGTGACAAACACTATTACTTAGTTTACAATGAAGGAGTACTTATGAAGCATGAAGGATGGTCTATAAATAAGGCTGAAAGAGCTCAGTTTTAAGGTTTAAATTTAAAATCTTCTTTTGAAATACTAAACTGACCACCCAGTTTTCCAAACATAAATGTCTTAACTGCATGAATTTATTTCATACAACTCTATAATCTAGTTTCATAAGAAAGCAGCATGCAAATTTTGAATAAGACAGACTTGCTTAAGTTTCTTTATGTTCAACAGTAAAGGATACTTCCCTAACAATAAATAGAAGAAAAATCAGCATATTTATTATGATAATTATTATTCATAATGAGATTCATATTGAATTAGGGACTACATATCCTCAGAGGGGGTAACGTAAAATGAAATTTATTTTGGTAAATGTGTCTATGAATAGTCAATACAATGCCTCAATATAGATGAATATTACTATTTTGAACAATTTAATTACTATTATTAGAATTATTATAAGTATAAAAATAGCTATCATTTTAGCATGGAATATGAGACTCTCATTCTCCATGCTTCATCACATCCACACAACAACTCTGCATAATAAGTATTATCATCACCATTTCATGGGTGAAAAAACTGAGGCTAACACATTTAGATAACTGGTTTATGATTACATGGCTAGTAAAGATGCATCACACTAATTTAGGCTTTATGATTTCAGAATTGTACTCTTTTCACTGCACATTCTATTACTCTGTAAATACTTGGCCTGTTTTCATTTAGTTCTTTAATTTTATTCATGTGGTGATGGCTTAAAGCTTCATTTAAAGGAAGCTTAAAAAATTCATTTAACCAAAAGCTCCCAAGAATTAAAAATGTCATGGATCTAATGTAGACATGGATATCATTAGTTAATGGGTAACTATATATTTTCCACTCTAGTGAGATAACAATCAGAGTATTTTTCTAAGTTTTAGTCTCTCAGTGTTAAAAAGGACTTTGTTAAAATAGAAATATTTAGACAAAGGTGATCAAAAGTCTGGATCAGGTCACCTTAAGATAAATATTAGGAAACTGAGGAAACAAATGGAGATTTGAACACTGAGCTATGATATAATGAATGGTTTCAAGTATTTAGTAGAGTATAGAAAAGCCCTTTAAAGCCTGGTCTTAGACTAGCCTTGCAGCTTCTGGGATATCTGTCCATCTATCCTCTATCTATCTAGATATAAATTTGAAAACTTTTTTAACTTAAAGATTTTGAGAAATAGAACATAATCAGCACCATAGAAGATCTGTTTATGATAACAACCTAGCCCCTCCTCCTAGTTTGTTAATATTCTCTCTTATTTAATGTAACATTGTGCAAATAGACCACTACTGATCTGCCGTTATGAATAAAATAGCTATAATCATCTGTTTGCATATCCTGGTGAAAATATTCATTTAGTTCCATGTTGTATTTCTAGGAATGGACCAAATCTTTATTTTTATTTTTAAGTTTTCTAAATATTGTCCAACCTACCTCAAATGTTTTTATTATGGGCACTTTCATTCTTTCACATTCTTGCAAGACAATTTTACTGTTGCCCAATATGGTAAGTGTGTAATAGTATGTCATTTTAGGTTTTAATTCATTTTTAATTTAATTTAATTCCAGATTCATAATAAAGATAAACAGTTTTTATATATGAGTGGCCATTTGGATTACACTTTCTGTAAAGTACATGCTCAAATCTTTTGATATCTTAACATTGTGTCATACTGACTTCTTTAATAGTAGATTTTCTGAATGAACTTTTAGCTGTGTAGGTCTTCTCTATTTTATTTAGAACTTGTTTTCATTTCAAAATCGTTATATTTATTTTCATAATCTGCTTTTATTTTGCTTTGTCTATTATCTATCTATCTATTTATTTGCAAGCAAGAGAGAGTGAGCAAGTGAGAGCGCAGGGAGGGATAGAAAAAGAAGGGAAAAAAATCTTAAGCAGGCTCCAGGCTCAGCACAGAGCCCAACTCTGGGCTCTATTTCACAACCCTGACATCATGACCTGAGCCAAAATGAAAGAAATAAAATAAAATTAAGGTGTTAAAAAAAAAAAGAACAAGAATTGGAGGTTTAATTAAGTGAGCCACCCAGGCACCTCTGTGGTATCTTAAATTAGCTGTCATTTCTTTAAAGTTCTAGAGTATCCATTTGGTTCATTTATAAAACCTTTCTCAATATCATTTTTAGTTTCAGTTTTTTGTTCAATTTGCTTCCCCTCTCATTTCTTTGAGCAGAGTACTCAAGCCATTTTACAATCTTTATTGATCATTTTAACATCATACTTAATCCCATTTTGTCTATCAAATCTTGTTAATGGTTTTTCTTTGTGCGCTTTGTTACATTTTTCTATGTTCAAGACATTATATTTGAAACTCTTATTGAGTAGGGATAATTAAGAGCTATAATAATGGTATGGTCCTCCTTGGCAGGATTTTCTCTTATATCTGAGACTCTACAAGACAATCCTACTCCAAATTCAGTGATTGACTTTCTCAGTTTACACAGAAGGCAAGGTAGGCTATAGTCTTATTTCTGCTTCTCCTTGTGCTTTGGGGATCTCAACTTAAATTTGGGTTGTACCAAAGTCCTCAAATTTGATTGCTGCTGGATTATGAATTTTGTTTCTCTAGTATCAAGAGTCTATTAACAACACAGCTCAGTGTGTTTTAGCAGTTTCAAATGCTCTCATAGCTAAAATGGCTTCAGGGCATATATCTCTAGGCTCTCATTGTATTTCGTATTTTGGCCCAGTAATCCCACACTTAATTTTTATAATCATTCTGATATTTTTAATTTTAAAAGCTATTTTGTCTGGATTTTTAGTTGTCTTAAGTAGGAGTTTTTAGATCACCATTACTAGAAGCAACAACAAATATACATGAAAATGTCTGTAGTAGTTTATCACATTTTTATGGCTTTGAACTTCCATAAGCTGAGGCATCCTTCTCTAATCACTTAGGCAAACTCCAATTTACCCTTTCAAACAACACAAGAATTGCTTTATTTAAGAACATGTTCAGGGATGACTCTTCCCAACTGTTCTTACCAACATTCCCACACACTCTTTGCTACCCACACCTTGTTTCTGAACTTTCATTAGGTATATCAGCGTGACCAGAATTTTGCTCTATTGTATTTTTGTCCTTTAGAGCTTTAATTAAATATGAATTCCATAGAAAGTCTGTCCCTTTTCTTCCAAACCTGGGTTAGTTATTACTTCTCATTCTTTGTCAGAAGTTACTTTATTAGAGAAACTTATGGCTCTATTGTGACTTTGGAGCCTTTACAGTTTTTTGACTGGAAAAATCACCCATCCCTGAGATTTTTACGCAGCTTCCTGGCTGATATTATTCAGAAATCTGTTCAAAACAGACTTTTTCAGGGAGGCCCTTTCAGACCACTCAGTTAAAAAGCCTCTTCTCAATCACTGCTCTTTTAAAAATGTGCTTATTTAGTTCAAATATGCATCACTATTAAAGAAAAACCAGTACGATTTTTTTTTAAAGTTGGCTTACCTATTATCTATCTCTCCCATTAAAATGATTCCTCTGTGCTGGGGTTTTTTTGTGCTCATCTTAGGCCAGACACTCAATAAATTGTCTCTGAATGATTGAATTGTTTGACTCCCTTGCTAGATTCTCAACTTCATGAGGCCAAGGATTGTTCTATTCAGTCCTTCTTTACCCTCAATGTCTGTTATATTGCAGTCACTTACCTGACTAATGGGAAAAATCACAGAAAGAAAGAGTTAAAACTACAGAAAAACCCTGTAGGTTCAATAACACAAAGCTTTCTAAAATTATTTAGCCCAGGAATTGAATACTGGCTGCACTTTTGATTTTTTTTAAATGGTATTGAATTTAATTTAAATGGAAATACTTGAATGGTAGAATAATAAAAAAAATTATAAAAGCAACTTGCTCCTTAAAGTAAGAATTATATAGGGCATCTCTTCTAGAAGCAAAATTTTCAAATGTCAAACATCTGAAAGCATAGAAGGAGAAGTAAGAGTGTGAATTGTACTTCAATGCTCTTTTCTTTATATTCAGCTAACAGCTTCATTCACACCTTTCCAATTTTTTCAACTCTTTTGACAAAGCCTTCAGAGGAGTTACTGCTCATGACAACCATCACAGCCTAACAGGAGAAATTTTATAAAGAAAAATAATAGCATGTTTTTCCCAAGTTGTTAAGGATATGGTGAAGCTCTGTCGGATTCAAAGGAGGAATGTGCAATACCATGCTATATATCATAATAACTTATTTTAATAGTGGCTTTGCAATTTTTCAGATATATCCATTTACTGAAACCACTATCAAATAAACAAAACAAACAAATTAACAGGAGTTCGAGACAGAAGTTATCTAATCTAAAAATAGCACAGAATACACAACACATATCCCAAGTACTACTATAGGTTTCAAGTAATAGTCAAAACAATAGTAAAAATGATTCAGACCCTACCAGTCAAATCATAAATGGGACCTTAACTGTAAATCCTTATCTTTAGATCAAAGCGGGTAATTGGGTGCTGAAGATACATTCTAGAACTAATATGTTATAGAACTCCTCTGAAATGAGTCATTTATTCCATCACTTTTCCTGCACAGCTGCTGACCCATGTTTTGGTTCCTGGAAATAGCTGCTACCCTGTCATACTTCTTAAAAGCACATATATTGATAACTCTACTCATTCCTCCATTCCTCTGTGACTGTCACTGTGTTAAAATGTGGAGTCAGCTGACTCACTTGTGGTGGTAATAAAGTAGATGAGTTTGCAAAGTATTTTGTTATTTCTAAAAATGCAAAAACCAAATTACATTGAAATCATAAAGGGTGTTTCAGGGAGAGCTGTAGGATGTGGTTTCTTGTGTAATCCACAGAGATTAGCTCCAACACATATTTAAACTCTCCTCTAGGAGCAACCTTAGTGGTAAAGCAAGAAGATAAACAGATGTATACACACCCTGGCACAAAAGTATCACTTATGTTTGGCTTCCTAGTCTCCTCATGTTCCTTATTTATCTTAACTTCTCTCTGAAATCAGGGAACACAGAATCTCAATCAGTTGACATTTTTCTACTGAATTACCCAATAGTCTGATCATGCCCCCTAAGACTTTTTTAAATTATTTCACTCATAATCCCAAATCTGCTTTGCTTCCTCATCTTAGTACACTGTAATTTGATTTCAAAATGAGGACAGTTGTCAGTAATGCCACATTCATTAATCTATTTTACAATTCCATGTACTTATAACTATGAAGATATGTTAATAACATCCATTCCAATAAGCCACCCTAAATTGATTATCATGAAACAAGACCTCAAGAAAGAGAATTCAAAATCATCCATGTATTTGCAACTTATTGCAATAAAGCCTTTATCAATAGACTTCCCTGTGCACATGGTGGTCAAATTGCTGGTGAAAACCAGCCAGATCTATTACAAGCTTTCTCATGGCTTCTAGGTAACCCAAGTGAGCCTTTATTGATACTGGGAAGGGATAAAGCAGGGAAGGGATAAACAGTGGTGTAAGAATTGGCTAGACAAAAGTAATGACTCTCATTACAAAGTGAGTATTTTAAAGCAAAAGAGCCTGTTGGGAATATTGTTTTATAAAATAGTGGGTTTTTTAAAATTAACTTTCAATGAATGCTGTGCTTTCCCAGAGGAGATGCCCTGGCAAAGAGCCTTTCGCTGTATGCGGGTTTCTCCCACTGTGAGATTGGCTCAGGCAAAGAGCAGCAGCAGCCCACAGTACCGACTCTGATTTTCAGCGAATGTTCTGCTTTCACAGAGGCTTTGGGCTTGGAGCGAACCGCACTTCACTGCTGCTTCCTCAGCAAGGCTTCGTTAGCTTCAGGGAAGAAGAGCTGCGGGAGAGCTGGTGCCTTTTGGGCCTTGCTTTCCCGGGCTCCATGTTCGCTTCCCGGTTCACCCTGCCAGGCCGAATTAAGCAGACACAGCCACAACACTGCAGTAGCGTGCGGAGCCTAGGATGGCACCCTATGCACACTACCATCTCCCGGTGTAGGCATCGCTTGGCCTTTTACTCTGGCGATCAGGCGTTCTCGCGGACTAGCCCAGTGCTTTCCCCCACAGGAAAGGCGACGTGACAGGATCTCTGCACACCGCCCGTCACTGAATAGGGAGCTTTTGGGGACTGTCCTCACCCCATCCCCTTAAACCCCATGCCACCTCCAAGCTTCCACATCCTGAAGGAAGACGGCATCTGACTCCCTGTTATTTCAGGGAGCTGTTTCTGCGAGTTTGGCGTAGGCTCCTGGTGGCTAGCGCATGTCTGCCCCAGGGACAGGTGGCCAAGGCGCTGCTGTCTCCTTGGGCCCAGAGGCTCAGGACAGGCATACTTTCTGCCCAGACTCCTTCCTAAGAGTGGAGCACACGCCCTGTCCTACTCATCCCCTCCTCTCTCAGTAGCAGAAAGGCTACTGTCTCTCTGCACAGGGAGCGGGTGACACTTGTATTGCCACTGGCCGCTGTGCCTGCCAGGGCCGGCTCTTCTGCTTCGCAACCATTTCCAGACCAGAAAGCCAACGTCTCCTGCTCTTCTCCCTGAGCAGCGTGCTGCACCTTCCACAGACATACTCCTGGGGATCTCAGTACTAGACGTGTCCCTTTCCTTAAGGCTCTATCCACAGGCACAACCGCGCTTCTCTCAAGCAGAGGGGTGCTAGGGCAAAGAGGATTTCGCTCCATGCGGGTATCTTCCACCATGCTGTGGAGACTAGCTCAGGCATTAAGCTGCAGCATCACACACATCCGATTCTGATTTCCCAACGAAAGCTGTGTTTCCCAGAGGGGATGCCCGTCAAAGAGGTTTCGCTGTATGCGGGTTTCTCCCACCGCGAGACTGGGCTCAGGCAAGCAGCAGAAAAGCCCGCAGAACCGACTCTGATTTCCCAGCGACTGCTATGCTTTCCCAGAGGTTTCCAACTTGGCGCGAAACGCACTATGCTTCTGCTTCCTCAGCAAGGCTTTGGTCGTTCGCTCCTTCGCGGCAGGGAAGAAGAACCGCGGGAGAGCTGGTGCCTCTTGGGCCTTGCTTTCCCGGGCTCCAAGTTCGCGCCCGGGGTTCACCTTGTTAAGCCGAACTATGCAGACACAGTCACAGCCCTGCAGCAGCTTGCGTGGCCTAGCATGGCACTCTATGCCTATTACCATCTCCTGGGGTAGGTAAGGCTTTGCCTTTTACACCGGCGCTCAGGCAGACTCGGCGTCTAGGCCAGTGCCCTCAGCACAGGAGAGAGGAGGCGACAGAATCCCTGCACACGGCCCGTGCACTTGGATGGGGATGTGTGGGTGACAGTCTCCACTCCTTCCCCGGCACACCCCCTGCCGCCCACATCGCTACCACATCATGGTGGAAGATGGCATCTGACTGGCCGTTTCTCCATGGAGTTGTTTCTGCGAGTTGCGGGTATGGCACTTGGTTGCTAGACCAAGTCTGCCCTTGGGACAGGTGGCTAAGGAGATGCTGTCCCCTTGGGACTAGAGGCACAGAACAGGCCTGCCTTCTGCCCAGTCTCCTTCCTTAGAGTGGAGCTGATGCCCCTGCCCTAGTCGTCCCCTCATGTCTCCTTAGCATTCAGGCTCCATCTCTCCACACAGGGAGCGGGTGAGACTTGTCTTGCCACAGGCCTGCTGTTCGTGCCACGGCAGGCTATCCTGCTTCCCGAGCGTTTCCCGACCCCAAGGCCAAGGGCTCCTTCTCTTCTCCGGGGGCGGCGTGCTGCGCGTTCCCCACATTTGCTCCCGGGGAGCGCGCTGACAGACGTGTGCAACCACGCTTCTCTCTCAGGCAGAAGGGTGCTAGGGCAAAGAGGATTTCGCTCCATGCGGGTATCTTCCACCGTGCTGCGGAGACTAGCTCAGGCATTCAGCTGCTGCATCCCGCACATCCGATTCTAATTTCCCAACGAATGCTGTGCTTTCCCAGAGGAGTTGCCCGGGCAAAGACGCTTTCGCTGTATGCAGGTTTCTCCCACTGAGAGACTGGGCACAGGCAAGCTGCAGAAGAGCCCGAGAACCGACTTCTGATTTCTCAACAAATGCTGTGCTTTCGCAGAGGCTTTGGCTTGAAGCGAACAGCACTTCGCCGCTGCTTCCTCAGCAAGGCTTCAGTCGCGTCAGGGAAGAAGTGCTGCCGGAGAGCTGGTGCCTCTTGGGGCCTTCCTATCCTGGGCTCCAAGTTCACATCCTGGGTTCATTCTGCCAAGGTGAAATAAGCAGACACAGCCTCGACCCTGCAGCAGCGTGCGTGGCCTAGGATGGCACTCTGCTCACAATGCCATCTCTCAGCATAGGCACGGCCGGCCCTTTTACTCTGGCGTTCAGGTGGACAGGGGACTAGGCCAGTGCCTTCTCCATCCTTGAGGAGACGTGAGAGGATCACTGCACACCGCCCGTGCCCTGGAATGGGGAGTAATCGGTAACTGTCCCTGTTTCCCCGGGACACCCCCTGCCTCCGCCAA
This sequence comes from Mustela nivalis, assembly GCF_964662115.1. Lineage (NCBI taxonomy): Eukaryota > Metazoa > Chordata > Mammalia > Carnivora > Mustelidae > Mustela > Mustela nivalis. The sequence goes on along the minus strand of NW_028136137.1, from coordinate 197,579 downwards.
TGCTACCACATCCTGGAGGAAGACGGCATCTGATTGCCCGTTCTTCCAGGAGGTGTTTCTGCGAGTTCAGGGCTGGAAGCTTGGTGGCAAGCCCACGTCTGCCCTCTGGACAGGTGGCCAAGGAGATGCTTTCCACTTGGAACCAGAGGCACAGGAAAGGCCTTCCTTCTGCCCAGACTCCTTCCTCAGATTGGAGCACGTTCCCCGGCCCAATCGCCCCCTCATGTCTCCTTAGCAGCCAGGCTTCGTCTCTCTGCACAGGGAGTGGGTGACACTTGTCTTGCCACCGGCCCGCTGTTCCTGCCAGCTTTGCGACCATTTCCCGACCACAAGGCCAATGGCTCCTTCTCTTCTCCTGGGCAGCTTGCTGCACTTTCCCCAGACAGGCTCCTGGGGAGCCCAGTGACAGACATGTCCCCTTCCTTAAGGCTCTTTCCACAGGCGCAACCACGGTTCTCTCAGGCAGTGGGGATGCCCAGGCAAAGAGGATTTCGCCCCATGCGCGTTTATTACACAGTGCTGTTGGGTCTTGCTCAGGCAAGCAGCAGCAGGACCCCACAGACCCGACTCTGATTTCCCAAAGAATGCTGTGCTTTCCCAGAGGAGATGCCCAGGCAAAGACCCTTTCGCTGTATGAGGGTTTCTCCCGCCGTGCTGCGAATACTAGCCTAAGGCAAGCAGCAACAGCAGCCCACAAAAACGACTCTGATTTCCCAGCGACTGCTATGCTTTCACAGAGGTTTTCAGCTTGGCGCGAACGGCACTTCGCTGCTGCTTCCTCAGCAAGGCTTTGGGTGTTCGCTCTGTCGCATCAGGGAAGAAGCGCTGCGGGAGAGCTGGTCCCTCTTGGTCCTTGCTTTCCCGGGCTCTATGTTGGCACCCTGGGTTCACCCTGCCAGTCCGAACTAAGCAGACACAGCCACAGCGCTGCAGCAGCGTGCGTGGCCTAGGATGGCACTCAATGCACACTACATTCTCCCAGTGTAGGCAACGCTTGGCCTTTTGCACAGGCCCTCACGCCGATTCGCGGACAAGGCCAGTGCCTTCCCCACAGGAGAGGAGAGGCGACAGGATCCCTGAACACCGCCCGTTCACTGGAATGGGGAGCTTTGGGAAATTGTCCCCACTCCTTCCCCGGCAAACCCCCTGCCACCGAAAACGCTGTCACATCTTGGAGGAAGATGGCATCTGACTGCCCGTTTCTCGAGGGAGCTATTTCTGCGAGTTCCGGGTATGGCGCCTGGTAGCTAGCCCAAGTCGGCCCTACGGACAGGTGGTCAAGGAGATGCTGTCCCCTTGGGACCAGAGGCACAGGACAGGCCTGCCTTCTGCCCAGACTCCTTCCTCAGAGTGGAGCATGCATCCGTGCCCTAGTCATTCCCTCATGTCTCCTTAGGAACCAGGCTTTGTCTCTCTGCACAGGGAGCGGGTGACACTTGTCTTGCCACCGGCCTGCTGTTCCTGCCACGGCAGGCTATTCTGCTTCCCGACCTTTCCCGACCACAAGGCCAACATATCCTTCTCTTCTCCTGGGGTGGCGTGCTGCACCTTCCCCAGACATGCTCTTGGGGAGCGCAGTGACACACGTGTGCAATCACGCTTCTCTCTCAGATCTCAAATACCCAACATAACCCTACACCTAAAGGAGATGGAGAAAGAACAACAAAGAAAGCCTAAACCCAGCAGAAGAGGAATAATAAAGATCAGAGCAGAAATCAATGAAATAGAAACAAATAAACAAACAAATAAAAACCACAAAAAACCACCACCAACAACAAAAAACAATAGAACAAATCAACAAAACTAGGAGCTGCTTCTTTGAAAGAATTAATAAGATTGATAAAACCCTTTCCAGACTTATCAAAAAGAAAAGAGAAAGAACCCAAATAAATAAATTAATGAATGAAAGAGGAGAGATCACAACCAACACCAAAGAAATACAAACAATTATAAGAACATACTATGAGCAACTCTACGCCAACAAATTCAACAATCTGGAAGAAATGGATACATTCCTAGAGACATATAAACTACCACAACTGAACCAGGAAGAAACAGACCCATAACCAGTACGGAGATTGAAACAGTCATCAAAAATCTCCAAAGAAACAAAAGCCCCGGGCCAGATGGCTTCCCAGGGAAATTCTACCAAACATTTAAAGAAGAATTAATTCCTATTCTCATGATACTGTTCCAAAAAAATAGAAATGGAAGGAAAACTTCCAAACTCATTTTATGAGGCCAGCATCACCTTGATCCCAAAACCAGACAAGGATCCCATCAAAAAAGAGAACAGCAAACCAATATCCTTGATGAACACAGATGCGAAAATTCTCACCAAAATAGTAGCCAATAGGATTCAACAGTACATTAAAAGGATTATTCACCACGACCAAGTGGGATTTATTCCAGGGCTATAAGGTTGGTTCAACATATGCAAATCAATCAATATGATACAACGCATTAATAAAAGAAAGAACAAGAACCACATGATACTCTCCATAGATGCTGAAAAAGCATTTGGCAAAGTGCAGTGTCCCTTCCTGATTAAAACTCTTCAAAGTGTAGGGATAGAGGGCACATATTATCAATATTATCAAAGCCATCTATGAAAAACCCACTGCAAATATCATTCTCAATGGAGAAAAACTGAATACTTTTCCGCTGAGGTCAGGAACACGGCAGGGATGTCCGTTATCACCACTGCTATTCAACATCGTACTAGAAGTCCTAGCCTCAGCAATCAGACAACAAAAAGAAATTAAAGGCATCCAAATTTTGCCAAATTGGCAAAAGAGAAGTCAAACTATCCCTGCTTGCAGACGATATGACACTGTATGTGGAAAACTTAAAGGACTCCACTCCAAATCTGCTATAACTTGTATAGGAATTCTGTAAAGTGTCAGAATATAAAATCAATGCACAGAAATTGGTTGCATTTTTTTTAAACCAACAAGACTGAAGAAATAGAAATTAAGGAGTGAATCCCATTTACAATTGCACTCAAAACCCTAAGATACCTAGGAATAAACCTAACCAAAGAGACAAAGAATCTATACTCAGAACTTTAAAGTGAGTACTCATGAAAGAAATTGAAGAAGACACAAAGAAATGGAAAAATGTTCCATTCTCCTGTATTGGAAGAAATGTATTGTGAAAATGTCTATGCTACCTAAAGCAATCTACACATTTAATGCAATCCCTATCAAAATCTCATCCATTTTTTTTCCAAAGAAATGGGACAAATCATCCTAAAATATATATGGAACCAGAAAATACCTCGAATAGCCAGAGGAATATTGAAAGAGAAAGCCAAAGTTGTTGGCATCACAATTCCAGACTTCAAGCTCTATTACAAAGTTGTCATCATCAAGATGGTAGGGAACTGTCCCCAAAACAGACATAGATCAATGGAACAGAATAGAGAGCCCAGAAATACACCCTCAACTCTATGGTCAACTAATCGTCAACAAAGCAGGAAGAAATGTCCTATGGAAAAGAGACAGCCTCTTCAACAAATGGTGTTGGGAAAATTGAACAGCCACATGCAGAAAAATGAAGTTGGACCATTTCCTTACACCATACATGAAAATAGACTGGAAATGGATGAAGAAGCATAATGTGAGAAAGGAATCCATCAAAATCCTTGAGGAGAGTACAGGCAGCAACCTCTTTGACCTCAGCAGCAGCAACTTCTTCCTAGGAACATCGCCAAAGGCAAGGGAAGCAAGGGCAAGAATGAACTCTTGGGATTTCATCAGATCAAAAAGCTTTTGCCCAGCAAAGGAAACAGTTAACAAAGCCAAAAGATGACTGTCAGAAGTTATCTGGGAGAAGATATTTGCAAATGACATACCAGGTAAAGAACCAGTATCCATCCAAAATCTATAAAGAGCTTATCAAACTCAACACCCTAAGAACAAATAATCGAATGAAGAAATGGGCAGAGGACATGAACAGACATTTCTGAAAAAAATACATCCAAATGGCCAACAGACACATGAAAAAATGCTCCACATCACTCGGCATCAGGGAAATACAAATCAAAACCAGAATGAGATACCACCTCACACCTTTCAGAATGGCTAAAATGAACAAGTCAGTCAATGACAGATGCTGGCGAGGATGTGGAGAAAGGGCAACCCTCCTACACTGTATGTGGGAATGCAAGCTGGAGCGACCACTCTGGAAAGCAGCGTGGAGGTGCCTCAAAAAGCTGAAAATAGAACTAGCCTATGACCCAGTGATTGCAGTACTGGGTATATACCCTACAGATACAAACGTGGCATTCTGAAGGGGCAAATGCACCCAAATGTTCATAGCAGCAATGTCCACAATAGTTAAACTATGGAAAGAACCTAAATGTCCTTCAACAGATGAATCAATAAATAAGATGTGGTATATATGTACAATGGGATACTATGCAGCCATCAAAAGAAATGAAATCCTGCTATTTGTGATGACGTGGATGGAACTAGAGGGTATTATGCTTGGCGAAATAAATCAATCTGAGAAAGACAACTATCATATGAGCTCCCTGATATGATGAAGTGGGGATGCAACATAGGCGGTTTCGGGCGTACGAAAAGAAAAATAAAAGAAGATGGGATTGGGAGGGAGACAAACCATAAAAGACTGAATCTCACAAAACAGACTGAGGGTTGCTGGGGGGAGGTGTGTTGGGAGAGGATGGTGGGGGTATGGACATTGGGGAGGGCAGGTGCTATGGTGAGTGATGGTGAGTGCTGTGAAATGTGTAAACCTGGTGATTCACAGACCTGTACCCCTAGGGATAAAAACACATTATATGTTTATAAAAATTTTTTTTAAAAATAATTTAAAAAATCCATTAAAGAAAAACCACATATTGCAAGCCCAGAGCTAATCTCATATTCAATCAAAAAAGTTTGAAAGTTTTCCCCTTAAAGATCAGAAAAAAGACAAGTGTGTCCACTTTCACTACTCTCATTTGACATAGTACTGGATGTCCTAGCCAGAGAAACAAGGAACACAAAGAAATAAGAGACTCCAAAAAAAAAAAAAAAAAGGAAGAAGTAAAATTTTCTTTTTTTGGATAACATGAACTTACATGTTAAAAAATCCTAAAAACTTCACAAAAAAAATTTGAATAAACAAATTTAGTAAAGCCGCCAAATACAAGATCAATATATAAAAGACAAGAATTTTGTTTTGTTTCATTTTTTTTAATATGGAATTCTTCCCTGTTTTTCATATCATCCAAAGTAAGCAAAAGACAGGAGCATTTTAACACTCTAATGATGAACTACCTGAAAAAATAAAGAAAACAATCTAATTCACAATAGCATCAAAAATAATAAAATACTTAGGAATAGATTTAACTAAGAAGATGAAAGATCTGTACTCCATAAACTATGACATTGATAAAGAAATTGAAGGAGACACAAATGGAAAGATAGCTCATATTTATGAATGGTAAGAATTAACATTGTTAAAATGTCCATACTACCGAAAACCATCTGTAAATCCAATTCCTATCAAAAATCCAATGTTAGGGGCGCCTGGGTGGCTCAGTGGGTTAAGCCGCTGCCTTCGGCTCAGGTCATGATTCCAGGGTCCTGGGATCGAGCCCCGCATCAGGCTCTCTGCTCAGCAGGAAGCCTGCTTCCTCTTCTCTGTCTGCCTGCCTCTCTGCCTGCTTGTCATCTCTCTCTGTCAAATAAATAAATTAAAAATCTTTAAAAAATCCAATATTATTTTTTACAGAAGTAAGTAAAGAATCCTACAATTTATATGAGACCATAAAAGACAACAAATAATCAAAGCAGTTCTGAGAAAGAATGAAGAAGAGAAATTACACTTCTTGATTTGAAACTATACTACAAAGCCCTCATGCTCAAAACAATAAAGTATACTGGCATAAAAACAGACCAATAAACAAGTAGAACAGAAATAAATCCTTTCATACAGTCACCTAATATTTGACAGGGGCCAACATATGTAATGGGTAAAGATAGTCTGTTCAAAAATGATATTTAAAACTGAATAGTCACATAAACAGTATGAAACCGGAACCTTATATCACTCATAAGTCTTAACTTGAAATAGATTAAAGACTTAAAGGTGATGCATGAAACTACATTTCCTAAAGGAAAACATAGGAAAAATTCTCCTTGACATTGGTCTTGCCAATAGTTTTTTGGATACCAGACCAAAAACACAGGAAAAAAAGCAAAAATAAATAAATCGTATTACATCAAACTAAAGTGTCTGCATTGCCAAAAAAAAAGAGAGAGAGAGAGAATGAAAACACAATCCACAGAATGTAAGAAAATACTTACAAATCTTATATCTGAAAAGAGGTTAATAACCAACAGATACAAATAGAAAAAATATATATAATTAAAAAAATAGCAAAAGGATCTCAATAGACTTTTTTTTTTTTTCAAAAAAGTTATATAAATGACCAACAGGAGCATTAAAAAGTGCTCAACGTAAAAAACTCAGGGCAAAGTCATTATGATGTTGTTGTTGTTGTTTACCTCTGAAAAACACAGCAAGATATTACTACTTATTAGAATATATACTACCAGAAATTGAAACTAACAAATTTTGGTAAATATTGGGGAAAATGCACTGTGATAGGGATATAAATTTGTATGGAAAACAGTATGGAGATTATTCATATTATTAAAAGTAAAATTACCATATGATTCAGTAATCCCACTTCTAGGGATATATCTAAAGGAAACGAAGTCACAGGTCAAAGACATATCTGCACTCTTATGTTTATTATCACATTATTAACTCTAAGCAAGAGATGGAAATAACTTCAGTATCCATTAATGGATGAATGAATAAACTAAGTATGGTAAATATATACTATGGAATACTACTTACCCATGAAAAATTAAGAAATACTGCCATACAACAGCATGGATGGATCTTGAATGTGTTATTCTAAGTGAAATTTTTCAAAGATTTTATATATTTTTTAAATTTATGTATTATGATATCCCTTACATACAGAATCTGAGGAAAAGGCAAACTAATGGAAACTTAGAGTTGAGTTGACAAGGGGTGAACCTGGGGTGGAGTAAGGTGGTCAAAGGGTGCAAACTTGCAACTATAATACGAAAAAGTTCTGGGGATCTAATGTACAGCATGATGATCATAGTTAATAAAATATACATACTTTTTTTTAATTGTGCTTCCCTTTATTAAACTTTGCATATATCACATTCTTACAAGTTGAAAGTTTATAGCAATCTTGTATAAAAGAGGTCTGCTGCCACCATTTTTCTAACAACATTTGTTCATTTTGTGTCTCTCTGTCACATGTTGGTAATTCTTGCAATATTTCAAGTTTTTTCATTATTATTGTATTTGTTATGGTGATCTGTGATCAGCAATTATGACCCACTGAAAACTCAGAACTAGTTTACTTAAGGTATATACATTGTTTTTCTTTTAAAACATAATGATTTGAACAGTACAGTATAGTGTTTATTTTTTATATGCACTGGGAAACATAATTTTTTATATGCACTGGGAAACCAAAAAAAAATAATAATAATAATTTGACTTAGTTTATTGAGATAATCACTTTATTGAGGCAGTCTGGAACAAAACCCACAAGACCTCTGAAGTTTATCTCTACTATACTATATACATAGAAGTTGCTAAGAGAGTAGATCATAAATTCCTTATGATACATGCATAAAAAACAGTGGCAACTATACGAGATAGTAGATGTATTAACATTTTTATGCAGATTATATTGCAATAAAGATGTATACCGATTTATCAAATTGTACAAAATTTACACAATGTTAAAAGTTTGCAATGTTATAAGAAATCATTTCTTAAATTTACAAATTATAATATGTCGATTTTTTTTCAATAAAGCTGGCAAAAACTTTTTGTAGAATTAATCTATTTTTCAAAAAAGGAAGTAAGGAAGTAGAAACTGCAACTAACTCTGAAATAATAGAATATAAAATCCATTTTCGTTATATACACTGTGACAAACACTATTACTTAGTTTACAATGAAGGAGTACTTATGAAGCATGAAGGATGGTCTATAAATAAGGCTGAAAGAGCTCAGTTTTAAGGTTTAAATTTAAAATCTTCTTTTGAAATACTAAACTGACCACCCAGTTTTCCAAACATAAATGTCTTAACTGCATGAATTTATTTCATACAACTCTATAATCTAGTTTCATAAGAAAGCAGCATGCAAATTTTGAATAAGACAGACTTGCTTAAGTTTCTTTATGTTCAACAGTAAAGGATACTTCCCTAACAATAAATAGAAGAAAAATCAGCATATTTATTATGATAATTATTATTCATAATGAGATTCATATTGAATTAGGGACTACATATCCTCAGAGGGGGTAACGTAAAATGAAATTTATTTTGGTAAATGTGTCTATGAATAGTCAATACAATGCCTCAATATAGATGAATATTACTATTTTGAACAATTTAATTACTATTATTAGAATTATTATAAGTATAAAAATAGCTATCATTTTAGCATGGAATATGAGACTCTCATTCTCCATGCTTCATCACATCCACACAACAACTCTGCATAATAAGTATTATCATCACCATTTCATGGGTGAAAAAACTGAGGCTAACACATTTAGATAACTGGTTTATGATTACATGGCTAGTAAAGATGCATCACACTAATTTAGGCTTTATGATTTCAGAATTGTACTCTTTTCACTGCACATTCTATTACTCTGTAAATACTTGGCCTGTTTTCATTTAGTTCTTTAATTTTATTCATGTGGTGATGGCTTAAAGCTTCATTTAAAGGAAGCTTAAAAAATTCATTTAACCAAAAGCTCCCAAGAATTAAAAATGTCATGGATCTAATGTAGACATGGATATCATTAGTTAATGGGTAACTATATATTTTCCACTCTAGTGAGATAACAATCAGAGTATTTTTCTAAGTTTTAGTCTCTCAGTGTTAAAAAGGACTTTGTTAAAATAGAAATATTTAGACAAAGGTGATCAAAAGTCTGGATCAGGTCACCTTAAGATAAATATTAGGAAACTGAGGAAACAAATGGAGATTTGAACACTGAGCTATGATATAATGAATGGTTTCAAGTATTTAGTAGAGTATAGAAAAGCCCTTTAAAGCCTGGTCTTAGACTAGCCTTGCAGCTTCTGGGATATCTGTCCATCTATCCTCTATCTATCTAGATATAAATTTGAAAACTTTTTTAACTTAAAGATTTTGAGAAATAGAACATAATCAGCACCATAGAAGATCTGTTTATGATAACAACCTAGCCCCTCCTCCTAGTTTGTTAATATTCTCTCTTATTTAATGTAACATTGTGCAAATAGACCACTACTGATCTGCCGTTATGAATAAAATAGCTATAATCATCTGTTTGCATATCCTGGTGAAAATATTCATTTAGTTCCATGTTGTATTTCTAGGAATGGACCAAATCTTTATTTTTATTTTTAAGTTTTCTAAATATTGTCCAACCTACCTCAAATGTTTTTATTATGGGCACTTTCATTCTTTCACATTCTTGCAAGACAATTTTACTGTTGCCCAATATGGTAAGTGTGTAATAGTATGTCATTTTAGGTTTTAATTCATTTTTAATTTAATTTAATTCCAGATTCATAATAAAGATAAACAGTTTTTATATATGAGTGGCCATTTGGATTACACTTTCTGTAAAGTACATGCTCAAATCTTTTGATATCTTAACATTGTGTCATACTGACTTCTTTAATAGTAGATTTTCTGAATGAACTTTTAGCTGTGTAGGTCTTCTCTATTTTATTTAGAACTTGTTTTCATTTCAAAATCGTTATATTTATTTTCATAATCTGCTTTTATTTTGCTTTGTCTATTATCTATCTATCTATTTATTTGCAAGCAAGAGAGAGTGAGCAAGTGAGAGCGCAGGGAGGGATAGAAAAAGAAGGGAAAAAAATCTTAAGCAGGCTCCAGGCTCAGCACAGAGCCCAACTCTGGGCTCTATTTCACAACCCTGACATCATGACCTGAGCCAAAATGAAAGAAATAAAATAAAATTAAGGTGTTAAAAAAAAAAAGAACAAGAATTGGAGGTTTAATTAAGTGAGCCACCCAGGCACCTCTGTGGTATCTTAAATTAGCTGTCATTTCTTTAAAGTTCTAGAGTATCCATTTGGTTCATTTATAAAACCTTTCTCAATATCATTTTTAGTTTCAGTTTTTTGTTCAATTTGCTTCCCCTCTCATTTCTTTGAGCAGAGTACTCAAGCCATTTTACAATCTTTATTGATCATTTTAACATCATACTTAATCCCATTTTGTCTATCAAATCTTGTTAATGGTTTTTCTTTGTGCGCTTTGTTACATTTTTCTATGTTCAAGACATTATATTTGAAACTCTTATTGAGTAGGGATAATTAAGAGCTATAATAATGGTATGGTCCTCCTTGGCAGGATTTTCTCTTATATCTGAGACTCTACAAGACAATCCTACTCCAAATTCAGTGATTGACTTTCTCAGTTTACACAGAAGGCAAGGTAGGCTATAGTCTTATTTCTGCTTCTCCTTGTGCTTTGGGGATCTCAACTTAAATTTGGGTTGTACCAAAGTCCTCAAATTTGATTGCTGCTGGATTATGAATTTTGTTTCTCTAGTATCAAGAGTCTATTAACAACACAGCTCAGTGTGTTTTAGCAGTTTCAAATGCTCTCATAGCTAAAATGGCTTCAGGGCATATATCTCTAGGCTCTCATTGTATTTCGTATTTTGGCCCAGTAATCCCACACTTAATTTTTATAATCATTCTGATATTTTTAATTTTAAAAGCTATTTTGTCTGGATTTTTAGTTGTCTTAAGTAGGAGTTTTTAGATCACCATTACTAGAAGCAACAACAAATATACATGAAAATGTCTGTAGTAGTTTATCACATTTTTATGGCTTTGAACTTCCATAAGCTGAGGCATCCTTCTCTAATCACTTAGGCAAACTCCAATTTACCCTTTCAAACAACACAAGAATTGCTTTATTTAAGAACATGTTCAGGGATGACTCTTCCCAACTGTTCTTACCAACATTCCCACACACTCTTTGCTACCCACACCTTGTTTCTGAACTTTCATTAGGTATATCAGCGTGACCAGAATTTTGCTCTATTGTATTTTTGTCCTTTAGAGCTTTAATTAAATATGAATTCCATAGAAAGTCTGTCCCTTTTCTTCCAAACCTGGGTTAGTTATTACTTCTCATTCTTTGTCAGAAGTTACTTTATTAGAGAAACTTATGGCTCTATTGTGACTTTGGAGCCTTTACAGTTTTTTGACTGGAAAAATCACCCATCCCTGAGATTTTTACGCAGCTTCCTGGCTGATATTATTCAGAAATCTGTTCAAAACAGACTTTTTCAGGGAGGCCCTTTCAGACCACTCAGTTAAAAAGCCTCTTCTCAATCACTGCTCTTTTAAAAATGTGCTTATTTAGTTCAAATATGCATCACTATTAAAGAAAAACCAGTACGATTTTTTTTTAAAGTTGGCTTACCTATTATCTATCTCTCCCATTAAAATGATTCCTCTGTGCTGGGGTTTTTTTGTGCTCATCTTAGGCCAGACACTCAATAAATTGTCTCTGAATGATTGAATTGTTTGACTCCCTTGCTAGATTCTCAACTTCATGAGGCCAAGGATTGTTCTATTCAGTCCTTCTTTACCCTCAATGTCTGTTATATTGCAGTCACTTACCTGACTAATGGGAAAAATCACAGAAAGAAAGAGTTAAAACTACAGAAAAACCCTGTAGGTTCAATAACACAAAGCTTTCTAAAATTATTTAGCCCAGGAATTGAATACTGGCTGCACTTTTGATTTTTTTTAAATGGTATTGAATTTAATTTAAATGGAAATACTTGAATGGTAGAATAATAAAAAAAATTATAAAAGCAACTTGCTCCTTAAAGTAAGAATTATATAGGGCATCTCTTCTAGAAGCAAAATTTTCAAATGTCAAACATCTGAAAGCATAGAAGGAGAAGTAAGAGTGTGAATTGTACTTCAATGCTCTTTTCTTTATATTCAGCTAACAGCTTCATTCACACCTTTCCAATTTTTTCAACTCTTTTGACAAAGCCTTCAGAGGAGTTACTGCTCATGACAACCATCACAGCCTAACAGGAGAAATTTTATAAAGAAAAATAATAGCATGTTTTTCCCAAGTTGTTAAGGATATGGTGAAGCTCTGTCGGATTCAAAGGAGGAATGTGCAATACCATGCTATATATCATAATAACTTATTTTAATAGTGGCTTTGCAATTTTTCAGATATATCCATTTACTGAAACCACTATCAAATAAACAAAACAAACAAATTAACAGGAGTTCGAGACAGAAGTTATCTAATCTAAAAATAGCACAGAATACACAACACATATCCCAAGTACTACTATAGGTTTCAAGTAATAGTCAAAACAATAGTAAAAATGATTCAGACCCTACCAGTCAAATCATAAATGGGACCTTAACTGTAAATCCTTATCTTTAGATCAAAGCGGGTAATTGGGTGCTGAAGATACATTCTAGAACTAATATGTTATAGAACTCCTCTGAAATGAGTCATTTATTCCATCACTTTTCCTGCACAGCTGCTGACCCATGTTTTGGTTCCTGGAAATAGCTGCTACCCTGTCATACTTCTTAAAAGCACATATATTGATAACTCTACTCATTCCTCCATTCCTCTGTGACTGTCACTGTGTTAAAATGTGGAGTCAGCTGACTCACTTGTGGTGGTAATAAAGTAGATGAGTTTGCAAAGTATTTTGTTATTTCTAAAAATGCAAAAACCAAATTACATTGAAATCATAAAGGGTGTTTCAGGGAGAGCTGTAGGATGTGGTTTCTTGTGTAATCCACAGAGATTAGCTCCAACACATATTTAAACTCTCCTCTAGGAGCAACCTTAGTGGTAAAGCAAGAAGATAAACAGATGTATACACACCCTGGCACAAAAGTATCACTTATGTTTGGCTTCCTAGTCTCCTCATGTTCCTTATTTATCTTAACTTCTCTCTGAAATCAGGGAACACAGAATCTCAATCAGTTGACATTTTTCTACTGAATTACCCAATAGTCTGATCATGCCCCCTAAGACTTTTTTAAATTATTTCACTCATAATCCCAAATCTGCTTTGCTTCCTCATCTTAGTACACTGTAATTTGATTTCAAAATGAGGACAGTTGTCAGTAATGCCACATTCATTAATCTATTTTACAATTCCATGTACTTATAACTATGAAGATATGTTAATAACATCCATTCCAATAAGCCACCCTAAATTGATTATCATGAAACAAGACCTCAAGAAAGAGAATTCAAAATCATCCATGTATTTGCAACTTATTGCAATAAAGCCTTTATCAATAGACTTCCCTGTGCACATGGTGGTCAAATTGCTGGTGAAAACCAGCCAGATCTATTACAAGCTTTCTCATGGCTTCTAGGTAACCCAAGTGAGCCTTTATTGATACTGGGAAGGGATAAAGCAGGGAAGGGATAAACAGTGGTGTAAGAATTGGCTAGACAAAAGTAATGACTCTCATTACAAAGTGAGTATTTTAAAGCAAAAGAGCCTGTTGGGAATATTGTTTTATAAAATAGTGGGTTTTTTAAAATTAACTTTCAATGAATGCTGTGCTTTCCCAGAGGAGATGCCCTGGCAAAGAGCCTTTCGCTGTATGCGGGTTTCTCCCACTGTGAGATTGGCTCAGGCAAAGAGCAGCAGCAGCCCACAGTACCGACTCTGATTTTCAGCGAATGTTCTGCTTTCACAGAGGCTTTGGGCTTGGAGCGAACCGCACTTCACTGCTGCTTCCTCAGCAAGGCTTCGTTAGCTTCAGGGAAGAAGAGCTGCGGGAGAGCTGGTGCCTTTTGGGCCTTGCTTTCCCGGGCTCCATGTTCGCTTCCCGGTTCACCCTGCCAGGCCGAATTAAGCAGACACAGCCACAACACTGCAGTAGCGTGCGGAGCCTAGGATGGCACCCTATGCACACTACCATCTCCCGGTGTAGGCATCGCTTGGCCTTTTACTCTGGCGATCAGGCGTTCTCGCGGACTAGCCCAGTGCTTTCCCCCACAGGAAAGGCGACGTGACAGGATCTCTGCACACCGCCCGTCACTGAATAGGGAGCTTTTGGGGACTGTCCTCACCCCATCCCCTTAAACCCCATGCCACCTCCAAGCTTCCACATCCTGAAGGAAGACGGCATCTGACTCCCTGTTATTTCAGGGAGCTGTTTCTGCGAGTTTGGCGTAGGCTCCTGGTGGCTAGCGCATGTCTGCCCCAGGGACAGGTGGCCAAGGCGCTGCTGTCTCCTTGGGCCCAGAGGCTCAGGACAGGCATACTTTCTGCCCAGACTCCTTCCTAAGAGTGGAGCACACGCCCTGTCCTACTCATCCCCTCCTCTCTCAGTAGCAGAAAGGCTACTGTCTCTCTGCACAGGGAGCGGGTGACACTTGTATTGCCACTGGCCGCTGTGCCTGCCAGGGCCGGCTCTTCTGCTTCGCAACCATTTCCAGACCAGAAAGCCAACGTCTCCTGCTCTTCTCCCTGAGCAGCGTGCTGCACCTTCCACAGACATACTCCTGGGGATCTCAGTACTAGACGTGTCCCTTTCCTTAAGGCTCTATCCACAGGCACAACCGCGCTTCTCTCAAGCAGAGGGGTGCTAGGGCAAAGAGGATTTCGCTCCATGCGGGTATCTTCCACCATGCTGTGGAGACTAGCTCAGGCATTAAGCTGCAGCATCACACACATCCGATTCTGATTTCCCAACGAAAGCTGTGTTTCCCAGAGGGGATGCCCGTCAAAGAGGTTTCGCTGTATGCGGGTTTCTCCCACCGCGAGACTGGGCTCAGGCAAGCAGCAGAAAAGCCCGCAGAACCGACTCTGATTTCCCAGCGACTGCTATGCTTTCCCAGAGGTTTCCAACTTGGCGCGAAACGCACTATGCTTCTGCTTCCTCAGCAAGGCTTTGGTCGTTCGCTCCTTCGCGGCAGGGAAGAAGAACCGCGGGAGAGCTGGTGCCTCTTGGGCCTTGCTTTCCCGGGCTCCAAGTTCGCGCCCGGGGTTCACCTTGTTAAGCCGAACTATGCAGACACAGTCACAGCCCTGCAGCAGCTTGCGTGGCCTAGCATGGCACTCTATGCCTATTACCATCTCCTGGGGTAGGTAAGGCTTTGCCTTTTACACCAGCGCTCAGGCAGACTCGGCGTCTAGGCCAGTGCCCTCAGCACAGGAGAGAGGAGGCGACAGAATCCCTGCACACGGCCCGTGCACTTGGATGGGGATGTGTGGGTGACAGTCTCCACTCCTTCCCCGGCACACCCCCTGCCGCCCACATCGCTACCACATCATGGTGGAAGATGGCATCTGACTGGCCGTTTCTCCATGGAGTTGTTTCTGCGAGTTGCGGGTATGGCACTTGGTTGCTAGACCAAGTCTGCCCTTGGGACAGGTGGCTAAGGAGATGCTGTCCCCTTGGGACTAGAGGCACAGAACAGGCCTGCCTTCTGCCCAGTCTCCTTCCTTAGAGTGGAGCTGATGCCCCTGCCCTAGTCGTCCCCTCATGTCTCCTTAGCATTCAGGCTCCATCTCTCCACACAGGGAGCGGGTGAGACTTGTCTTGCCACAGGCCTGCTGTTCGTGCCACGGCAGGCTATCCTGCTTCCCGAGCGTTTCCCGACCCCAAGGCCAAGGGCTCCTTCTCTTCTCCGGGGGCGGCGTGCTGCGCGTTCCCCACATTTGCTCCCGGGGAGCGCGCTGACAGACGTGTGCAACCACGCTTCTCTCTCAGGCAGAAGGGTGCTAGGGCAAAGAGGATTTCGCTCCATGCGGGTATCTTCCACCGTGCTGCGGAGACTAGCTCAGGCATTCAGCTGCTGCATCCCGCACATCCGATTCTGATTTCCCAACGAATGCTGTGCTTTCCCAGAGGAGTTGCCCGGGCAAAGACGCTTTCGCTGTATGCAGGTTTCTCCCACTGAGAGACTGGGCACAGGCAAGCTGCAGAAGAGCCCGAGAACCGACTTCTGATTTCTCAACAAATGCTGTGCTTTCGCAGAGGCTTTGGCTTGAAGCGAACAGCACTTCGCCGCTGCTTCCTCAGCAAGGCTTCAGTCGCGTCAGGGAAGAAGTGCTGCCGGAGAGCTGGTGCCTCTTGGGGCCTTCCTATCCTGGGCTCCAAGTTCACATCCTGGGTTCATTCTGCCAAGGTGAAATAAGCAGACACAGCCTCGACCCTGCAGCAGCGTGCGTGGCCTAGGATGGCACTCTGCTCACAATGCCATCTCTCAGCATAGGCACGGCCGGCCCTTTTACTCTGGCGTTCAGGTGGACAGGGGACTAGGCCAGTGCCTTCTCCATCCTTGAGGAGACGTGAGAGGATCACTGCACACCGCCCGTGCCCTGGAATGGGGAGTAATCGGTAACTGTCCCTGTTTCCCCGGGACACCCCCTGCCTCCGCCAATGCTACCACATCCTGGAGGAAGACGGCATCTGATTGCCCGTTCTTCCAGGAGGTGTTTCTGCGAGTTCAGGGCTGGAAGCTTGGTGGCAAGCCCACGTCTGCCCTCTGGACAGGTGGCCAAGGAGATGCTTTCCACTTGGAACCAGAGGCACAGGAAAGGCCTTCCTTCTGCCCAGACTCCTTCCTCAGATTGGAGCACGTTCCCCGGCCCAATCGCCCCCTCATGTCTCCTTAGCAGCCAGGCTTCGTCTCTCTGCACAGGGAGTGGGTGACACTTGTCTTGCCACCGGCCCGCTGTTCCTGCCAGCTTTGCGACCATTTCCCGACCACAAGGCCAATGGCTCCTTCTCTTCTCCTGGGCAGCTTGCTGCACTTTCCCCAGACAGGCTCCTGGGGAGCCCAGTGACAGACATGTCCCCTTCCTTAAGGCTCTTTCCACAGGCGCAACCACGGTTCTCTCAGGCAGTGGGGATGCCCAGGCAAAGAGGATTTCGCCCCATGCGCGTTTATTACACAGTGCTGTTGGGTCTTGCTCAGGCAAGCAGCAGCAGGACCCCACAGACCCGACTCTGATTTCCCAAAGAATGCTGTGCTTTCCCAGAGGAGATGCCCAGGCAAAGACCCTTTCGCTGTATGAGGGTTTCTCCCGCCGTGCTGCGAATACTAGCCTAAGGCAAGCAGCAACAGCAGCCCACAAAAACGACTCTGATTTCCCAGCGACTGCTATGCTTTCACAGAGGTTTTCAGCTTGGCGCGAACGGCACTTCGCTGCTGCTTCCTCAGCAAGGCTTTGGGTGTTCGCTCTGTCGCATCAGGGAAGAAGCGCTGCGGGAGAGCTGGTCCCTCTTGGTCCTTGCTTTCCCGGGCTCTATGTTGGCACCCTGGGTTCACCCTGCCAGTCCGAACTAAGCAGACACAGCCACAGCGCTGCAGCAGCGTGCGTGGCCTAGGATGGCACTCAATGCACACTACATTCTCCCAGTGTAGGCAACGCTTGGCCTTTTGCACAGGCCCTCACGCCGATTCGCGGACAAGGCCAGTGCCTTCCCCACAGGAGAGGAGAGGCGACAGGATCCCTGAACACCGCCCGTTCACTGGAATGGGGAGCTTTGGGAAATTGTCCCCACTCCTTCCCCGGCAAACCCCCTGCCACCGAAAACGCTGTCACATCTTGGAGGAAGATGGCATCTGACTGCCCGTTTCTCGAGGGAGCTATTTCTGCGAGTTCCGGGTATGGCGCCTGGTAGCTAGCCCAAGTCGGCCCTACGGACAGGTGGTCAAGGAGATGCTGTCCCCTTGGGACCAGAGGCACAGGACAGGCCTGCCTTCTGCCCAGACTCCTTCCTCAGAGTGGAGCATGCATCCGTGCCCTAGTCATTCCCTCATGTCTCCTTAGGAACCAGGCTTTGTCTCTCTGCACAGGGAGCGGGTGACACTTGTCTTGCCACCGGCCTGCTGTTCCTGCCACGGCAGGCTATTCTGCTTCCCGACCTTTCCCGACCACAAGGCCAACGTATCCTTCTCTTCTCCTGGGGTGGCGTGCTGCACCTTCCCCAGACATGCTCTTGGGGAGCGCAGTGACACACGTGTGCAATCACGCTTCTCTCTCAGATCTCAAATACCCAACATAACCCTACACCTAAAGGAGATGGAGAAAGAACAACAAAGAAAGCCTAAACCCAGCAGAAGAGGAATAATAAAGATCAGAGCAGAAATCAATGAAATAGAAACAAATAAACAAACAAATAAAAACCACAAAAAACCACCACCAACAACAAAAAACAATAGAACAAATCAACGAAACTAGGAGCTGCTTCTTTGAAAGAATTAATAAGATTGATAAAACCCTTTCCAGACTTATCAAAAAGAAAAGCGAAAGAACCCAAATAAATAAATTAATGAATGAAAGAGGAGAGATCACAACCAACACCAAAGAAATACAAACAATTATAAGAACATACTATGAGCAACTCTACGCCAACAAATTCAACAATCTGGAAGAAATGGATACATTCCTAGAGACATATAAACTACCACAACTGAACCAGGAAGAAACAGACCCATAACCAGTACGGAGATTGAAACAGTCATCAAAAATCTCCAAAGAAACAAAAGCCCCGGGCCAGATGGCTTCCCAGGGAAATTCTACCAAACATTTAAAGAAGAATTAATTCCTATTCACATGATACTGTTCCAAAAAAATAGAAATGGAAGGAAAACTTCCAAACTCATTTTATGAGGCCAGCATCACCTTGATCCCAAAACCAGACAAGGATCCCATCAAAAAAGAGAACAGCAAACCAATATCCTTGATGAACACAGATGCGAAAATTCTCACCAAAATAGTAGCCAATAGGATTCAACAGTACATTAAAAGGATTATTCACCACGACCAAGTGGGATTTATTCCAGGGCTATAAGGTTGGTTCAACATATGCAAATCAATCAATATGATACAACGCATTAATAAAAGAAAGAACAAGAACCACATGATACTCTCCATAGATGCTGAAAAAGCATTTGGCAAAGTGCAGTGTCCCTTCCTGATTAAAACTCTTCAAAGTGTAGGGATAGAGGGCACATATTATCAATATTATCAAAGCCATCTATGAAAAACCCACTGCAAATATCATTCTCAATGGAGAAAAACTGAATACTTTTCCGCTGAGGTCAGGAACACGGCAGGGATGTCCGTTATCACCACTGCTATTCAACATCGTACTAGAAGTCCTAGCCTCAGCAATCAGACAACAAAAAGAAATTAAAGGCATCCAAATTTTGCCAAATTGGCAAAAGAGAAGTCAAACTATCCCTGCTTGCAGACGATATGACACTGTATGTGGAAAACTTAAAGGACTCCACTCCAAATCTGCTATAACTTGTATAGGAATTCTGTAAAGTGTCAGAATATAAAATCAATGCACAGAAATTGGTTGCATTTTTTTTAAACCAACAAGACTGAAGAAATAGAAATTAAGGAGTGAATCCCATTTACAATTGCACTCAAAACCCTAAGATACCTAGGAATAAACCTAACCAAAGAGACAAAGAATCTATACTCAGAACTCTAAAGTGAGTACTCATGAAAGAAATTGAAGAAGACACAAAGAAATGGAAAAATGTTCCATTCTCCTGTATTGGAAGAAATGTATTGTGAAAATGTCTATGCTACCTAAAGCAATCTACACATTTAATGCAATCCCTATCAAAATCTCATCCATTTTTTTTCCAAAGAAATGGGACAAATCATCCTAAAATATATATGGAACCAGAAAATACCTCGAATAGCCAGAGGAATATTGAAAGAGAAAGCCAAAGTTGTTGGCATCACAATTCCAGACTTCAAGCTCTATTACAAAGTTGTCATCATCAAGATGGTAGGGAACTGTCCCCAAAACAGACATAGATCAATGGAACAGAATAGAGAGCCCAGAAATACACCCTCAACTCTATGGTCAACTAATCATCAACAAAGCAGGAAGAAATGTCCTATGGAAAAGAGACAGCCTCTTCAACAAATGGTGTTGGGAAAATTGAACAGCCACATGCAGAAAAATGAAGTTGGACCATTTCCTTACACCATACATGAAAATAGACTGGAAATGGATGAAGAAGCATAATGTGAGAAAGGAATCCATCAAAATCCTTGAGGAGAGTACAGGCAGCAACCTCTTTGACCTCAGCAGCAGCAACTTCTTCCTAGGAACATCGCCAAAGGCAAGGGAAGCAAGGGCAAGAATGAACTCTTGGGATTTCATCAGATCAAAAAGCTTTTGCCCAGCAAAGGAAACAGTTAACAAAGCCAAAAGATGACTGTCAGAAGTTATCTGGGAGAAGATATTTGCAAATGACATACCAGGTAAAGAACCAGTATCCATCCAAAATCTATAAAGAGCTTATCAAACTCAACACCCTAAGAACAAATAATCGAATGAAGAAATGGGCAGAGGACATGAACAGACATTTCTGAAAAAAATACATCCAAATGGCCAACAGACACATGAAAAAATGCTCCACATCACTCGGCATCAGGGAAATACAAATCAAAACCAGAATGAGATACCACCTCACACCTTTCAGAATGGCTAAAATGAACAAGTCAGTCAATGACAGATGCTGGCGAGGATGTGGAGAAAGGGCAACCCTCCTACACTGTACGTGGGAATGCAAGCTGGAGCGACCACTCTGGAAAGCAGCGTGGAGGTGCCTCCAAAAGCTGAAAATAGAACTAGCCTATGACCCAGTGATTGCAGTACTGGGTATATACCCTACAGATACAAACGTGGCATTCTGAAGGGGCAAATGCACCCAAATGTTCATAGCAGCAATGTCCACAATAGTTAAACTATGGAAAGAACCTAAATGTCCTTCAACAGATGAATCAATAAATAAGATGTGGTATATATGTACAATGGGATACTATGCAGCCATCAAAAGAAATGAAATCCTGCTATTTGTGATGACGTGGATGGAACTAGAGGGTATTATGCTTGGCGAAATAAATCAATCTGAGAAAGACAACTATCATATGAGCTCCCTGATATGATGAAGTGGGGATGCAACATAGGCGGTTTCGGGCGTACGAAAAGAAAAATAAAAGAAGATGGGATTGGGAGGGAGACAAACCATAAAAGACTGAATCTCACAAAACAGACTGAGGGTTGCTGGGGGGAGGTGTGTTGGGAGAGGATGGTGGGGGTATGGACATTGGGGAGGGCAGGTGCTATGGTGAGTGATGGTGAGTGCTGTGAAATGTGTAAACCTGGTGATTCACAGACCTGTACCCCTAGGGATAAAAACACATTATATGTTTATAAAAAATTTTTTTAAAAATAATTTAAAAAATCCATTAAAGAAAAACCACATATTGCAAGCCCAGAGCTAATCTCATATTCAATCAAAAAAGTTTGAAAGTTTTCCCCTTAAAGATCAGAAAAAAGACAAGTGTGTCCACTTTCACTACTCTCATTTGACATAGTACTGGATGTCCTAGCCAGAGAAACAAGGAACACAAAGAAATAAGAGACTCCAAAAAAAAAAAAAAAGGAAGAAGTAAAATTTTCTTTTTTTGGATAACATGAACTTACATGTTAAAAAATCCTAAAAACTTCACAAAAAAAATTTGAATAAACAAATTTAGTAAAGCCGCCAAATACAAGATCAATATATAAAAGACAAGAATTTTGTTTTGTTTCATTTTTTTTAATATGGAATTCTTCCCTGTTTTTCATATCATCCAAAGTAAGCAAAAGACAGGAGCATTTTAACACTCTAATGATGAACTACCTGAAAAAATAAAGAAAACAATCTAATTCACAATAGCATCAAAAATAATAAAATACTTAGGAATAGATTTAACTAAGAAGATGAAAGATCTGTACTCCATAAACTATGACATTGATAAAGAAATTGAAGGAGACACAAATGGAAAGATAGCTCATATTTATGAATGGTAAGAATTAACATTGTTAAAATGTCCATACTACCGAAAACCATCTGTAAATCCAATTCCTATCAAAAATCCAATGTTAGGGGCGCCTGGGTGGCTCAGTGGGTTAAGCCGCTGCCTTCGGCTCAGGTCATGATTCCAGGGTCCTGGGATCGAGCCCCGCATCAGGCTCTCTGCTCAGCAGGAAGCCTGCTTCCTCTTCTCTGTCTGCCTGCCTCTCTGCCTGCTTGTCATCTCTCTCTGTCAAATAAATAAATTAAAAATCTTTAAAAAATCCAATATTATTTTTTACAGAAGTAAGTAAAGAATCCTACAATTTATATGAGACCATAAAAGACAACAAATAATCAAAGCAGTTCTGAGAAAGAATGAAGAAGAGAAATTACACTTCTTGATTTGAAACTATACTACAAAGCCCTCATGCTCAAAACAATAAAGTATACTGGCATAAAAACAGACCAATAAACAAGTAGAACAGAAATAAATCCTTTCATACAGTCACCTAATATTTGACAGGGGCCAACATATGTAATGGGTAAAGATAGTCTGTTCAAAAATGATATTTAAAACTGAATAGTCACATAAACAGTATGAAACCGGAACCTTATATCACTCATAAGTCTTAACTTGAAATAGATTAAAGACTTAAAGGTGATGCATGAAACTACATTTCCTAAAGGAAAACATAGGAAAAATTCTCCTTGACATTGGTCTTGCCAATAGTTTTTTGGATACCAGACCAAAAACACAGGAAAAAAAGCAAAAATAAATAAATCGTATTACATCAAACTAAAGTGTCTGCATTGCCAAAAAAAAGAGAGAGAGAGAGAATGAAAACACAATCCACAGAATGTAAGAAAATACTTACAAATCTTATATCTGAAAAGAGGTTAATAACCAACAGATACAAATAGAAAAAATATATATAATTAAAAAAATAGCAAAAGGATCTCAATAGACTTTTTTTTTTTTTCAAAAAAGTTATATAAATGACCAACAGGAGCATTAAAAAGTGCTCAACGTAAAAAACTCAGGGCAAAGTCATTATGATGTTGTTGTTGTTGTTTACCTCTGAAAAACACAGCAAGATATTACTACTTATTAGAATATATACTACCAGAAATTGAAACTAACAAATTTTGGTAAATATTGGGGAAAATGCACTGTGATAGGGATATAAATTTGTATGGAAAACAGTATGGAGATTATTCATATTATTAAAAGTAAAATTACCATATGATTCAGTAATCCCACTTCTAGGGATATATCTAAAGGAAACGAAGTCACAGGTCAAAGACATATCTGCACTCTTATGTTTATTATCACATTATTAACTCTAAGCAAGAGATGGAAATAACTTCAGTATCCATTAATGGATGAATGAATAAACTAAGTATGGTAAATATATACTATGGAATACTACTTACCCATGAAAAATTAAGAAATACTGCCATACAACAGCATGGATGGATCTTGAGTGTGTTATTCTAAGTGAAATTTTTCAAAGATTTTATATATTTTTTAAATTTATGTATTATGATATCCCTTACATACAGAATCTGAGGAAAAGGCAAACTAATGGAAACTTAGAGTTGAGTTGACAAGGGGTGAACCTGGGGTGGAGTAAGGTGGTCAAAGGGTGCAAACTTGCAACTATAATACGAAAAAGTTCTGGGGATCTAATGTACAGCATGATGATCATAGTTAATAAAATATACATACTTTTTTTTAATTGTGCTTCCCTTTATTAAACTTTGCATATATCACATTATTACAAGTTGAAAGTTTATAGCAATCTTGTATAAAAGAGGTCTGCTGCCACCATTTTTCTAACAACATTTGTTCATTTTGTGTCTCTCTGTCACATGTTGGTAATTCTTGCAATATTTCAAGTTTTTTCATTATTATTGTATTTGTTATGGTGATCTGTGATCAGCAATTATGACCCACTGAAAACTCAGAACTAGTTTACTTAAGGTATATACATTGTTTTTCTTTTAAAACATAATGATTTGAACAGTACAGTATAGTGTTTATTTTTTATATGCACTGGGAAACATAATTTTTTATATGCACTGGGAAACCAAAAAAAAAATAATAATAATTTGACTTAGTTTATTGAGATAATCACTTTATTGAGGCAGTCTGGAACAAAACCCACAAGACCTCTGAAGTTTATCTCTACTATACTATATACATAGAAGTTGCTAAGAGAGTAGATCATAAATTCCTTATGATACATGCATAAAAAACAGTGGCAACTATACGAGATAGTAGATGTATTAACATTTTTATGCACATTATATTGCAATAAAGATGTATACCGATTTATCAAATTGTACAAAATTTACACAATGTTAAAAGTTTGCAATGTTATAAGAAATCATTTCTTAAATTTACAAATTATAATATGTCGATTTTTTTTCAATAAAGCTGGCAAAAACTTTTTGTAGAATTAATCTATTTTTCAAAAAAGGAAGTAAGGAAGTAGAAACTGCAACTAACTCTGAAATAATAGAATATAAAATCCATTTTCGTTATATACACTGTGACAAACACTATTACTTAGTTTACAATGAAGGAGTACTTATGAAGCATGAAGGATGGTCTATAAATAAGGCTGAAAGAGCTCAGTTTTAAGGTTTAAATTTAAAATCTTCTTTTGAAATACTAAACTGACCACCCAGTTTTCCAAACATAAATGTCTTAACTGCATGAATTTATTTCATACAACTCTATAATCTAGTTTCATAAGAAAGCAGCATGCAAATTTTGAATAAGACAGACTTGCTTAAGTTTCTTTATGTTCAACAGTAAAGGATACTTCCCTAACAATAAATAGAAGAAAAATCAGCATATTTATTATGATAATTATTATTCATAATGAGATTCATATTGAATTAGGGACTACATATCCTCAGAGGGGGTAACGTAAAATGAAATTTATTTTGGTAAATGTGTCTATGAATAGTCAATACAATGCCTCAATATAGATGAATATTACTATTTTGAACAATTTAATTACTATTATTAGAATTATTATAAGTATAAAAATAGCTATCATTTTAGCATGGAATATGAGACTCTCATTCTCCATGCTTCATCACATCCACACAACAACTCTGCATAATAAGTATTATCATCACCATTTCATGGGTGAAAAAACTGAGGCTAACACATTTAGATAACTGGTTTATGATTACATGGCTAGTAAAGATGCATCACACTAATTTAGGCTTTATGATTTCAGAATTGTACTCTTTTCACTGCACATTCTATTACTCTGTAAATACTTGGCCTGTTTTCATTTAGTTCTTTAATTTTATTCATGTGGTGATGGCTTAAAGCTTCATTTAAAGGAAGCTTAAAAAATTCATTTAACCAAAAGCTCCCAAGAATTAAAAATGTCATGGATCTAATGTAGACATGGATATCATTAGTTAATGGGTAACTATATATTTTCCACTCTAGTGAGATAACAATCAGAGTATTTTTCTAAGTTTTAGTCTCTCAGTGTTAAAAAGGACTTTGTTAAAATAGAAATATTTAGACAAAGGTGATCAAAAGTCTGGATCAGGTCACCTTAAGATAAATATTAGGAAACTGAGGAAACAAATGGAGATTTGAACACTGAGCTATGATATAATGAATGGTTTCAAGTATTTAGTAGAGTATAGAAAAGCCCTTTAAAGCCTGGTCTTAGACTAGCCTTGCAGCTTCTGGGATATCTGTCCATCTATCCTCTATCTATCTAGATATAAATTTGAAAACTTTTTTAACTTAAAGATTTTGAGAAATAGAACATAATCAGCACCATAGAAGATCTGTTTATGATAACAACCTAGCCCCTCCTCCTAGTTTGTTAATATTCTCTCTTATTTAATGTAACATTGTGCAAATAGACCACTACTGATCTGCCGTTATGAATAAAATAGCTATAATCATCTGTTTGCATATCCTGGTGAAAATATTCATTTAGTTCCATGTTGTATTTCTAGGAATGGACCAAATCTTTATTTTTATTTTTAAGTTTTCTAAATATTGTCCAACCTACCTCAAATGTTTTTATTATGGGCACTTTCATTCTTTCACATTCTTGCAAGACAATTTTACTGTTGCCCAATATGGTAAGTGTGTAATAGTATGTCATTTTAGGTTTTAATTCATTTTTAATTTAATTTAATTCCAGATTCATAATAAAGATAAACAGTTTTTATATATGAGTGGCCATTTGGATTACACTTTCTGTAAAGTACATGCTCAAATCTTTTGATATCTTAACATTGTGTCATACTGACTTCTTTAATAGTAGATTTTCTGAATGAACTTTTAGCTGTGTAGGTCTTCTCTATTTTATTTAGAACTTGTTTTCATTTCAAAATCGTTATATTTATTTTCATAATCTGCTTTTATTTTGCTTTGTCTATTATCTATCTATCTATTTATTTGCAAGCAAGAGAGAGTGAGCAAGTGAGAGCGCAGGGAGGGATAGAAAAAGAAGGGAAAAAAATCTTAAGCAGGCTCCAGGCTCAGCACAGAGCCCAACTCTGGGCTCTATTTCACCCTGACATCATGACCTGAGCCAAAATGAAAGAAATAAAATAAAATTAAGGTGTTAAAAAAAAAAAGAACAAGAATTGGAGGTTTAATTAAGTGAGCCACCCAGGCACCTCTGTGGTATCTTAAATTAGCTGTCATTTCTTTAAAGTTCTAGAGTATCCATTTGGTTCATTTATAAAACCTTTCTCAATATCATTTTTAGTTTCAGTTTTTTGTTCAATTTGCTTCCCCTCTCATTTCTTTGAGCAGAGTACTCAAGCCATTTTACAATCTTTATTGATCATTTTAACATCATACTTAATCCCATTTTGTCTATCAAATCTTGTTAATGGTTTTTCTTTGTGCGCTTTGTTACATTTTTCTATGTTCAAGACATTATATTTGAAACTCTTATTGAGTAGGGATAATTAAGAGCTATAATAATGGTATGGTCCTCCTTGGCAGGATTTTCTCTTATATCTGAGACTCTACAAGACAATCCTACTCCAAATTCAGTGATTGACTTTCTCAGTTTACACAGAAGGCAAGGTAGGCTATAGTCTTATTTCTGCTTCTCCTTGTGCTTTGGGGATCTCAACTTAAATTTGGGTTGTACCAAAGTCCTCAAATTTGATTGCTGCTGGATTATGAATTTTGTTTCTCTAGTATCAAGAGTCTATTAACAACACAGCTCAGTGTGTTTTAGCAGTTTCAAATGCTCTCATAGCTAAAATGGCTTCAGGGCATATATCTCTAGGCTCTCATTGTATTTCGTATTTTGGCCCAGTAATCCCACACTTAATTTTTATAATCATTCTGATATTTTTAATTTTAAAAGCTATTTTGTCTGGATTTTTAGTTGTCTTAAGTAGGAGTTTTTAGATCACCATTACTAGAAGCAACAACAAATATACATGAAAATGTCTGTAGTAGTTTATCACATTTTTATGGCTTTGAACTTCCATAAGCTGAGGCATCCTTCTCTAATCACTTAGGCAAACTCCAATTTACCCTTTCAAACAACACAAGAATTGCTTTATTTAAGAACATGTTCAGGGATGACTCTTCCCAACTGTTCTTACCAACATTCCCACACACTCTTTGCTACCCACACCTTGTTTCTGAACTTTCATTAGGTATATCAGCGTGACCAGAATTTTGCTCTATTGTATTTTTGTCCTTTAGAGCTTTAATTAAATATGAATTCCATAGAAAGTCTGTCCCTTTTCTTTCAAACCTGGGTTAGTTATTACTTCTCATTCTTTGTCAGAAGTTACTTTATTAGAGAAACTTATGGCTCTATTGTGACTTTGGAGCCTTTACAGTTTTTTGACTGGAAAAATCACCCATCCCTGAGATTTTTACGCAGCTTCCTGGCTGATATTATTCAGAAATCTGTTCAAAACAGACTTTTTCAGGGAGGCCCTTTCAGACCACTCAGTTAAAAAGCCTCTTCTCAATCACTGCTCTTTTAAAAATGTGCTTATTTAGTTCAAATATGCATCACTATTAAAGAAAAACCAGTACGATTTTTTTTTTAAAGTTGGCTTACCTATTATCTATCTCTCCCATTAAAATGATTCCTCTGTGCTGGGGTTTTTTTGTGCTCATCTTAGGCCAGACACTCAATAAATTGTCTCTGAATGATTGAATTGTTTGACTCCCTTGCTAGATTCTCAACTTCATGAGGCCAAGGATTGTTCTATTCAGTCCTTCTTTACCCTCAATGTCTGTTATATTGCAGTCACTTACCTGACTAATGGGAAAAATCACAGAAAGAAAGAGTTAAAACTACAGAAAAACCCTGTAGGTTCAATAACACAAAGCTTTCTAAAATTATTTAGCCCAGGAATTGAATACTGGCTGCACTTTTGATTTTTTTTAAATGGTATTGAATTTAATTTAAATGGAAATACTTGAATGGTAGAATAATAAAAAAAATTATAAAAGCAACTTGCTCCTTAAAGTAAGAATTATATAGGGCATCTCTTCTAGAAGCAAAATTTTCAAATGTCAAACATCTGAAAGCATAGAAGGAGAAGTAAGAGTGTGAATTGTACTTCAATGCTCTTTTCTTTATATTCAGCTAACAGCTTCATTCACACCTTTCCAATTTTTTCAACTCTTTTGACAAAGCCTTCAGAGGAGTTACTGCTCATGACAACCATCACAGCCTAACAGGAGAAATTTTATAAAGAAAAATAATAGCATGTTTTTCCCAAGTTGTTAAGGATATGGTGAAGCTCTGTCGGATTCAAAGGAGGAATGTGCAATACCATGCTATATATCATAATAACTTATTTTAATAGTGGCTTTGCAATTTTTCAGATATATCCATTTACT
The DNA here is from genome assembly GCF_964662115.1 of Mustela nivalis. Classification (NCBI taxonomy): domain Eukaryota; kingdom Metazoa; phylum Chordata; class Mammalia; order Carnivora; family Mustelidae; genus Mustela; species Mustela nivalis. The sequence continues at coordinate 168,721 of NW_028136137.1, read as the reverse complement.
GAAACCACTATCAAATAAACAAAACAAACAAATTAACAGGAGTTCGAGACAGAAGTTATCTAATCTAAAAATAGCACAGAATACACAACACATATCCCAAGTACTACTATAGGTTTCAAGTAATAGTCAAAACAATAGTAAAAATGATTCAGACCCTACCAGTCAAATCATAAATGGGACCTTAACTGTAAATCCTTATCTTTAGATCAAAGCGGGTAATTGGGTGCTGAAGATACATTCTAGAACTAATATGTTATAGAACTCCTCTGAAATGAGTCATTTATTCCATCACTTTTCCTGCACAGCTGCTGACCCATGTTTTGGTTCCTGGAAATAGCTGCTACCCTGTCATACTTCTTAAAAGCACATATATTGATAACTCTACTCATTCCTCCATTCCTCTGTGACTGTCACTGTGTTAAAATGTGGAGTCAGCTGACTCACTTGTGGTGGTAATAAAGTAGATGAGTTTGCAAAGTATTTTGTTATTTCTAAAAATGCAAAAACCAAATTACATTGAAATCATAAAGGGTGTTTCAGGGAGAGCTGTAGGATGTGGTTTCTTGTGTAATCCACAGAGATTAGCTCCAACACATATTTAAACTCTCCTCTAGGAGCAACCTTAGTGGTAAAGCAAGAAGATAAACAGATGTATACACACCCTGGCACAAAAGTGTCACTTATGTTTGGCTTCCTAGTCTCCTCATGTTCCTTATTTATCTTAACTTCTCTCTGAAATCAGGGAACACAGAATCTCAATCAGTTGACATTTTTCTACTGAATTACCCAATAGTCTGATCATGCCCCCTAAGACTTTTTTAAATTATTTCACTCATAATCCCAAATCTGCTTTGCTTCCTCATCTTAGTACACTGTAATTTGATTTCAAAATGAGGACAGTTGTCAGTAATGCCACATTCATTAATCTATTTTACAATTCCATGTACTTATAACTATGAAGATATGTTAATAACATCCATTCCAATAAGCCACCCTAAATTGATTATCATGAAACAAGACCTCAAGAAAGAGAATTCAAAATCATCCATGTATTTGCAACTTATTGCAATAAAGCCTTTATCAATAGACTTCCCTGTGCACATGGTGGTCAAATTGCTGGTGAAAACCAGCCAGATCTATTACAAGCTTTCTCATGGCTTCTAGGTAACCCAAGTGAGCCTTTATTGATACTGGGAAGGGATAAAGCAGGGAAGGGATAAACAGTGGTGTAAGAATTGGCTAGACAAAAGTAATGACTCTCATTACAAAGTGAGTATTTTAAAGCAAAAGAGCCTGTTGGGAATATTGTTTTATAAAATAGTGGGTTTTTTTAAATTAACTTTCAATGAATGCTGTGCTTTCCCAGAGGAGATGCCCTGGCAAAGAGCCTTTCGCTGTATGCGGGTTTCTCCCACTGTGAGATTGGCTCAGGCAAAGAGCAGCAGCAGCCCACAGTACCGACTCTGATTTTCAGCGAATGTTCTGCTTTCACAGAGGCTTTGGGCTTGGAGCGAACCGCACTTCACTGCTGCTTCCTCAGCAAGGCTTCGTTAGCTTCAGGGAAGAAGAGCTGCGGGAGAGCTGGTGCCTTTTGGGCCTTGCTTTCCCGGGCTCCATGTTCGCTTCCCGGTTCACCCTGCCAGGCCGAATTAAGCAGACACAGCCACAACACTGCAGTAGCGTGCGGAGCCTAGGATGGCACCCTATGCACACTACCATCTCCCGGTGTAGGCATCGCTGGCCTTTTACTCTGGCGCTCAGGCGTTCTCGCGGACTAGCCCAGTGCTTTCGCCAGAGGAAAGGAGACGTGACAGGATCCCTGCACACCGCCCATGCACTGTATAGGGAACTTTCGGGGACAGTCCTCACCCATCACCCTATATACCCCATGCCACTTCCAAGCTTCCACATCCTGAAGGAAGACGGCATCTGACTCTGTTATTTCAGGGAGCTGTTTCTGCCAGTTCAGCGTAGGTTCCTGGTGGCTAGCGCATGTCTGCCCCAGGGACAGGTGGCCAAGGAGCTGCTGTCTCCTTGGGCCCAGAGGCTCAGGACAGGCATGTTTTCTGCCCAGACACCTTCTTCATAGTGTAGCACGCGCCCTGCCCTACTCATCCCCTCCTCTCTCCGTAGGAGACAGGCTTCCGTCTCTCTGCACAGGGAGCGGGTGACACTTGTATTTCCAACGGCCGCTGTGCCTGCCAGGGCCGGCTCTCCTGTTTCGCAACCATTTCCAGACCAGAAAGCCAATGGCTCCTGCTCTTCTCCCTGGGCAGCGTGCTGCACCTTCCACAGACATGCTCCTGGGGAGCGCAGTGATAGACGTGTCCCTTTCCTTAAGGCTCTTTCCACAGGCGCAACCGCGCTTCTCTCTCAGGCAGAGGGGGCAAAGAGGATTTCGCTCCATACGGGTATCTTCCACCATGCTGCAGAGACTAGCTCAGGCATTAAGCTGCAGCATCACACACATCCGATTCTGATTTCCCAACGAATGCTGTGCTTTCCCAGAGGGGATGCCCGGGCAAAGGGTTTTCGCTGTATGCGGGTTTCTCCCACCGCGAGACTGGGCTCAGGCAAGCAGCAGAAGAGACCGCAGAATCGACTCTGATTTCCCAGCGACTGCTATGCTTTCCCAGAGGTTTTCAACTTGGCCCGAACCGCACTACACTGCTGTCCTCAGAGTCGTTCGCTCTGTCGCGGCAGGGAAGAAGAAGCGCGGGGGAGCTGGTTCCTCGTGTGCCTTGCTTTCCCGGGCTCCAAGTTCACACCCGGGTTTCAACTTGCTAAGCCGAACTAAGCAGACACAGTCACAGCCCTGCAGCAGCTTGCGTGGCCTAGCATGGCACTCTATGCCTATTACCATCTCCTGGGGTAGGTAAGGCTTTGCCTTTTGCTCTGGCGCTCAGGGAGACTCGGGGTTAGGCCAGTGCCTTCAGCACAGGAGAGAGGTGGCGACAGGATCCCTGAAAACGGCCCGTGCACTTGAATGGGGAACTGTGGTGGACAGTCTCCACTCCTTCCCCGGCACACCCCCTGCCACCCACATCGCTGCCACATCTTGGTGGAAGATGGCATCTGACTGCCCGTTTCTCCATGGGTTTGTTTCTGCGAGTTGCGGGTATGGCACCTGGTGGCAAGCCCAAGTCTGCCCTTGGGACAGGTGGCCAAGGAGATGCTGTCCCCTTGGGACCAGAGGCACAAGACAGGCCTGCATTCTGCCCAGACTCCTTCCTCAGATTATAGCACGCGCCCCTGCCCTAGTCATCCCCTCATGTCTCCTTAGCAGCCTGGCTTCCATCTCTCCGCGGTGACACTTCTTTTGCTTCCGGCCTGCTGTTCGTGCCATGGCAGGCTATCCTGCTTCCCGAGCGTTTCCCAAACCCAAGGCCAAGGGCTCCTTCTCTTCTCCGGAGGTGGCCTGCTGCGCCTTCCCCACACTTGTTCCTGGGGAACGCCGTGACAGACGTGTGCAACCACGCGTCTCTCTCAGGTAAAGGGATGCTAGAGCAAAGAGTATTTCGCTCCATGCGGGTATCTTCCACCGTGCTGCGGAGACTAGCTCAGGCAAGCAGCAGCAGCTTCCCCAAACCCAACTCAGATTTCCAAACGAATGCTGTGATTTCCCATTGTAGAACACAAGGCAAAGAGGCTTTCGCTGTATGCGGGTTTCTCCAGCCGCGAGTCTGGGCTCAGGCAAGCCGCAGTAGCCCGCAGAACATTTCTCAGCGAATGCTGTGCTTTCTCAGAGGCTTTGGCTTGGAGCGAACAGCACTTCGCCGAGGCTTCCTCAGCAAGGCTTCAGTCGCGTCAGGGAAGCAGAGCTGCGGGAGAGCTGGTGCCTTTTGGGCCTTGCTTTCCCGGGCTCCATGTTCGCTTCCCGGGTTCACCCTGCCAGGCCGAATTAAGCAGACACAGCCACAACACTGCAGTAGCGTGCGGAGCCTAGGATGGCACCCTATGCACACTACCATCTCCCGGTGTAGGCATCGCTTGGCCTTTTACTCTGGCGATCAGGCGTTCTCGCGGACTAGCCCAGTGCTTTCCCCCACAGGAAAGGCGACGTGACAGGATCTCTGCACACCGCCCGTCACTGAATAGGGAGCTTTCGGGGACTGTCCTCACCCCATCCCCTTAAACCCCATGCCACCTCCAAGCTTCCACATCCTGAAGGAAGACGGCATCTGACTCCCTGTTATTTCAGGGAGCTGTTTCTGCGAGTTTGGCGTAGGCTCCTGGTGGCTAGCGCATGTCTGCCCCAGGGACAGGTGGCCAAGGCGCTGCTGTCTCCTTGGGCCCAGAGGCTCAGGACAGGCATACTTTCTGCCCAGACTCCTTCCTAAGAGTGGAGCACACGCCCTGCCCTACTCATCCCCTCCTCTCTCAGTAGCAGAAAGGCTACTGTCTCTCTGCACAGGGAGCGGGTGACACTTGTATTGCCACTGGCCGCTGTGCCTGCCAGGGCCGGCTCTTCTGCTTCGCAACCATTTCCAGACCAGAAAGCCAACGGCTCCTGCTCTTCTCCCTGAGCAGCGTGCTGCACCTTCCACAGACATACTCCTGGGGATCTCAGTACTAGACGTGTCCCTTTCCTTAAGGCTCTATCCACAGGCACAACCGCGCTTCTCTCAGGCAGAGGGGTGCTAGGGCAAAGAGGATTTCGCTCCATGCGGGTATCTTCCACCATGCTGTGGAGACTAGCTCAGGCATTAAGCTGCAGCATCACACACATCCGATTCTGATTTCCCAACGAAAGCTGTGTTTCCCAGAGGGGATGCCCGTCAAAGAGGTTTCGCTGTATGCGGGTTTCTCCCACCGCGAGACTGGGCTCAGGCAAGCAGCAGAAAAGCCCGCAGAACCGACTCTGATTTCCCAGCGACTGCTATGCTTTCCCAGAGGTTTCCAACTTGGCGCGAAACGCACTATGCTTCTGCTTCCTCAGCAAGGCTTTGGTCGTTCGCTCCTTCGCGGCAGGGAAGAAGAACCGCGGGAGAGCTGGTGCCTCTTGGGCCTTGCTTTCCCGGGCTCCAAGTTCGCGCCCGGGGTTCACCTTGTTAAGCCGAACTATGCAGACACAGTCACAGCCCTGCAGCAGCTTGCGTGGCCTAGCATGGCACTCTATGCCTATTACCATCTCCTGGGGTAGGTAAGGCTTTGCCTTTTACACCGGCGCTCAGGCAGACTCGGCGTCTAGGCCAGTGCCTTCAGCACAGGAGAGAGGAGGCGACAGAATCCCTGCACACGGCCCGTGCACTTGGATGGGGATGTGTGGGTGACAGTCTCCACTCCTTCCCCGGCACACCCCCTGCCGCCCACATCGCTACCACATCATGGTGGAAGATGGCATCTGACTGGCCGTTTCTCCATGGAGTTGTTTCTGCGAGTTGCGGGTATGGCACTTGGTTGCTAGACCAAGTCTGCCCTTGGGACAGGTGGCTAAGGAGATGCTGTCCCCTTGGGACTAGAGGCACAGAACAGGCCTGCCTTCTGCCCAGTCTCCTTCCTTAGAGTGGAGCTGATGCCCCTGCCCTAGTCGTCCCCTCATGTCTCCTTAGCATTCAGGCTCCATCTCTCCACACAGGGAGCGGGTGAGACTTGTCTTGCCACAGGCCTGCTGTTCGTGCCACGGCAGGCTATCCTGCTTCCCGAGCGTTTCCCGACCCCAAGGCCAAGGGCTCCTTCTCTTCTCCGGGGGCGGCGTGCTGCGCGTTCCCCACATTTGCTCCCGGGGAGCGCGCTGACAGACGTGTGCAACCACGCTTCTCTCTCAGGCAGAAGGGTGCTAGGGCAAAGAGGATTTCGCTCCATGCGGGTATCTTCCACCGTGCTGCGGAGACTAGCTCAGGCATTCAGCTGCTGCATCCCGCACATCCGATTCTGATTTCCCAAGGAATGCTGTGCTTTCCCAGAGGAGTTGCCCGGGCAAAGACGCTTTCGCTGTATGCAGGTTTCTCCCACTGAGAGACTGGGCACAGGCAAGCTGCAGAAGAGCCCGAGAACCGACTTCTGATTTCTCAACAAATGCTGTGCTTTCGCAGAGGCTTTGGCTTGAAGCGAACAGCACTTCGCCGCTGCTTCCTCAGCAAGGCTTCAGTCGCGTCAGGGAAGAAGTGCTGCCGGAGAGCTGGTGCCTCTTGGGGCCTTCCTATCCTGGGCTCCAAGTTCACATCCTGGGTTCATTCTGCCAAGGTGAAATAAGCAGACACAGCCTCGACCCTGCAGCAGCGTGCGTGGCCTAGGATGGCACTCTGCTCACAATGCCATCTCTCAGCATAGGCACGGCCGGCCCTTTTACTCTGGCGTTCAGGTGGACAGGGGACTAGGCCAGTGCCTTCTCCATCCTTGAGGAGACGTGAGAGGATCACTGCACACCGCCCGTGCCCTGGAATGGGGAGTAATCGGTAACTGTCCCTGTTTCCCCGGGACACCCCCTGCCTCCGCCAATGCTACCACATCCTGGAGGAAGACGGCATCTGATTGCCCGTTCTTCCAGGAGGTGTTTCTGCGAGTTCAGGGCTGGAAGCTTGGTGGCAAGCCCACGTCTGCCCTCTGGACAGGTGGCCAAGGAGATGCTTTCCACTTGGAACCAGAGGCACAGGAAAGGCCTTCCTTCTGCCCAGACTCCTTCCTCAGATTGGAGCACGTTCCCCGGCCCAATCGCCCCCTCATGTCTCCTTAGCAGCCAGGCTTCGTCTCTCTGCACAGGGAGTGGGTGACACTTGTCTTGCCACCGGCCCGCTGTTCCTGCCAGCTTTGCGACCATTTCCCGACCACAAGGCCAATGGCTCCTTCTCTTCTCCTGGGCAGCTTGCTGCACTTTCCCCAGACAGGCTCCTGGGGAGCCCAGTGACAGACATGTCCCCTTCCTTAAGGCTCTTTCCACAGGCGCAACCACGGTTCTCTCAGGCAGTGGGGATGCCCAGGCAAAGAGGATTTCGCCCCATGCGCGTTTATTACACAGTGCTGTTGGGTCTTGCTCAGGCAAGCAGCAGCAGGACCCCACAGACCCGACTCTGATTTCCCAAAGAATGCTGTGCTTTCCCAGAGGAGATGCCCAGGCAAAGACCCTTTCGCTGTATGAGGGTTTCTCCCGCCGTGCTGCGAATACTAGCCTAAGGCAAGCAGCAACAGCAGCCCACAAAAACGACTCTGATTTCCCAGCGACTGCTATGCTTTCACAGAGGTTTTCAGCTTGGCGCGAACGGCACTTCGCTGCTGCTTCCTCAGCAAGGCTTTGGGTGTTCGCTCTGTCGCATCAGGGAAGAAGCGCTGCGGGAGAGCTGGTCCCTCTTGGTCCTTGCTTTCCCGGGCTCTATGTTGGCACCCTGGGTTCACCCTGCCAGTCCGAACTAAGCAGACACAGCCACAGCGCTGCAGCAGCGTGCGTGGCCTAGGATGGCACTCAATGCACACTACATTCTCCCAGTGTAGGCAACGCTTGGCCTTTTGCACAGGCCCTCACGCCGATTCGCGGACAAGGCCAGTGCCTTCCCCACAGGAGAGGAGAGGCGACAGGATCCCTGAACACCGCCCGTTCACTGGAATGGGGAGCTTTGGGAAATTGTCCCCACTCCTTCCCCGGCAAACCCCCTGCCACCGAAAACGCTGTCACATCTTGGAGGAAGATGGCATCTGACTGCCCGTTTCTCGAGGGAGCTATTTCTGCGAGTTCCGGGTATGGCGCCTGGTAGCTAGCCCAAGTCGGCCCTACGGACAGGTGGTCAAGGAGATGCTGTCCCCTTGGGACCAGAGGCACAGGACAGGCCTGCCTTCTGCCCAGACTCCTTCCTCAGAGTGGAGCATGCATCCGTGCCCTAGTCATTCCCTCATGTCTCCTTAGGAACCAGGCTTTGTCTCTCTGCACAGGGAGCGGGTGACACTTGTCTTGCCACCGGCCTGCTGTTCCTGCCACGGCAGGCTATTCTGCTTCCCGACCTTTCCCGACCACAAGGCCAACGTATCCTTCTCTTCTCCTGGGGTGGCGTGCTGCACCTTCCCCAGACATGCTCTTGGGGAGCGCAGTGACACACGTGTGCAATCACGCTTCTCTCTCAGATCTCAAATACCCAACATAACCCTACACCTAAAGGAGATGGAGAAAGAACAACAAAGAAAGCCTAAACCCAGCAGAAGAGGAATAATAAAGATCAGAGCAGAAATCAATGAAATAGAAACAAATAAACAAACAAATAAAAACCACAAAAAACCACCACCAACAACAAAAAACAATAGAACAAATCAACGAAACTAGGAGCTGCTTCTTTGAAAGAATTAATAAGATTGATAAAACCCTTTCCAGACTTATCAAAAAGAAAAGCGAAAGAACCCAAATAAATAAATTAATGAATGAAAGAGGAGAGATCACAACCAACACCAAAGAAATACAAACAATTATAAGAACATACTATGAGCAACTCTACGCCAACAAATTCAACAATCTGGAAGAAATGGATACATTCCTAGAGACATATAAACTACCACAACTGAACCAGGAAGAAACAGACCCATAACCAGTACGGAGATTGAAACAGTCATCAAAAATCTCCAAAGAAACAAAAGCCCCGGGCCAGATGGCTTCCCAGGGAAATTCTACCAAACATTTAAAGAAGAATTAATTCCTATTCACATGATACTGTTCCAAAAAAATAGAAATGGAAGGAAAACTTCCAAACTCATTTTATGAGGCCAGCATCACCTTGATCCCAAAACCAGACAAGGATCCCATCAAAAAAGAGAACAGCAAACCAATATCCTTGATGAACACAGATGCGAAAATTCTCACCAAAATAGTAGCCAATAGGATTCAACAGTACATTAAAAGGATTATTCACCACGACCAAGTGGGATTTATTCCAGGGCTATAAGGTTGGTTCAACATATGCAAATCAATCAATATGATACAACGCATTAATAAAAGAAAGAACAAGAACCACATGATACTCTCCATAGATGCTGAAAAAGCATTTGGCAAAGTGCAGTGTCCCTTCCTGATTAAAACTCTTCAAAGTGTAGGGATAGAGGGCACATATTATCAATATTATCAAAGCCATCTATGAAAAACCCACTGCAAATATCATTCTCAATGGAGAAAAACTGAATACTTTTCCGCTGAGGTCAGGAACACGGCAGGGATGTCCGTTATCACCACTGCTATTCAACATCGTACTAGAAGTCCTAGCCTCAGCAATCAGACAACAAAAAGAAATTAAAGGCATCCAAATTTTGCCAAATTGGCAAAAGAGAAGTCAAACTATCCCTGCTTGCAGACGATATGACACTGTATGTGGAAAACTTAAAGGACTCCACTCCAAATCTGCTATAACTTGTATAGGAATTCTGTAAAGTGTCAGAATATAAAATCAATGCACAGAAATTGGTTGCATTTTTTTTAAGCCAACAAGACTGAAGAAATAGAAATTAAGGAGTGAATCCCATTTACAATTGCACTCAAAACCCTAAGATACCTAGGAATAAACCTAACCAAAGAGACAAAGAATCTATACTCAGAACTCTAAAGTGAGTACTCATGAAAGAAATTGAAGAAGACACAAAGAAATGGAAAAATGTTCCATTCTCCTGTATTGGAAGAAATGTATTGTGAAAATGTCTATGCTACCTAAAGCAATCTACACATTTAATGCAATCCCTATCAAAATCTCATCCATTTTTTTTCCAAAGAAATGGGACAAATCATCCTAAAATATATATGGAACCAGAAAATACCTCGAATAGCCAGAGGAATATTGAAAGAGAAAGCCAAAGTTGTTGGCATCACAATTCCAGACTTCAAGCTCTATTACAAAGTTGTCATCATCAAGATGGTAGGGAACTGTCCCCAAAACAGACATAGATCAATGGAACAGAATAGAGAGCCCAGAAATACACCCTCAACTCTATGGTCAACTAATCGTCAACAAAGCAGGAAGGAATGTCCTATGGAAAAGAGACAGCCTCTTCAACAAATGGTGTTGGGAAAATTGAACAGCCACATGCAGAAAAATGAAGTTGGACCATTTCCTTACACCATACATGAAAATAGACTGGAAATGGATGAAGAAGCATAATGTGAGAAAGAAATCCATCAAAATCCTTGAGGAGAGTACAGGCAGCAACCTCTTTGACCTCAGCAGCAGCAACTTCTTCCTAGGAACATCGCCAAAGGCAAGGGAAGCAAGGGCAAGAATGAACTCTTGGGATTTCATCAGATCAAAAAGCTTTTGCCCAGCAAAGGAAACAGTTAACAAAGCCAAAAGATGACTGTCAGAAGTTATCTGGGAGAAGATATTTGCAAATGACATACCAGGTAAAGAACCAGTATCCATCCAAAATCTATAAAGAGCTTATCAAACTCAACACCCTAAAACAAATAATCGAATGAAGAAATGGGCAGAGGACATGAACAGACATTTCTGAAAAAAATACATCCAAATGGCCAACAGACACATGAAAAAATGCTCCACATCACTCGGCATCAGGGAAATACAAATCAAAACCAGAATGAGATACCACCTCACACCTTTCAGAATGGCTAAAATGAACAAGTCAGTCAATGACAGATGCTGGCGAGGATGTGGAGAAAGGGCAACCCTCCTACACTGTACGTGGGAATGCAAGCTGGAGCGACCACTCTGGAAAGCAGCGTGGAGGTGCCTCAAAAAGCTGAAAATAGAACTAGCCTATGACCCAGTGATTGCAGTACTGGGTATATACCCTACAGATACAAACGTGGCATTCTGAAGGGGCACATGCACCCAAATGTTCATAGCAGCAATGTCCACAATAGTTAAACTATGGAAAGAACCTAAATGTCCTTCAACAGATGAATCAATAAATAAGATGTGGTATATATGTACAATGGGATACTATGCAGCCATCAAAAGAAATGAAATCCTGCTATTTGTGATGACGTGGATGGAACTAGAGGGTATTATGCTTGGCGAAATAAATCAATCTGAGAAAGACAACTATCATATGATCTCCCTGATATGATGAAGTGGGGATGCAACATAGGCGGTTTCGGGCGTACGAAAAGAAAAATAAAAGAAGATGGGATTGGGAGGGAGACAAACCATAAAAGACTGAATCTCACAAAACAGACTGAGGGTTGCTGGGGGGAGGTGTGTTGGGAAAGGATGGTGGGGGTATGGATATTGGGGAGGGCAGGTGCTATGGTGAGTGATGGTGAGTGCTGTGAAATGTGTAAACCTGGTGATTCACAGACCTGTACCCCTAGGGATAAAAACACATTATATGTTTATAAAAAATTTTTTTAAAAATAATTTAAAAAATCCATTAAAGAAAAACCACATATTGCAAGCCCAGAGCTAATCTCATATTCAATCAAAAAAGTTTGAAAGTTTTCCCCTTAAAGATCAGAAAAAAGACAAGTGTGTCCACTTTCACTACTCTCATTTGACATAGTACTGGATGTCCTAGCCAGAGAAACAAGGAACACAAAGAAATAAGAGACTCCAAAAAAAAAAAAAAGGAAGAAGTAAAATTTTCTTTTTTTGGATAACATGAACTTACATGTTAAAAAATCCTAAAAACTTCACAAAAAAAATTTGAATAAACAAATTTAGTAAAGCCGCCAAATACAAGATCAATATATAAAAGACAAGAATTTTGTTTTGTTTCATTTTTTTTAATATGGAATTCTTCCCTGTTTTTCATATCATCCAAAGTAAGCAAAAGACAGGAGCATTTTAACACTCTAATGATGAACTACCTGAAAAAATAAAGAAAACAATCTAATTCACAATAGCATCAAAAATAATAAAATACTTAGGAATAGATTTAACTAAGAAGATGAAAGATCTGTACTCCATAAACTATGACATTGATAAAGAAATTGAAGGAGACACAAATGGAAAGATAGCTCATATTTATGAATGGTAAGAATTAACATTGTTAAAATGTCCATACTACCGAAAACCATCTGTAAATCCAATTCCTATCAAAAATCCAATGTTAGGGGCGCCTGGGTGGCTCAGTGGGTTAAGCCGCTGCCTTCGGCTCAGGTCATGATTCCAGGGTCCTGGGATCGAGCCCCGCATCAGGCTCTCTGCTCAGCAGGAAGCCTGCTTCCTCTTCTCTGTCTGCCTGCCTCTCTGCCTGCTTGTCATCTCTCTCTGTCAAATAAATAAATTAAAAATCTTTTAAAAATCCAATATTATTTTTTACAGAAGTAAGTAAAGAATCCTACAATTTATATGAGACCATAAAAGACAACAAATAATCAAAGCAGTTCTGAGAAAGAATGAAGAAGAGAAATTACACTTCTTGATTTGAAACTATACTACAAAGCCCTCATGCTCAAAACAATAAAGTATACTGGCATAAAAACAGACCAATAAACAAGTAGAACAGAAATAAATCCTTTCATACAGTCACCTAATATTTGACAGGGGCCAACATATGTAATGGGTAAAGATAGTCTGTTCAAAAATGATATTTAAAACTGAATAGTCACATAAACAGTATGAAACCGGAACCTTATATCACTCATAAGTCTTAACTTGAAATAGATTAAAGACTTAAAGGTGATGCATGAAACTACATTTCCTAAAGGAAAACATAGGAAAAATTCTCCTTGACATTGGTCTTGCCAATAGTTTTTTGGATACCAGACCAAAAACACAGGAAAAAAAGCAAAAATAAATAAATCGTATTACATCAAACTAAAGTGTCTGCATTGCCAAAAAAAAAGAGAGAGAGAGAGAATGAAAACACAATCCACAGAATGTAAGAAAATACTTACAAATCTTATATCTGAAAAGAGGTTAATAACCAACAGATACAAATAGAAAAAATATATATAATTAAAAAAATAGCAAAAGGATCTCAATAGACTTTTTTTTTTTTCAAAAAAGTTATATAAATGACCAACAGGAGCATTAAAAAGTGCTCAACGTAAAAAACTCAGGGCAAAGTCATTATGATGTTGTTGTTGTTGTTTACCTCTGAAAAACACAGCAAGATATTACTACTTATTAGAATATATACTACCAGAAATTGAAACTAACAAATTTTGGTAAATATTGGGGAAAATGCACTGTGATAGGGATATAAATTTGTATGGAAAACAGTATGGAGATTATTCATATTATTAAAAGTAAAATTACCATATGATTCAGTAATCCCACTTCTAGGGATATATCTAAAGGAAACGAAGTCACAGGTCAAAGACATATCTGCACTCTTATGTTTATTATCACATTATTAACTCTAAGCAAGAGATGGAAATAACTTCAGTATCCATTAATGGATGAATGAATAAACTAAGTATGGTAAATATATACTATGGAATACTACTTACCCATGAAAAATTAAGAAATACTGCCATACAACAGCATGGATGGATCTTGAATGTGTTATTCTAAGTGAAATTTTTCAAAGATTTTATATATTTTTTAAATTTATGTATTATGATATCCCTTACATACAGAATCTGAGGAAAAGGCAAACTAATGGAAACTTAGAGTTGAGTTGACAAGGGGTGAACCTGGGGTGGAGTAAGGTGGTCAAAGGGTGCAAACTTGCAACTATAATACGAAAAAGTTCTGGGGATCTAATGTACAGCATGATGATCATAGTTAATAAAATATACATACTTTTTTTTAATTGTGCTTCCCTTTATTAAACTTTGCATATATCACATTATTACAAGTTGAAAGTTTATAGCAATCTTGTATAAAAGAGGTCTGCTGCCACCATTTTTCTAACAACATTTGTTCATTTTGTGTCTCTCTGTCACATGTTGGTAATTCTTGCAATATTTCAAGTTTTTTCATTATTATTGTATTTGTTATGGTGATCTGTGATCAGCAATTATGACCCACTGAAAACTCAGAACTAGTTTACTTAAGGTATATACATTGTTTTTCTTTTAAAACATAATGATTTGAACAGTACAGTATAGTGTTTATTTTTTATATGCACTGGGAAACATAATTTTTTATATGCACTGGGAAACCAAAAAAAAAAATAATAATAATTTGACTTAGTTTATTGAGATAATCACTTTATTGAGGCAGTCTGGAACAAAACCCACAAGACCTCTGAAGTTTATCTCTACTATACTATATACATAGAAGTTGCTAAGAGAGTAGATCATAAATTCCTTATGATACATGCATAAAAAACAGTGGCAACTATACGAGATAGTAGATGTATTAACATTTTTATGCAGATTATATTGCAATAAAGATGTATACCGATTTATCAAATTGTACAAAATTTACACAATGTTAAAAGTTTGCAATGTTATAAGAAATCATTTCTTAAATTTACAAATTATAATATGTCGATTTTTTTTCAATAAAGCTGGCAAAAACTTTTTGTAGAATTAATCTATTTTTCAAAAAAGGAAGTAAGGAAGTAGAAACTGCAACTAACTCTGAAATAATAGAATATAAAATCCATTTTCGTTATATACACTGTGACAAACACTATTACTTAGTTTACAATGAAGGAGTACTTATGAAGCATGAAGGATGGTCTATAAATAAGGCTGAAAGAGCTCAGTTTTAAGGTTTAAATTTAAAATCTTCTTTTGAAATACTAAACTGACCACCCAGTTTTCCAAACATAAATGTCTTAACTGCATGAATTTATTTCATACAACTCTATAATCTAGTTTCATAAGAAAGCAGCATGCAAATTTTGAATAAGACAGACTTGCTTAAGTTTCTTTATGTTCAACAGTAAAGGATACTTCCCTAACAATAAATAGAAGAAAAATCAGCATATTTATTATGATAATTATTATTCATAATGAGATTCATATTGAATTAGGGACTACATATCCTCAGAGGGGGTAACGTAAAATGAAATTTATTTTGGTAAATGTGTCTATGAATAGTCAATACAATGCCTCAATATAGATGAATATTACTATTTTGAACAATTTAATTACTATTATTAGAATTATTATAAGTATAAAAATAGCTATCATTTTAGCATGGAATATGAGACTCTCATGCTCCATGCTTCATCACATCCGCACAACAACTCTGCATAATAAGTATTATCATCACCATTTCATGGGTGAAAAAACTGAGGCTAACACATTTAGATAACTGGTTTATGATTACATGGCTAGTAAAGATGCATCACACTAATTTAGGCTTTATGATTTCAGAATTGTACTCTTTTCACTGCACATTCTATTACTCTGTAAATACTTGGCCTGTTTTCATTTAGTTCTTTAATTTTATTCATGTGGTGATGGCTTAAAGCTTCATTTAAAGGAAGCTTAAAAAATTCATTTAACCAAAAGCTCCCAAGAATTAAAAATGTCATGGATCTAATGTAGACATGGATATCATTAGTTAATGGGTAACTATATATTTTCCACTCTAGTGAGATAACAATCAGAGTATTTTTCTAAGTTTTAGTCTCTCAGTGTTAAAAAGGACTTTGTTAAAATAGAAATATTTAGACAAAGGTGATCAAAAGTCTGGATCAGGTCACCTTAAGATAAATATTAGGAAACTGAGGAAACAAATGGAGATTTGAACACTGAGCTATGATATAATGAATGGTTTCAAGTATTTAGTAGAGTATAGAAAAGCCCTTTAAAGCCTGGTCTTAGACTAGCCTTGCAGCTTCTGGGATATCTGTCCATCTATCCTCTATCTATCTAGATATAAATTTGAAAACTTTTTTAACTTAAAGATTTTGAGAAATAGAACATAATCAGCACCATAGAAGATCTGTTTATGATAACAACCTAGCCCCTCCTCCTAGTTTGTTAATATTCTCTCTTATTTAATGTAACATTGTGCAAATAGACCACTACTGATCTGCCGTTATGAATAAAATAGCTATAATCATCTGTTTGCATATCCTGGTGAAAATATTCATTTAGTTCCATGTTGTATTTCTAGGAATGGACCAAATCTTTATTTTTATTTTTAAGTTTTCTAAATATTGTCCAACCTACCTCAAATGTTTTTATTATGGGCACTTTCATTCTTTCACATTCTTGCAAGACAATTTTACTGTTGCCCAATATGGTAAGTGTGTAATAGTATGTCATTTTAGGTTTTAATTCATTTTTAATTTAATTTAATTCCAGATTCATAATAAAGATAAACAGTTTTTATATATGAGTGGCCATTTGGATTACACTTTCTGTAAAGTACATGCTCAAATCTTTTGATATCTTAACATTGTGTCATACTGACTTCTTTAATAGTAGATTTTCTGAATGAACTTTTAGCTGTGTAGGTCTTCTCTATTTTATTTAGAACTTGTTTTCATTTCAAAATCGTTATATTTATTTTCATAATCTGCTTTTATTTTGCTTTGTCTATTATCTATCTATCTATTTATTTGCAAGCAAGAGAGAGTGAGCAAGTGAGAGCGCAGGGAGGGATAGAAAAAGAAGGGAAAAAAATCTTAAGCAGGCTCCAGGCTCAGCACAGAGCCCAACTCTGGGCTCTATTTCACAACCCTGACATCATGACCTGAGCCAAAATGAAAGAAATAAAATAAAATTAAGGTGTTAAAAAAAAAAAAGAACAAGAATTGGAGGTTTAATTAAGTGAGCCACCCAGGCACCTCTGTGGTATCTTAAATTAGCTGTCATTTCTTTAAAGTTCTAGAGTATCCATTTGGTTCATTTATAAAACCTTTCTCAATATCATTTTTAGTTTCAGTTTTTTGTTCAATTTGCTTCCCCTCTCATTTCTTTGAGCAGAGTACTCAAGCCATTTTACAATCTTTATTGATCATTTTAACATCATACTTAATCCCATTTTGTCTATCAAATCTTGTTAATGGTTTTTCTTTGTGCGCTTTGTTACATTTTTCTATGTTCAAGACATTATATTTGAAACTCTTATTGAGTAGGGATAATTAAGAGCTATAATAATGGTATGGTCCTCCTTGGCAGGATTTTCTCTTATATCTGAGACTCTACAAGACAATCCTACTCCAAATTCAGTGATTGACTTTCTCAGTTTACACAGAAGGCAAGGTAGGCTATAGTCTTATTTCTGCTTCTCCTTGTGCTTTGGGGATCTCAACTTAAATTTGGGTTGTACCAAAGTCCTCAAATTTGATTGCTGCTGGATTATGAATTTTGTTTCTCTAGTATCAAGAGTCTATTAACAACACAGCTCAGTGTGTTTTAGCAGTTTCAAATGCTCTCATAGCTAAAATGGCTTCAGGGCATATATCTCTAGGCTCTCATTGTATTTCGTATTTTGGCCCAGTAATCCCACACTTAATTTTTATAATCATTCTGATATTTTTAATTTTAAAAGCTATTTTGTCTGGATTTTTAGTTGTCTTAAGTAGGAGTTTTTAGATCACCATTACTAGAAGCAACAACAAATATACATGAAAATGTCTGTAGTAGTTTATCACATTTTTATGGCTTTGAACTTCCATAAGCTGAGGCATCCTTCTCTAATCACTTAGGCAAACTCCAATTTACCCTTTCAAACAACACAAGAATTGCTTTATTTAAGAACATGTTCAGGGATGACTCTTCCCAACTGTTCTTACCAACATTCCCACACACTCTTTGCTACCCACACCTTGTTTCTGAACTTTCATTAGGTATATCAGCGTGACCAGAATTTTGCTCTATTGTATTTTTGTCCTTTAGAGCTTTAATTAAATATGAATTCCATAGAAAGTCTGTCCCTTTTCTTTCAAACCTGGGTTAGTTATTACTTCTCATTCTTTGTCAGAAGTTACTTTATTAGAGAAACTTATGGCTCTATTGTGACTTTGGAGCCTTTACAGTTTTTTGACTGGAAAAATCACCCATCCCTGAGATTTTTACGCAGCTTCCTGGCTGATATTATTCAGAAATCTGTTCAAAACAGACTTTTTCAGGGAGGCCCTTTCAGACCACTCAGTTAAAAAGCCTCTTCTCAATCACTGCTCTTTTAAAAATGTGCTTATTTAGTTCAAATATGCATCACTATTAAAGAAAAACCAGTACGATTTTTTTTTTAAAGTTGGCTTACCTATTATCTATCTCTCCCATTAAAATGATTCCTCTGTGCTGGGGTTTTTTTGTGCTCATCTTAGGCCAGACACTCAATAAATTGTCTCTGAATGATTGAATTGTTTGACTCCCTTGCTAGATTCTCAACTTCATGAGGCCAAGGATTGTTCTATTCAGTCCTTCTTTACCCTCAATGTCTGTTATATTGCAGTCACTTACCTGACTAATGGGAAAAATCACAGAAAGAAAGAGTTAAAACTACAGAAAAACCCTGTAGGTTCAATAACACAAAGCTTTCTAAAATTATTTAGCCCAGGAATTGAATACTGGCTGCACTTTTGATTTTTTTTAAATGGTATTGAATTTAATTTAAATGGAAATACTTGAATGGTAGAATAATAAAAAAAATTATAAAAGCAACTTGCTCCTTAAAGTAAGAATTATATAGGGCATCTCTTCTAGAAGCAAAATTTTCAAATGTCAAACATCTGAAAGCATAGAAGGAGAAGTAAGAGTGTGAATTGTACTTCAATGCTCTTTTCTTTATATTCAGCTAACAGCTTCATTCACACCTTTCCAATTTTTTCAACTCTTTTGACAAAGCCTTCAGAGGAGTTACTGCTCATGACAACCATCACAGCCTAACAGGAGAAATTTTATAAAGAAAAATAATAGCATGTTTTTCCCAAGTTGTTAAGGATATGGTGAAGCTCTGTCGGATTCAAAGGAGGAATGTGCAATACCATGCTATATATCATAATAACTTATTTTAATAGTGGCTTTGCAATTTTTCAGATATATCCATTTACTGAAACCACTATCAAATAAACAAAACAAACAAATTAACAGGAGTTCGAGACAGAAGTTATCTAATCTAAAAATAGCACAGAATACACAACACATATCCCAAGTACTACTATAGGTTTCAAGTAATAGTCAAAACAATAGTAAAAATGATTCAGACCCTACCAGTCAAATCATAAATGGGACCTTAACTGTAAATCCTTATCTTTAGATCAAAGCGGGTAATTGGGTGCTGAAGATACATTCTAGAACTAATATGTTATAGAACTCCTCTGAAATGAGTCATTTATTCCATCA
This sequence comes from Mustela nivalis, assembly GCF_964662115.1. NCBI lineage: Eukaryota > Metazoa > Chordata > Mammalia > Carnivora > Mustelidae > Mustela > Mustela nivalis. The sequence goes on along the minus strand of NW_028136137.1, from coordinate 149,655 downwards.
CTTTTCCTGCACAGCTGCTGACCCATGTTTTGGTTCCTGGAAATAGCTGCTACCCTGTCATACTTCTTAAAAGCACATATATTGATAACTCTACTCATTCCTCCATTCCTCTGTGACTGTCACTGTGTTAAAATGTGGAGTCAGCTGACTCACTTGTGGTGGTAATAAAGTAGATGAGTTTGCAAAGTATTTTGTTATTTCTAAAAATGCAAAAACCAAATTACATTGAAATCATAAAGGGTGTTTCAGGGAGAGCTGTAGGATGTGGTTTCTTGTGTAATCCACAGAGATTAGCTCCAACACATATTTAAACTCTCCTCTAGGAGCAACCTTAGTGGTAAAGCAAGAAGATAAACAGATGTATACACACCCTGGCACAAAAGTATCACTTATGTTTGGCTTCCTAGTCTCCTCATGTTCCTTATTTATCTTAACTTCTCTCTGAAATCAGGGAACACAGAATCTCAATCAGTTGACATTTTTCTACTGAATTACCCAATAGTCTGATCATGCCCCCTAAGACTTTTTTAAATTATTTCACTCATAATCCCAAATCTGCTTTGCTTCCTCATCTTAGTACACTGTAATTTGATTTCAAAATGAGGACAGTTGTCAGTAATGCCACATTCATTAATCTATTTTACAATTCCATGTACTTATAACTATGAAGATATGTTAATAACATCCATTCCAATAAGCCACCCTAAATTGATTATCATGAAACAAGACCTCAAGAAAGAGAATTCAAAATCATCCATGTATTTGCAACTTATTGCAATAAAGCCTTTATCAATAGACTTCCCTGTGCACATGGTGGTCAAATTGCTGGTGAAAACCAGCCAGATCTATTACAAGCTTTCTCATGGCTTCTAGGTAACCCAAGTGAGCCTTTATTGATACTGGGAAGGGATAAAGCAGGGAAGGGATAAACAGTGGTGTAAGAATTGGCTAGACAAAAGTAATGACTCTCATTACAAAGTGAGTATTTTAAAGCAAAAGAGCCTGTTGGGAATATTGTTTTATAAAATAGTGGGTTTTTTTAAATTAACTTTCAATGAATGCTGTGCTTTCCCAGAGGAGATGCCCTGGCAAAGAGCCTTTCGCTGTATGCGGGTTTCTCCCACTGTGAGATTGGCTCAGGCAAAGAGCAGCAGCAGCCCACAGTACCGACTCTGATTTTCAGCGAATGTTCTGCTTTCACAGAGGCTTTGGGCTTGGAGCGAACCGCACTTCACTGCTGCTTCCTCAGCAAGGCTTCGTTAGCTTCAGGGAAGAAGAGCTGCGGGAGAGCTGGTGCCTTTTGGGCCTTGCTTTCCCGGGCTCCATGTTCGCTTCCCGGTTCACCCTGCCAGGCCGAATTAAGCAGACACAGCCACAACACTGCAGTAGCGTGCGGAGCCTAGGATGGCACCCTATGCACACTACCATCTCCCGGTGTAGGCATCGCTGGCCTTTTACTCTGGCGCTCAGGCGTTCTCGCGGACTAGCCCAGTGCTTTCGCCAGAGGAAAGGAGACGTGACAGGATCCCTGCACACCGCCCATGCACTGTATAGGGAACTTTCGGGGACAGTCCTCACCCATCACCCTATATACCCCATGCCACTTCCAAGCTTCCACATCCTGAAGGAAGACGGCATCTGACTCTGTTATTTCAGGGAGCTGTTTCTGCCAGTTCAGCGTAGGTTCCTGGTGGCTAGCGCATGTCTGCCCCAGGGACAGGTGGCCAAGGAGCTGCTGTCTCCTTGGGCCCAGAGGCTCAGGACAGGCATGTTTTCTGCCCAGACACCTTCTTCATAGTGTAGCACGCGCCCTGCCCTACTCATCCCCTCCTCTCTCCGTAGGAGACAGGCTTCCGTCTCTCTGCACAGGGAGCGGGTGACACTTGTATTTCCAACGGCCGCTGTGCCTGCCAGGGCCGGCTCTCCTGTTTCGCAACCATTTCCAGACCAGAAAGCCAATGGCTCCTGCTCTTCTCCCTGGGCAGCGTGCTGCACCTTCCACAGACATGCTCCTGGGGAGCGCAGTGATAGACGTGTCCCTTTCCTTAAGGCTCTTTCCACAGGCGCAACCGCGCTTCTCTCTCAGGCAGAGGGGGCAAAGAGGATTTCGCTCCATACGGGTATCTTCCACCATGCTGCAGAGACTAGCTCAGGCATTAAGCTGCAGCATCACACACATCCGATTCTGATTTCCCAACGAATGCTGTGCTTTCCCAGAGGGGATGCCCGGGCAAAGGGTTTTCGCTGTATGCGGGTTTCTCCCACCGCGAGACTGGGCTCAGGCAAGCAGCAGAAGAGACCGCAGAATCGACTCTGATTTCCCAGCGACTGCTATGCTTTCCCAGAGGTTTTCAACTTGGCCCGAACCGCACTACACTGCTGTCCTCAGAGTCGTTCGCTCTGTCGCGGCAGGGAAGAAGAAGCGCGGGGGAGCTGGTTCCTCGTGTGCCTTGCTTTCCCGGGCTCCAAGTTCACACCCGGGTTTCAACTTGCTAAGCCGAACTAAGCAGACACAGTCACAGCCCTGCAGCAGCTTGCGTGGCCTAGCATGGCACTCTATGCCTATTACCATCTCCTGGGGTAGGTAAGGCTTTGCCTTTTGCTCTGGCGCTCAGGGAGACTCGGGGTTAGGCCAGTGCCTTCAGCACAGGAGAGAGGTGGCGACAGGATCCCTGAAAACGGCCCGTGCACTTGAATGGGGAACTGTGGTGGACAGTCTCCACTCCTTCCCCGGCACACCCCCTGCCACCCACATCGCTGCCACATCTTGGTGGAAGATGGCATCTGACTGCCCGTTTCTCCATGGGTTTGTTTCTGCGAGTTGCGGGTATGGCACCTGGTGGCAAGCCCAAGTCTGCCCTTGGGACAGGTGGCCAAGGAGATGCTGTCCCCTTGGGACCAGAGGCACAAGACAGGCCTGCATTCTGCCCAGACTCCTTCCTCAGATTATAGCACGCGCCCCTGCCCTAGTCATCCCCTCATGTCTCCTTAGCAGCCTGGCTTCCATCTCTCCGCGGTGACACTTCTTTTGCTTCCGGCCTGCTGTTCGTGCCATGGCAGGCTATCCTGCTTCCCGAGCGTTTCCCAAACCCAAGGCCAAGGGCTCCTTCTCTTCTCCGGAGGTGGCCTGCTGCGCCTTCCCCACACTTGTTCCTGGGGAACGCCGTGACAGACGTGTGCAACCACGCGTCTCTCTCAGGTAAAGGGATGCTAGAGCAAAGAGTATTTCGCTCCATGCGGGTATCTTCCACCGTGCTGCGGAGACTAGCTCAGGCAAGCAGCAGCAGCTTCCCCAAACCCAACTCAGATTTCCAAACGAATGCTGTGATTTCCCATTGTAGAACACAAGGCAAAGAGGCTTTCGCTGTATGCGGGTTTCTCCAGCCGCGAGTCTGGGCTCAGGCAAGCCGCAGTAGCCCGCAGAACATTTCTCAGCGAATGCTGTGCTTTCTCAGAGGCTTTGGCTTGGAGCGAACAGCACTTCGCCGAGGCTTCCTCAGCAAGGCTTCAGTCGCGTCAGGGAAGCAGAGCTGCGGGAGAGCTGGTGCCTTTTGGGCCTTGCTTTCCCGGGCTCCATGTTCGCTTCCCGGGTTCACCCTGCCAGGCCGAATTAAGCAGACACAGCCACAACACTGCAGTAGCGTGCGGAGCCTAGGATGGCACCCTATGCACACTACCATCTCCCGGTGTAGGCATCGCTTGGCCTTTTACTCTGGCGATCAGGCGTTCTCGCGGACTAGCCCAGTGCTTTCCCCCACAGGAAAGGCGACGTGACAGGATCTCTGCACACCGCCCGTCACTGAATAGGGAGCTTTCGGGGACTGTCCTCACCCCATCCCCTTAAACCCCATGCCACCTCCAAGCTTCCACATCCTGAAGGAAGACGGCATCTGACTCCCTGTTATTTCAGGGAGCTGTTTCTGCGAGTTTGGCGTAGGCTCCTGGTGGCTAGCGCATGTCTGCCCCAGGGACAGGTGGCCAAGGCGCTGCTGTCTCCTTGGGCCCAGAGGCTCAGGACAGGCATACTTTCTGCCCAGACTCCTTCCTAAGAGTGGAGCACACGCCCTGCCCTACTCATCCCCTCCTCTCTCAGTAGCAGAAAGGCTACTGTCTCTCTGCACAGGGAGCGGGTGACACTTGTATTGCCACTGGCCGCTGTGCCTGCCAGGGCCGGCTCTTCTGCTTCGCAACCATTTCCAGACCAGAAAGCCAACGGCTCCTGCTCTTCTCCCTGAGCAGCGTGCTGCACCTTCCACAGACATACTCCTGGGGATCTCAGTACTAGACGTGTCCCTTTCCTTAAGGCTCTATCCACAGGCACAACCGCGCTTCTCTCAGGCAGAGGGGTGCTAGGGCAAAGAGGATTTCGCTCCATGCGGGTATCTTCCACCATGCTGTGGAGACTAGCTCAGGCATTAAGCTGCAGCATCACACACATCCGATTCTGATTTCCCAACGAAAGCTGTGTTTCCCAGAGGGGATGCCCGTCAAAGAGGTTTCGCTGTATGCGGGTTTCTCCCACCGCGAGACTGGGCTCAGGCAAGCAGCAGAAAAGCCCGCAGAACCGACTCTGATTTCCCAGCGACTGCTATGCTTTCCCAGAGGTTTCCAACTTGGCGCGAAACGCACTATGCTTCTGCTTCCTCAGCAAGGCTTTGGTCGTTCGCTCCTTCGCGGCAGGGAAGAAGAACCGCGGGAGAGCTGGTGCCTCTTGGGCCTTGCTTTCCCGGGCTCCAAGTTCGCGCCCGGGGTTCACCTTGTTAAGCCGAACTATGCAGACACAGTCACAGCCCTGCAGCAGCTTGCGTGGCCTAGCATGGCACTCTATGCCTATTACCATCTCCTGGGGTAGGTAAGGCTTTGCCTTTTACACCGGCGCTCAGGCAGACTCGGCGTCTAGGCCAGTGCCTTCAGCACAGGAGAGAGGAGGCGACAGAATCCCTGCACACGGCCCGTGCACTTGGATGGGGATGTGTGGGTGACAGTCTCCACTCCTTCCCCGGCACACCCCCTGCCGCCCACATCGCTACCACATCATGGTGGAAGATGGCATCTGACTGGCCGTTTCTCCATGGAGTTGTTTCTGCGAGTTGCGGGTATGGCACTTGGTTGCTAGACCAAGTCTGCCCTTGGGACAGGTGGCTAAGGAGATGCTGTCCCCTTGGGACTAGAGGCACAGAACAGGCCTGCCTTCTGCCCAGTCTCCTTCCTTAGAGTGGAGCTGACGCCCCTGCCCTAGTCGTCCCCTCATGTCTCCTTAGCATTCAGGCTCCATCTCTCCACACAGGGAGCGGGTGAGACTTGTCTTGCCACAGGCCTGCTGTTCGTGCCACGGCAGGCTATCCTGCTTCCCGAGCGTTTCCCGACCCCAAGGCCAAGGGCTCCTTCTCTTCTCCGGGGGCGGCGTGCTGCGCGTTCCCCACATTTGCTCCCGGGGAGCGCGCTGACAGACGTGTGCAACCACGCTTCTCTCTCAGGCAGAAGGGTGCTAGGGCAAAGAGGATTTCGCTCCATGCGGGTATCTTCCACCGTGCTGCGGAGACTAGCTCAGGCATTCAGCTGCTGCATCCCGCACATCCGATTCTAATTTCCCAACGAATGCTGTGCTTTCCCAGAGGAGTTGCCCGGGCAAAGACGCTTTCGCTGTATGCAGGTTTCTCCCACTGAGAGACTGGGCACAGGCAAGCTGCAGAAGAGCCCGAGAACCGACTTCTGATTTCTCAACAAATGCTGTGCTTTCGCAGAGGCTTTGGCTTGAAGCGAACAGCACTTCGCCGCTGCTTCCTCAGCAAGGCTTCAGTCGCGTCAGGGAAGAAGTGCTGCCGGAGAGCTGGTGCCTCTTGGGGCCTTCCTATCCTGGGCTCCAAGTTCACATCCTGGGTTCATTCTGCCAAGGTGAAATAAGCAGACACAGCCTCGACCCTGCAGCAGCGTGCGTGGCCTAGGATGGCACTCTGCTCACAATGCCATCTCTCAGCATAGGCACGGCCGGCCCTTTTACTCTGGCGTTCAGGTGGACAGGGGACTAGGCCAGTGCCTTCTCCATCCTTGAGGAGACGTGAGAGGATCACTGCACACCGCCCGTGCCCTGGAATGGGGAGTAATCGGTAACTGTCCCTGTTTCCCCGGGACACCCCCTGCCTCCGCCAATGCTACCACATCCTGGAGGAAGACGGCATCTGATTGCCCGTTCTTCCAGGAGGTGTTTCTGCGAGTTCAGGGCTGGAAGCTTGGTGGCAAGCCCACGTCTGCCCTCTGGACAGGTGGCCAAGGAGATGCTTTCCACTTGGAACCAGAGGCACAGGAAAGGCCTTCCTTCTGCCCAGACTCCTTCCTCAGATTGGAGCACGTTCCCCGGCCCAATCGCCCCCTCATGTCTCCTTAGCAGCCAGGCTTCGTCTCTCTGCACAGGGAGTGGGTGACACTTGTCTTGCCACCGGCCCGCTGTTCCTGCCAGCTTTGCGACCATTTCCCGACCACAAGGCCAATGGCTCCTTCTCTTCTCCTGGGCAGCTTGCTGCACTTTCCCCAGACAGGCTCCTGGGGAGCCCAGTGACAGACATGTCCCCTTCCTTAAGGCTCTTTCCACAGGCGCAACCACGGTTCTCTCAGGCAGTGGGGATGCCCAGGCAAAGAGGATTTCGCCCCATGCGCGTTTATTACACAGTGCTGTTGGGTCTTGCTCAGGCAAGCAGCAGCAGGACCCCACAGACCCGACTCTGATTTCCCAAAGAATGCTGTGCTTTCCCAGAGGAGATGCCCAGGCAAAGACCCTTTCGCTGTATGAGGGTTTCTCCCGCCGTGCTGCGAATACTAGCCTAAGGCAAGCAGCAACAGCAGCCCACAAAAACGACTCTGATTTCCCAGCGACTGCTATGCTTTCACAGAGGTTTTCAGCTTGGCGCGAACGGCACTTCGCTGCTGCTTCCTCAGCAAGGCTTTGGGTGTTCGCTCTGTCGCATCAGGGAAGAAGCGCTGCGGGAGAGCTGGTCCCTCTTGGTCCTTGCTTTCCCGGGCTCTATGTTGGCACCCTGGGTTCACCCTGCCAGTCCGAACTAAGCAGACACAGCCACAGCGCTGCAGCAGCGTGCGTGGCCTAGGATGGCACTCAATGCACACTACATTCTCCCAGTGTAGGCAACGCTTGGCCTTTTGCACAGGCCCTCACGCCGATTCGCGGACAAGGCCAGTGCCTTCCCCACAGGAGAGGAGAGGCGACAGGATCCCTGAACACCGCCCGTTCACTGGAATGGGGAGCTTTGGGAAATTGTCCCCACTCCTTCCCCGGCAAACCCCCTGCCACCGAAAACGCTGTCACATCTTGGAGGAAGATGGCATCTGACTGCCCGTTTCTCGAGGGAGCTATTTCTGCGAGTTCCAGGTATGGCGCCTGGTAGCTAGCCCAAGTCGGCCCTACGGACAGGTGGTCAAGGAGATGCTGTCCCCTTGGGACCAGAGGCACAGGACAGGCCTGCCTTCTGCCCAGACTCCTTCCTCAGAGTGGAGCATGCATCCGTGCCCTAGTCATTCCCTCATGTCTCCTTAGGAACCAGGCTTTGTCTCTCTGCACAGGGAGCGGGTGACACTTGTCTTGCCACCGGCCTGCTGTTCCTGCCACGGCAGGCTATTCTGCTTCCCGACCTTTCCCGACCACAAGGCCAACGTATCCTTCTCTTCTCCTGGGGTGGCGTGCTGCACCTTCCCCAGACATGCTCTTGGGGAGCGCAGTGACACACGTGTGCAATCACGCTTCTCTCTCAGATCTCAAATACCCAACATAACCCTACACCTAAAGGAGATGGAGAAAGAACAACAAAGAAAGCCTAAACCCAGCAGAAGAGGAATAATAAAGATCAGAGCAGAAATCAATGAAATAGAAACAAATAAACAAACAAATAAAAACCACAAAAAACCACCACCAACAACAAAAAACAATAGAACAAATCAACGAAACTAGGAGCTGCTTCTTTGAAAGAATTAATAAGATTGATAAAACCCTTTCCAGACTTATCAAAAAGAAAAGCGAAAGAACCCAAATAAATAAATTAATGAATGAAAGAGGAGAGATCACAACCAACACCAAAGAAATACAAACAATTATAAGAACATACTATGAGCAACTCTACGCCAACAAATTCAACAATCTGGAAGAAATGGATACATTCCTAGAGACATATAAACTACCACAACTGAACCAGGAAGAAACAGACCCATAACCAGTACGGAGATTGAAACAGTCATCAAAAATCTCCAAAGAAACAAAAGCCCCGGGCCAGATGGCTTCCCAGGGAAATTCTACCAAACATTTAAAGAAGAATTAATTCCTATTCTCATGATACTGTTCCAAAAAAATAGAAATGGAAGGAAAACTTCCAAACTCATTTTATGAGGCCAGCATCACCTTGATCCCAAAACCAGACAAGGATCCCATCAAAAAAGAGAACAGCAAACCAATATCCTTGATGAACACAGATGCGAAAATTCTCACCAAAATAGTAGCCAATAGGATTCAACAGTACATTAAAAGGATTATTCACCACGACCAAGTGGGATTTATTCCAGGGCTATAAGGTTGGTTCAACATATGCAAATCAATCAATATGATACAACGCATTAATAAAAGAAAGAACAAGAACCACATGATACTCTCCATAGATGCTGAAAAAGCATTTGGCAAAGTGCAGTGTCCCTTCCTGATTAAAACTCTTCAAAGTGTAGGGATAGAGGGCACATATTATCAATATTATCAAAGCCATCTATGAAAAACCCACTGCAAATATCATTCTCAATGGAGAAAAACTGAATACTTTTCCGCTGAGGTCAGGAACACGGCAGGGATGTCCGTTATCACCACTGCTATTCAACATCGTACTAGAAGTCCTAGCCTCAGCAATCAGACAACAAAAAGAAATTAAAGGCATCCAAATTTTGCCAAATTGGCAAAAGAGAAGTCAAACTATCCCTGCTTGCAGACGATATGACACTGTATGTGGAAAACTTAAAGGACTCCACTCCAAATCTGCTATAACTTGTATAGGAATTCTGTAAAGTGTCAGAATATAAAATCAATGCACAGAAATTGGTTGCATTTTTTTTAAGCCAACAAGACTGAAGAAATAGAAATTAAGGAGTGAATCCCATTTACAATTGCACTCAAAACCCTAAGATACCTAGGAATAAACCTAACCAAAGAGACAAAGAATCTATACTCAGAACTCTAAAGTGAGTACTCATGAAAGAAATTGAAGAAGACACAAAGAAATGGAAAAATGTTCCATTCTCCTGTATTGGAAGAAATGTATTGTGAAAATGTCTATGCTACCTAAAGCAATCTACACATTTAATGCAATCCCTATCAAAATCTCATCCATTTTTTTTCCAAAGAAATGGGACAAATCATCCTAAAATATATATGGAACCAGAAAATACCTCGAATAGCCAGAGGAATATTGAAAGAGAAAGCCAAAGTTGTTGGCATCACAATTCCAGACTTCAAGCTCTATTACAAAGTTGTCATCATCAAGATGGTAGGGAACTGTCCCCAAAACAGACATAGATCAATGGAACAGAATAGAGAGCCCAGAAATACACCCTCAACTCTATGGTCAACTAATCGTCAACAAAGCAGGAAGGAATGTCCTATGGAAAAGAGACAGCCTCTTCAACAAATGGTGTTGGGAAAATTGAACAGCCACATGCAGAAAAATGAAGTTGGACCATTTCCTTACACCATACATGAAAATAGACTGGAAATGGATGAAGAAGCATAATGTGAGAAAGAAATCCATCAAAATCCTTGAGGAGAGTACAGGCAGCAACCTCTTTGACCTCAGCAGCAGCAACTTCTTCCTAGGAACATCGCCAAAGGCAAGGGAAGCAAGGGCAAGAATGAACTCTTGGGATTTCATCAGATCAAAAAGCTTTTGCCCAGCAAAGGAAACAGTTAACAAAGCCAAAAGATGACTGTCAGAAGTTATCTGGGAGAAGATATTTGCAAATGACATACCAGGTAAAGAACCAGTATCCATCCAAAATCTATAAAGAGCTTATCAAACTCAACACCCTAAAACAAATAATCGAATGAAGAAATGGGCAGAGGACATGAACAGACATTTCTGAAAAAAATACATCCAAATGGCCAACAGACACATGAAAAAATGCTCCACATCACTCGGCATCAGGGAAATACAAATCAAAACCAGAATGAGATACCACCTCACACCTTTCAGAATGGCTAAAATGAACAAGTCAGTCAATGACAGATGCTGGCGAGGATGTGGAGAAAGGGCAACCCTCCTACACTGTACGTGGGAATGCAAGCTGGAGCGACCACTCTGGAAAGCAGCGTGGAGGTGCCTCAAAAAGCTGAAAATAGAACTAGCCTATGACCCAGTGATTGCAGTACTGGGTATATACCCTACAGATACAAACGTGGCATTCTGAAGGGGCACATGCACCCAAATGTTCATAGCAGCAATGTCCACAATAGTTAAACTATGGAAAGAACCTAAATGTCCTTCAACAGATGAATCAATAAATAAGATGTGGTATATATGTACAATGGGATACTATGCAGCCATCAAAAGAAATGAAATCCTGCTATTTGTGATGACGTGGATGGAACTAGAGGGTATTATGCTTGGCGAAATAAATCAATCTGAGAAAGACAACTATCATATGATCTCCCTGATATGATGAAGTGGGGATGCAACATAGGCGGTTTCGGGCGTACGAAAAGAAAAATAAAAGAAGATGGGATTGGGAGGGAGACAAACCATAAAAGACTGAATCTCACAAAACAGACTGAGGGTTGCTGGGGGGAGGTGTGTTGGGAAAGGATGGTGGGGGTATGGATATTGGGGAGGGCAGGTGCTATGGTGAGTGATGGTGAGTGCTGTGAAATGTGTAAACCTGGTGATTCACAGACCTGTACCCCTAGGGATAAAAACACATTATATGTTTATAAAAAATTTTTTTAAAAATAATTTAAAAAATCCATTAAAGAAAAACCACATATTGCAAGCCCAGAGCTAATCTCATATTCAATCAAAAAAGTTTGAAAGTTTTCCCCTTAAAGATCAGAAAAAAGACAAGTGTGTCCACTTTCACTACTCTCATTTGACATAGTACTGGATGTCCTAGCCAGAGAAACAAGGAACACAAAGAAATAAGAGACTCCAAAAAAAAAAAAAAGGAAGAAGTAAAATTTTCTTTTTTTGGATAACATGAACTTACATGTTAAAAAATCCTAAAAACTTCACAAAAAAAATTTGAATAAACAAATTTAGTAAAGCCGCCAAATACAAGATCAATATATAAAAGACAAGAATTTTGTTTTGTTTCATTTTTTTTAATATGGAATTCTTCCCTGTTTTTCATATCATCCAAAGTAAGCAAAAGACAGGAGCATTTTAACACTCTAATGATGAACTACCTGAAAAAATAAAGAAAACAATCTAATTCACAATAGCATCAAAAATAATAAAATACTTAGGAATAGATTTAACTAAGAAGATGAAAGATCTGTACTCCATAAACTATGACATTGATAAAGAAATTGAAGGAGACACAAATGGAAAGATAGCTCATATTTATGAATGGTAAGAATTAACATTGTTAAAATGTCCATACTACCGAAAACCATCTGTAAATCCAATTCCTATCAAAAATCCAATGTTAGGGGCGCCTGGGTGGCTCAGTGGGTTAAGCCGCTGCCTTCGGCTCAGGTCATGATTCCAGGGTCCTGGGATCGAGCCCCGCATCAGGCTCTCTGCTCAGCAGGAAGCCTGCTTCCTCTTCTCTGTCTGCCTGCCTCTCTGCCTGCTTGTCATCTCTCTCTGTCAAATAAATAAATTAAAAATCTTTTAAAAATCCAATATTATTTTTTACAGAAGTAAGTAAAGAATCCTACAATTTATATGAGACCATAAAAGACAACAAATAATCAAAGCAGTTCTGAGAAAGAATGAAGAAGAGAAATTACACTTCTTGATTTGAAACTATACTACAAAGCCCTCATGCTCAAAACAATAAAGTATACTGGCATAAAAACAGACCAATAAACAAGTAGAACAGAAATAAATCCTTTCATACAGTCACCTAATATTTGACAGGGGCCAACATATGTAATGGGTAAAGATAGTCTGTTCAAAAATGATATTTAAAACTGAATAGTCACATAAACAGTATGAAACCGGAACCTTATATCACTCATAAGTCTTAACTTGAAATAGATTAAAGACTTAAAGGTGATGCATGAAACTACATTTCCTAAAGGAAAACATAGGAAAAATTCTCCTTGACATTGGTCTTGCCAATAGTTTTTTGGATACCAGACCAAAAACACAGGAAAAAAAGCAAAAATAAATAAATCGTATTACATCAAACTAAAGTGTCTGCATTGCCAAAAAAAGAGAGAGAGAGAGAGAATGAAAACACAATCCACAGAATGTAAGAAAATACTTACAAATCTTATATCTGAAAAGAGGTTAATAACCAACAGATACAAATAGAAAAAATATATATAATTAAAAAAATAGCAAAAGGATCTCAATAGACTTTTTTTTTTTTCAAAAAAGTTATATAAATGACCAACAGGAGCATTAAAAAGTGCTCAACGTAAAAAACTCAGGGCAAAGTCATTATGATGTTGTTGTTGTTGTTTACCTCTGAAAAACACAGCAAGATATTACTACTTATTAGAATATATACTACCAGAAATTGAAACTAACAAATTTTGGTAAATATTGGGGAAAATGCACTGTGATAGGGATATAAATTTGTATGGAAAACAGTATGGAGATTATTCATATTATTAAAAGTAAAATTACCATATGATTCAGTAATCCCACTTCTAGGGATATATCTAAAGGAAACGAAGTCACAGGTCAAAGACATATCTGCACTCTTATGTTTATTATCACATTATTAACTCTAAGCAAGAGATGGAAATAACTTCAGTATCCATTAATGGATGAATGAATAAACTAAGTATGGTAAATATATACTATGGAATACTACTTACCCATGAAAAATTAAGAAATACTGCCATACAACAGCATGGATGGATCTTGAATGTGTTATTCTAAGTGAAATTTTTCAAAGATTTTATATATTTTTTAAATTTATGTATTATGATATCCCTTACATACAGAATCTGAGGAAAAGGCAAACTAATGGAAACTTAGAGTTGAGTTGACAAGGGGTGAACCTGGGGTGGAGTAAGGTGGTCAAAGGGTGCAAACTTGCAACTATAATACGAAAAAGTTCTGGGGATCTAATGTACAGCATGATGATCATAGTTAATAAAATATACATACTTTTTTTTAATTGTGCTTCCCTTTATTAAACTTTGCATATATCACATTATTACAAGTTGAAAGTTTATAGCAATCTTGTATAAAAGAGGTCTGCTGCCACCATTTTTCTAACAACATTTGTTCATTTTGTGTCTCTCTGTCACATGTTGGTAATTCTTGCAATATTTCAAGTTTTTTCATTATTATTGTATTTGTTATGGTGATCTGTGATCAGCAATTATGACCCACTGAAAACTCAGAACTAGTTTACTTAAGGTATATACATTGTTTTTCTTTTAAAACATAATGATTTGAACAGTACAGTATAGTGTTTATTTTTTATATGCACTGGGAAACATAATTTTTTATATGCACTGGGAAACCAAAAAAAAAAATAATAATAATTTGACTTAGTTTATTGAGATAATCACTTTATTGAGGCAGTCTGGAACAAAACCCACAAGACCTCTGAAGTTTATCTCTACTATACTATATACATAGAAGTTGCTAAGAGAGTAGATCATAAATTCCTTATGATACATGCATAAAAAACAGTGGCAACTATACGAGATAGTAGATGTATTAACATTTTTATGCACATTATATTGCAATAAAGATGTATACCGATTTATCAAATTGTACAAAATTTACACAATGTTAAAAGTTTGCAATGTTATAAGAAATCATTTCTTAAATTTACAAATTATAATATGTCGATTTTTTTTCAATAAAGCTGGCAAAAACTTTTTGTAGAATTAATCTATTTTTCAAAAAAGGAAGTAAGGAAGTAGAAACTGCAACTAACTCTGAAATAATAGAATATAAAATCCATTTTCGTTATATACACTGTGACAAACACTATTACTTAGTTTACAATGAAGGAGTACTTATGAAGCATGAAGGATGGTCTATAAATAAGGCTGAAAGAGCTCAGTTTTAAGGTTTAAATTTAAAATCTTCTTTTGAAATACTAAACTGACCACCCAGTTTTCCAAACATAAATGTCTTAACTGCATGAATTTATTTCATACAACTCTATAATCTAGTTTCATAAGAAAGCAGCATGCAAATTTTGAATAAGACAGACTTGCTTAAGTTTCTTTATGTTCAACAGTAAAGGATACTTCCCTAACAATAAATAGAAGAAAAATCAGCATATTTATTATGATAATTATTATTCATAATGAGATTCATATTGAATTAGGGACTACATATCCTCAGAGGGGGTAACGTAAAATGAAATTTATTTTGGTAAATGTGTCTATGAATAGTCAATACAATGCCTCAATATAGATGAATATTACTATTTTGAACAATTTAATTACTATTATTAGAATTATTATAAGTATAAAAATAGCTATCATTTTAGCATGGAATATGAGACTCTCATGCTCCATGCTTCATCACATCCGCACAACAACTCTGCATAATAAGTATTATCATCACCATTTCATGGGTGAAAAAACTGAGGCTAACACATTTAGATAACTGGTTTATGATTACATGGCTAGTAAAGATGCATCACACTAATTTAGGCTTTATGATTTCAGAATTGTACTCTTTTCACTGCACATTCTATTACTCTGTAAATACTTGGCCTGTTTTCATTTAGTTCTTTAATTTTATTCATGTGGTGATGGCTTAAAGCTTCATTTAAAGGAAGCTTAAAAAATTCATTTAACCAAAAGCTCCCAAGAATTAAAAATGTCATGGATCTAATGTAGACATGGATATCATTAGTTAATGGGTAACTATATATTTTCCACTCTAGTGAGATAACAATCAGAGTATTTTTCTAAGTTTTAGTCTCTCAGTGTTAAAAAGGACTTTGTTAAAATAGAAATATTTAGACAAAGGTGATCAAAAGTCTGGATCAGGTCACCTTAAGATAAATATTAGGAAACTGAGGAAACAAATGGAGATTTGAACACTGAGCTATGATATAATGAATGGTTTCAAGTATTTAGTAGAGTATAGAAAAGCCCTTTAAAGCCTGGTCTTAGACTAGCCTTGCAGCTTCTGGGATATCTGTCCATCTATCCTCTATCTATCTAGATATAAATTTGAAAACTTTTTTAACTTAAAGATTTTGAGAAATAGAACATAATCAGCACCATAGAAGATCTGTTTATGATAACAACCTAGCCCCTCCTCCTAGTTTGTTAATATTCTCTCTTATTTAATGTAACATTGTGCAAATAGACCACTACTGATCTGCCGTTATGAATAAAATAGCTATAATCATCTGTTTGCATATCCTGGTGAAAATATTCATTTAGTTCCATGTTGTATTTCTAGGAATGGACCAAATCTTTATTTTTATTTTTAAGTTTTCTAAATATTGTCCAACCTACCTCAAATGTTTTTATTATGGGCACTTTCATTCTTTCACATTCTTGCAAGACAATTTTACTGTTGCCCAATATGGTAAGTGTGTAATAGTATGTCATTTTAGGTTTTAATTCATTTTTAATTTAATTTAATTCCAGATTCATAATAAAGATAAACAGTTTTTATATATGAGTGGCCATTTGGATTACACTTTCTGTAAAGTACATGCTCAAATCTTTTGATATCTTAACATTGTGTCATACTGACTTCTTTAATAGTAGATTTTCTGAATGAACTTTTAGCTGTGTAGGTCTTCTCTATTTTATTTAGAACTTGTTTTCATTTCAAAATCGTTATATTTATTTTCATAATCTGCTTTTATTTTGCTTTGTCTATTATCTATCTATCTATTTATTTGCAAGCAAGAGAGAGTGAGCAAGTGAGAGCGCAGGGAGGGATAGAAAAAGAAGGGAAAAAAATCTTAAGCAGGCTCCAGGCTCAGCACAGAGCCCAACTCTGGGCTCTATTTCACAACCCTGACATCATGACCTGAGCCAAAATGAAAGAAATAAAATAAAATTAAGGTGTTAAAAAAAAAAAAGAACAAGAATTGGAGGTTTAATTAAGTGAGCCACCCAGGCACCTCTGTGGTATCTTAAATTAGCTGTCATTTCTTTAAAGTTCTAGAGTATCCATTTGGTTCATTTATAAAACCTTTCTCAATATCATTTTTAGTTTCAGTTTTTTGTTCAATTTGCTTCCCCTCTCATTTCTTTGAGCAGAGTACTCAAGCCATTTTACAATCTTTATTGATCATTTTAACATCATACTTAATCCCATTTTGTCTATCAAATCTTGTTAATGGTTTTTCTTTGTGCGCTTTGTTACATTTTTCTATGTTCAAGACATTATATTTGAAACTCTTATTGAGTAGGGATAATTAAGAGCTATAATAATGGTATGGTCCTCCTTGGCAGGATTTTCTCTTATATCTGAGACTCTACAAGACAATCCTACTCCAAATTCAGTGATTGACTTTCTCAGTTTACACAGAAGGCAAGGTAGGCTATAGTCTTATTTCTGCTTCTCCTTGTGCTTTGGGGATCTCAACTTAAATTTGGGTTGTTCCAAAGTCCTCAAATTTGATTGCTGCTGGATTATGAATTTTGTTTCTCTAGTATCAAGAGTCTATTAACAACACAGCTCAGTGTGTTTTAGCAGTTTCAAATGCTCTCATAGCTAAAATGGCTTCAGGGCATATATCTCTAGGCTCTCATTGTATTTCGTATTTTGGCCCAGTAATCCCACACTTAATTTTTATAATCATTCTGATATTTTTAATTTTAAAAGCTATTTTGTCTGGATTTTTAGTTGTCTTAAGTAGGAGTTTTTAGATCACCATTACTAGAAGCAACAACAAATATACATGAAAATGTCTGTAGTAGTTTATCACATTTTTATGGCTTTGAACTTCCATAAGCTGAGGCATCCTTCTCTAATCACTTAGGCAAACTCCAATTTACCCTTTCAAACAACACAAGAATTGCTTTATTTAAGAACATGTTCAGGGATGACTCTTCCCAACTGTTCTTACCAACATTCCCACACACTCTTTGCTACCCACACCTTGTTTCTGAACTTTCATTAGGTATATCAGCGTGACCAGAATTTTGCTCTATTGTATTTTTGTCCTTTAGAGCTTTAATTAAATATGAATTCCATAGAAAGTCTGTCCCTTTTCTTTCAAACCTGGGTTAGTTATTACTTCTCATTCTTTGTCAGAAGTTACTTTATTAGAGAAACTTATGGCTCTATTGTGACTTTGGAGCCTTTACAGTTTTTTGACTGGAAAAATCACCCATCCCTGAGATTTTTACGCAGCTTCCTGGCTGATATTATTCAGAAATCTGTTCAAAACAGACTTTTTCAGGGAGGCCCTTTCAGACCACTCAGTTAAAAAGCCTCTTCTCAATCACTGCTCTTTTAAAAATGTGCTTATTTAGTTCAAATATGCATCACTATTAAAGAAAAACCAGTACGATTTTTTTTTTAAAGTTGGCTTACCTATTATCTATCTCTCCCATTAAAATGATTCCTCTGTGCTGGGGTTTTTTTGTGCTCATCTTAGGCCAGACACTCAATAAATTGTCTCTGAATGATTGAATTGTTTGACTCCCTTGCTAGATTCTCAACTTCATGAGGCCAAGGATTGTTCTATTCAGTCCTTCTTTACCCTCAATGTCTGTTATATTGCAGTCACTTACCTGACTAATGGGAAAAATCACAGAAAGAAAGAGTTAAAACTACAGAAAAACCCTGTAGGTTCAATAACACAAAGCTTTCTAAAATTATTTAGCCCAGGAATTGAATACTGGCTGCACTTTTGATTTTTTTTAAATGGTATTGAATTTAATTTAAATGGAAATACTTGAATGGTAGAATAATAAAAAAAATTATAAAAGCAACTTGCTCCTTAAAGTAAGAATTATATAGGGCATCTCTTCTAGAAGCAAAATTTTCAAATGTCAAACATCTGAAAGCATAGAAGGAGAAGTAAGAGTGTGAATTGTACTTCAATGCTCTTTTCTTTATATTCAGCTAACAGCTTCATTCACACCTTTCCAATTTTTTCAACTCTTTTGACAAAGCCTTCAGAGGAGTTACTGCTCATGACAACCATCACAGCCTAACAGGAGAAATTTTATAAAGAAAAATAATAGCATGTTTTTCCCAAGTTGTTAAGGATATGGTGAAGCTCTGTCGGATTCAAAGGAGGAATGTGCAATACCATGCTATATATCATAATAACTTATTTTAATAGTGGCTTTGCAATTTTTCAGATATATCCATTTACTGAAACCACTATCAAATAAACAAAACAAACAAATTAACAGGAGTTCGAGACAGAAGTTATCTAATCTAAAAATAGCACAGAATACACAACACATATCCCAAGTACTACTATAGGTTTCAAGTAATAGTCAAAACAATAGTAAAAATGATTCAGACCCTACCAGTCAAATCATAAATGGGACCTTAACTGTAAATCCTTATCTTTAGATCAAAGCGGGTAATTGGGTGCTGAAGATACATTCTAGAACTAATATGTTATAGAACTCCTCTGAAATGAGTCATTTATTCCATCACTTTTCCTGCACAGCTGCTGACCCATGTTTTGGTTCCTGGAAATAGCTGCTACCCTGTCATACTTCTTAAAAGCACATATATTGATAACTCTACTCATTCCTCCATTCCTCTGTGACTGTCACTGTGTTAAAATGTGGAGTCAGCTGACTCACTTGTGGTGGTAATAAAGTAGATGAGTTTGCAAAGTATTTTGTTATTTCTAAAAATGCAAAAACCAAATTACATTGAAATCATAAAGGGTGTTTCAGGGAGAGCTGTAGGATGTGGTTTCTTGTGTAATCCACAGAGATTAGCTCCAACACATATTTAAACTCTCCTCTAGGAGCAACCTTAGTGGTAAAGCAAGAAGATAAACAGATGTATACACACCCTGGCACAAAAGTATCACTTATGTTTGGCTTCCTAGTCTCCTCATGTTCCTTATTTATCTTAACTTCTCTCTGAAATCAGGGAACACAGAATCTCAATCAGTTGACATTTTTCTACTGAATTACCCAATAGTCTGATCATGCCCCCTAAGACTTTTTTAAATTATTTCACTCATAATCCCAAATCTGCTTTGCTTCCTCATCTTAGTACACTGTAATTTGATTTCAAAATGAGGACAGTTGTCAGTAATGCCACATTCATTAATCTATTTTACAATTCCATGTACTTATAACTATGAAGATATGTTAATAACATCCATTCCAATAAGCCACCCTAAATTGATTATCATGAAACAAGACCTCAAGAAAGAGAATTCAAAATCATCCATGTATTTGCAACTTATTGCAATAAAGCCTTTATCAATAGACTTCCCTGTGCACATGGTGGTCAAATTGCTGGTGAAAACCAGCCAGATCTATTACAAGCTTTCTCATGGCTTCTAGGTAACCCAAGTGAGCCTTTATTGATACTGGGAAGGGATAAAGCAGGGAAGGGATAAACAGTGGTGTAAGACTTGGCTAGACAAAAGTAATGACTCTCATTACAAAGTGAGTATTTTAAAGCAAAAGAGCCTGTTGGGAATATTGTTTTATAAAATAGTGGGTTTTTTTAAATTAACTTTCAATGAATGCTGTGCTTTCCCAGAGGAGATGCCCTGGCAAAGAGCCTTTCGCTGTATGCGGGTTTCTCCCACTGTGAGATTGGCTCAGGCAAAGAGCAGCAGCAGCCCACAGTACCGACTCTGATTTTCAGCGAATGTTCTGCTTTCACAGAGGCTTTGGGCTTGGAGCGAACCGCACTTCACTGCTGCTTCCTCAGCAAGGCTTCGTTAGCTTCAGGGAAGAAGAGCTGCGGGAGAGCTGGTGCCTTTTGGGCCTTGCTTTCCCGGGCTCCATGTTCGCTTCCCGGTTCACCCTGCCAGGCCGAATTAAGCAGACACAGCCACAACACTGCAGTAGCGTGCGGAGCCTAGGATGGCACCCTATGCACACTACCATCTCCCGGTGTAGGCATCGCTGGCCTTTTACTCTGGCGCTCAGGCGTTCTCGCGGACTAGCCCAGTGCTTTCGCCAGAGGAAAGGAGACGTGACAGGATCCCTGCACACCGCCCATGCACTGTATAGGGAACTTTCGGGGACAGTCCTCACCCATCACCCTATATACCCCATGCCACTTCCAAGCTTCCACATCCTGAAGGAAGACGGCATCTGACTCTGTTATTTCAGGGAGCTGTTTCTGCCAGTTCAGCGTAGGTTCCTGGTGGCTAGCGCATGTCTGCCCCAGGGACAGGTGGCCAAGGAGCTGCTGTCTCCTTGGGCCCAGAGGCTCAGGACAGGCATGTTTTCTGCCCAGACACCTTCTTCATAGTGTAGCACGCGCCCTGCCCTACTCATCCCCTCCTCTCTCCGTAGGAGACAGGCTTCCGTCTCTCTGCACAGGGAGCGGGTGACACTTGTATTTCCAACGGCCGCTGTGCCTGCCAGGGCCGGCTCTCCTGTTTCGCAACCATTTCCAGACCAGAAAGCCAATGGCTCCTGCTCTTCTCCCTGGGCAGCGTGCTGCACCTTCCACAGACATGCTCCTGGGGAGCGCAGTGATAGACGTGTCCCTTTCCTTAAGGCTCTTTCCACAGGCGCAACCGCGCTTCTCTCTCAGGCAGAGGGGGCAAAGAGGATTTCGCTCCATACGGGTATCTTCCACCATGCTGCAGAGACTAGCTCAGGCATTAAGCTGCAGCATCACACACATCCGATTCTGATTTCCCAACGAATGCTGTGCTTTCCCAGAGGGGATGCCCGGGCAAAGGGTTTTCGCTGTATGCGGGTTTCTCCCACCGCGAGACTGGGCTCAGGCAAGCAGCAGAAGAGACCGCAGAATCGACTCTGATTTCCCAGCGACTGCTATGCTTTCCCAGAGGTTTTCAACTTGGCCCGAACCGCACTACACTGCTGTCCTCAGAGTCGTTCGCTCTGTCGCGGCAGGGAAGAAGAAGCGCGGGGGAGCTGGTTCCTCGTGTGCCTTGCTTTCCCGGGCTCCAAGTTCACACCCGGGTTTCAACTTGCTAAGCCGAACTAAGCAGACACAGTCACAGCCCTGCAGCAGCTTGCGTGGCCTAGCATGGCACTCTATGCCTATTACCATCTCCTGGGGTAGGTAAGGCTTTGCCTTTTGCTCTGGCGCTCAGGGAGACTCGGGGTTAGGCCAGTGCCTTCAGCACAGGAGAGAGGTGGCGACAGGATCCCTGAAAACGGCCCGTGCACTTGAATGGGGAACTGTGGTGGACAGTCTCCACTCCTTCCCCGGCACACCCCCTGCCACCCACATCGCTGCCACATCTTGGTGGAAGATGGCATCTGACTGCCCGTTTCTCCATGGGTTTGTTTCTGCGAGTTGCGGGTATGGCACCTGGTGGCAAGCCCAAGTCTGCCCTTGGGACAGGTGGCCAAGGAGATGCTGTCCCCTTGGGACCAGAGGCACAAGACAGGCCTGCATTCTGCCCAGACTCCTTCCTCAGATTATAGCACGCGCCCCTGCCCTAGTCATCCCCTCATGTCTCCTTAGCAGCCTGGCTTCCATCTCTCCGCGGTGACACTTCTTTTGCTTCCGGCCTGCTGTTCGTGCCATGGCAGGCTATCCTGCTTCCCGAGCGTTTCCCAAACCCAAGGCCAAGGGCTCCTTCTCTTCTCCGGAGGTGGCCTGCTGCGCCTTCCCCACACTTGTTCCTGGGGAACGCCGTGACAGACGTGTGCAACCACGCGTCTCTCTCAGGTAAAGGGATGCTAGAGCAAAGAGTATTTCGCTCCATGCGGGTATCTTCCACCGTCTTGCGGAGACTAGCTCAGGCAAGCAGCAGCAGCTTCCCCAAACCCAACTCAGATTTCCAAACGAATGCTGTGATTTCCCATTGTAGAACACAAGGCAAAGAGGCTTTCGCTGTATGCGGGTTTCTCCAGCCGCGAGTCTGGGCTCAGGCAAGCCGCAGTAGCCCGCAGAACATTTCTCAGCGAATGCTGTGCTTTCTCAGAGGCTTTGGCTTGGAGCGAACAGCACTTCGCCGAGGCTTCCTCAGCAAGGCTTCAGTCGCGTCAGGGAAGCAGAGCTGCGGGAGAGCTGGTGCCTTTTGGGCCTTGCTTTCCCGGGCTCCATGTTCGCTTCCCGGGTTCACCCTGCCAGGCCGAATTAAGCAGACACAGCCACAACACTGCAGTAGCGTGCGGAGCCTAGGATGGCACCCTATGCACACTACCATCTCCCGGTGTAGGCATCGCTTGGCCTTTTACTCTGGCGATCAGGCGTTCTCGCGGACTAGCCCAGTGCTTTCCCCCACAGGAAAGGCGACGTGACAGGATCTCTGCACACCGCCCGTCACTGAATAGGGAGCTTTCGGGGACTGTCCTCACCCCATCCCCTTAAACCCCATGCCACCTCCAAGCTTCCACATCCTGAAGGAAGACGGCATCTGACTCCCTGTTATTTCAGGGAGCTGTTTCTGCGAGTTTGGCGTAGGCTCCTGGTGGCTAGCGCATGTCTGCCCCAGGGACAGGTGGCCAAGGCGCTGCTGTCTCCTTGGGCCCAGAGGCTCAGGACAGGCATACTTTCTGCCCAGACTCCTTCCTAAGAGTGGAGCACACGCCCTGCCCTACTCATCCCCTCCTCTCTCAGTAGCAGAAAGGCTACTGTCTCTCTGCACAGGGAGCGGGTGACACTTGTATTGCCACTGGCCGCTGTGCCTGCCAGGGCCGGCTCTTCTGCTTCGCAACCATTTCCAGACCAGAAAGCCAACGGCTCCTGCTCTTCTCCCTGAGCAGCGTGCTGCACCTTCCACAGACATACTCCTGGGGATCTCAGTACTAGACGTGTCCCTTTCCTTAAGGCTCTATCCACAGGCACAACCGCGCTTCTCTCAGGCAGAGGGGTGCTAGGGCAAAGAGGATTTCGCTCCATGCGGGTATCTTCCACCATGCTGTGGAGACTAGCTCAGGCATTAAGCTGCAGCATCACACACATCCGATTCTGATTTCCCAACGAAAGCTGTGTTTCCCAGAGGGGATGCCCGTCAAAGAGGTTTCGCTGTATGCGGGTTTCTCCCACCGCGAGACTGGGCTCAGGCAAGCAGCAGAAAAGCCCGCAGAACCGACTCTGATTTCCCAGCGACTGCTATGCTTTCCCAGAGGTTTCCAACTTGGCGCGAAACGCACTATGCTTCTGCTTCCTCAGCAAGGCTTTGGTCGTTCGCTCCTTCGCGGCAGGGAAGAAGAACCGCGGGAGAGCTGGTGCCTCTTGGGCCTTGCTTTCCCGGGCTCCAAGTTCGCGCCCGGGGTTCACCTTGTTAAGCCGAACTATGCAGACACAGTCACAGCCCTGCAGCAGCTTGCGTGGCCTAGCATGGCACTCTATGCCTATTACCATCTCCTGGGGTAGGTAAGGCTTTGCCTTTTACACCGGCGCTCAGGCAGACTCGGCGTCTAGGCCAGTGCCTTCAGCACAGGAGAGAGGAGGCGACAGAATCCCTGCACACGGCCCGTGCACTTGGATGGGGATGTGTGGGTGACAGTCTCCACTCCTTCCCCGGCACACCCCCTGCCGCCCACATCGCTACCACATCATGGTGGAAGATGGCATCTGACTGGCCGTTTCTCCATGGAGTTGTTTCTGCGAGTTGCGGGTATGGCACTTGGTTGCTAGACCAAGTCTGCCCTTGGGACAGGTGGCTAAGGAGATGCTGTCCCCTTGGGACTAGAGGCACAGAACAGGCCTGCCTTCTGCCCAGTCTCCTTCCTTAGAGTGGAGCTGACGCCCCTGCCCTAGTCGTCCCCTCATGTCTCCTTAGCATTCAGGCTCCATCTCTCCACACAGGGAGCGGGTGAGACTTGTCTTGCCACAGGCCTGCTGTTCGTGCCACGGCAGGCTATCCTGCTTCCCGAGCGTTTCCCGACCCCAAGGCCAAGGGCTCCTTCTCTTCTCCGGGGGCGGCGTGCTGCGCGTTCCCCACATTTGCTCCCGGGGAGCGCGCTGACAGACGTGTGCAACCACGCTTCTCTCTCAGGCAGAAGGGTGCTAGGGCAAAGAGGATTTCGCTCCATGCGGGTATCTTCCACCGTGCTGCGGAGACTAGCTCAGGCATTCAGCTGCTGCATCCCGCACATCCGATTCTAATTTCCCAACGAATGCTGTGCTTTCCCAGAGGAGTTGCCCGGGCAAAGACGCTTTCGCTGTATGCAGGTTTCTCCCACTGAGAGACTGGGCACAGGCAAGCTGCAGAAGAGCCCGAGAACCGACTTCTGATTTCTCAACAAATGCTGTGCTTTCGCAGAGGCTTTGGCTTGAAGCGAACAGCACTTCGCCGCTGCTTCCTCAGCAAGGCTTCAGTCGCGTCAGGGAAGAAGTGCTGCCGGAGAGCTGGTGCCTCTTGGGGCCTTCCTATCCTGGGCTCCAAGTTCACATCCTGGGTTCATTCTGCCAAGGTGAAATAAGCAGACACAGCCTCGACCCTGCAGCAGCGTGCGTGGCCTAGGATGGCACTCTGCTCACAATGCCATCTCTCAGCATAGGCACGGCCGGCCCTTTTACTCTGGCGTTCAGGTGGACAGGGGACTAGGCCAGTGCCTTCTCCATCCTTGAGGAGACGTGAGAGGATCACTGCACACCGCCCGTGCCCTGGAATGCGGAGTAATCGGTAACTGTCCCTGTTTCCCCGGGACACCCCCTGCCTCCGCCAATGCTACCACATCCTGGAGGAAGACGGCATCTGATTGCCCGTTCTTCCAGGAGGTGTTTCTGCGAGTTCAGGGCTGGAAGCTTGGTGGCAAGCCCACGTCTGCCCTCTGGACAGGTGGCCAAGGAGATGCTTTCCACTTGGAACCAGAGGCACAGGAAAGGCCTTCCTTCTGCCCAGACTCCTTCCTCAGATTGGAGCACGTTCCCCGGCCCAATCGCCCCCTCATGTCTCCTTAGCAGCCAGGCTTCGTCTCTCTGCACAGGGAGTGGGTGACACTTGTCTTGCCACCGGCCCGCTGTTCCTGCCAGCTTTGCGACCATTTCCCGACCACAAGGCCAATGGCTCCTTCTCTTCTCCTGGGCAGCTTGCTGCACTTTCCCCAGACAGGCTCCTGGGGAGCCCAGTGACAGACATGTCCCCTTCCTTAAGGCTCTTTCCACAGGCGCAACCACGGTTCTCTCAGGCAGTGGGGATGCCCAGGCAAAGAGGATTTCGCCCCATGCGCGTTTATTACACAGTGCTGTTGGGTCTTGCTCAGGCAAGCAGCAGCAGGACCCCACAGACCCGACTCTGATTTCCCAAAGAATGCTGTGCTTTCCCAGAGGAGATGCCCAGGCAAAGACCCTTTCGCTGTATGAGGGTTTCTCCCGCCGTGCTGCGAATACTAGCCTAAGGCAAGCAGCAACAGCAGCCCACAAAAACGACTCTGATTTCCCAGCGACTGCTATGCTTTCACAGAGGTTTTCAGCTTGGCGCGAACGGCACTTCGCTGCTGCTTCCTCAGCAAGGCTTTGGGTGTTCGCTCTGTCGCATCAGGGAAGAAGCGCTGCGGGAGAGCTGGTCCCTCTTGGTCCTTGCTTTCCCGGGCTCTATGTTGGCACCCTGGGTTCACCCTGCCAGTCCGAACTAAGCAGACACAGCCACAGCGCTGCAGCAGCGTGCGTGGCCTAGGATGGCACTCAATGCACACTACATTCTCCCAGTGTAGGCAACGCTTGGCCTTTTGCACAGGCCCTCACGCCGATTCGCGGACAAGGCCAGTGCCTTCCCCACAGGAGAGGAGAGGCGACAGGATCCCTGAACACCGCCCGTTCACTGGAATGGGGAGCTTTGGGAAATTGTCCCCACTCCTTCCCCGGCAAACCCCCTGCCACCGAAAACGCTGTCACATCTTGGAGGAAGATGGCATCTGACTGCCCGTTTCTCGAGGGAGCTATTTCTGCGAGTTCCGGGTATGGCGCCTGGTAGCTAGCCCAAGTCGGCCCTACGGACAGGTGGTCAAGGAGATGCTGTCCCCTTGGGACCAGAGGCACAGGACAGGCCTGCCTTCTGCCCAGACTCCTTCCTCAGAGTGGAGCATGCATCCGTGCCCTAGTCATTCCCTCATGTCTCCTTAGGAACCAGGCTTTGTCTCTCTGCACAGGGAGCGGGTGACACTTGTCTTGCCACCGGCCTGCTGTTCCTGCCACGGCAGGCTATTCTGCTTCCCGACCTTTCCCGACCACAAGGCCAACGTATCCTTCTCTTCTCCTGGGGTGGCGTGCTGCACCTTCCCCAGACATGCTCTTGGGGAGCGCAGTGACACACGTGTGCAATCACGCTTCTCTCTCAGATCTCAAATACCCAACATAACCCTACACCTAAAGGAGATGGAGAAAGAACAACAAAGAAAGCCTAAACCCAGCAGAAGAGGAATAATAAAGATCAGAGCAGAAATCAATGAAATAGAAACAAATAAACAAACAAATAAAAACCACAAAAAACCACCACCAACAACAAAAAACAATAGAACAAATCAACGAAACTAGGAGCTGCTTCTTTGAAAGAATTAATAAGATTGATAAAACCCTTTCCAGACTTATCAAAAAGAAAAGCGAAAGAACCCAAATAAATAAATTAATGAATGAAAGAGGAGAGATCACAACCAACACCAAAGAAATACAAACAATTATAAGAACATACTATGAGCAACTCTACGCCAACAAATTCAACAATCTGGAAGAAATGGATACATTCCTAGAGACATATAAACTACCACAACTGAACCAGGAAGAAACAGACCCATAACCAGTACGGAGATTGAAACAGTCATCAAAAATCTCCAAAGAAACAAAAGCCCCGGGCCAGATGGCTTCCCAGGGAAATTCTACCAAACATTTAAAGAAGAATTAATTCCTATTCTCATGATACTGTTCCAAAAAAATAGAAATGGAAGGAAAACTTCCAAACTCATTTTATGAGGCCAGCATCACCTTGATCCCAAAACCAGACAAGGATCCCATCAAAAAAGAGAACAGCAAACCAATATCCTTGATGAACACAGATGCGAAAATTCTCACCAAAATAGTAGCCAATAGGATTCAACAGTACATTAAAAGGATTATTCACCACGACCAAGTGGGATTTATTCCAGGGCTATAAGGTTGGTTCAACATATGCAAATCAATCAATATGATACAACGCATTAATAAAAGAAAGAACAAGAACCACATGATACTCTCCATAGATGCTGAAAAAGCATTTGGCAAAGTGCAGTGTCCCTTCCTGATTAAAACTCTTCAAAGTGTAGGGATAGAGGGCACATATTATCAATATTATCAAAGCCATCTATGAAAAACCCACTGCAAATATCATTCTCAATGGAGAAAAACTGAATACTTTTCCGCTGAGGTCAGGAACACGGCAGGGATGTCCGTTATCACCACTGCTATTCAACATCGTACTAGAAGTCCTAGCCTCAGCAATCAGACAACAAAAAGAAATTAAAGGCATCCAAATTTTGCCAAATTGGCAAAAGAGAAGTCAAACTATCCCTGCTTGCAGATGATATGACACTGTATGTGGAAAACTTAAAGGACTCCACTCCAAATCTGCTATAACTTGTATAGGAATTCTGTAAAGTGTCAGAATATAAAATCAATGCACAGAAATTGGTTGCATTTTTTTTAAGCCAACAAGACTGAAGAAATAGAAATTAAGGAGTGAATCCCATTTACAATTGCACTCAAAACCCTAAGATACCTAGGAATAAACCTAACCAAAGAGACAAAGAATCTATACTCAGAACTCTAAAGTGAGTACTCATGAAAGAAATTGAAGAAGACACAAAGAAATGGAAAAATGTTCCATTCTCCTGTATTGGAAGAAATGTATTGTGAAAATGTCTATGCTACCTAAAGCAATCTACACATTTAATGCAATCCCTATCAAAATCTCATCCATTTTTTTTCCAAAGAAATGGGACAAATCATCCTAAAATATATATGGAACCAGAAAATACCTCGAATAGCCAGAGGAATATTGAAAGAGAAAGCCAAAGTTGTTGGCATCACAATTCCAGACTTCAAGCTCTATTACAAAGTTGTCATCATCAAGATGGTAGGGAACTGTCCCCAAAACAGACATAGATCAATGGAACAGAATAGAGAGCCCAGAAATACACCCTCAACTCTATGGTCAACTAATCGTCAACAAAGCAGGAAGGAATGTCCTATGGAAAAGAGACAGCCTCTTCAACAAATGGTGTTGGGAAAATTGAACAGCCACATGCAGAAAAATGAAGTTGGACCATTTCCTCACACCATACATGAAAATAGACTGGAAATGGATGAAGAAGCATAATGTGAGAAAGAAATCCATCAAAATCCTTGAGGAGAGTACAGGCAGCAACCTCTTTGACCTCAGCAGCAGCAACTTCTTCCTAGGAACATCGCCAAAGGCAAGGGAAGCAAGGGCAAGAATGAACTCTTGGGATTTCATCAGATCAAAAAGCTTTTGCCCAGCAAAGGAAACAGTTAACAAAGCCAAAAGATGACTGTCAGAAGTTATCTGGGAGAAGATATTTGCAAATGACATACCAGGTAAAGAACCAGTATCCATCCAAAATCTATAAAGAGCTTATCAAACTCAACACCCTAAGAACAAATAATCGAATGAAGAAATGGGCAGAGGACATGAACAGACATTTCTGCAAAAAATACATCCAAATGGCCAACAGACACATGAAAAAATGCTCCACATCACTCGGCATCAGGGAAATACAAATCAAAACCAGAATGAGATACCACCTCACACCTTTCAGAATGGCTAAAATGAACAAGTCAGGCAATGACAGATGCTGGCGAGGATGTGGAGAAAGGGCAACCCTCCTACACTGTACGTGGGAATGCAAGCTGGAGCGACCACTCTGGAAAGCAGCGTGGAGGTGCCTCAAAAAGCTGAAAATAGAACTAGCCTATGACCCAGTGATTGCAGTACTGGGTATATACCCTACAGATACAAACGTGGCATTCTGAAGGGGCAAATGCACCCAAATGTTCATAGCAGCAATGTCCACAATAGTTAAACTATGGAAAGAACCTAAATGTCCTTCAACAGATGAATCAATAAATAAGATGTGGTATATATGTACAATGGGATACTATGCAGCCATCAAAAGAAATGAAATCCTGCTATTTGTGATGACGTGGATGGAACTAGAGGGTATTATGCTTGGCGAAATAAATCAATCTGAGAAAGACAACTATCATATGATCTCCCTGATATGATGAAGTGGGGATGCAACATAGGCGGTTTCGGGCGTACGAAAAGAAAAATAAAAGAAGATGGGATTGGGAGGGAGACAAACCATAAAAGACTGAATCTCACAAAACAGACTGAGGGTTGCTGGGGGGAGGTGTGTTGGGAAAGGATGGTGGGGGTATGGATATTGGGGAGGGCAGGTGCTATGGTGAGTGATGGTGAGTGCTGTGAAATGTGTAAACCTGGTGTTTCACAGACCTGTACCCCTAGGGATAAAAACACATTATATGTTTATAAAAAATTTTTTTAAAAATAATTTAAAAAATCCATTAAAGAAAAACCACATATTGCAAGCCCAGAGCTAATCTCATATTCAATCAAAAAAGTTTGAAAGTTTTCCCCTTAAAGATCAGAAAAAAGACAAGTGTGTCCACTTTCACTACTCTCATTTGACATAGTACTGGATGTCCTAGCCAGAGAAACAAGGAACACAAAGAAATAAGAGACTCCAAAAAAAAAAAAAAAGGAAGAAGTAAAATTTTCTTTTTTTGGATAACATGAACTTACATGTTAAAAAATCCTAAAAACTTCACAAAAAAAATTTGAATAAACAAATTTAGTAAAGCCGCCAAATACAAGATCAATATATAAAAGACAAGAATTTTGTTTTGTTTCATTTTTTTTAATATGGAATTCTTCCCTGTTTTTCATATCATCCAAAGTAAGCAAAAGACAGGAGCATTTTAACACTCTAATGATGAACTACCTGAAAAAATAAAGAAAACAATCTAATTCACAATAGCATCAAAAATAATAAAATACTTAGGAATAGATTTAACTAAGAAGATGAAAGATCTGTACTCCATAAACTATGACATTGATAAAGAAATTGAAGGAGACACAAATGGAAAGATAGCTCATATTTATGAATGGTAAGAATTAACATTGTTAAAATGTCCATACTACCGAAAACCATCTGTAAATCCAATTCCTATCAAAAATCCAATGTTAGGGGCGCCTGGGTGGCTCAGTGGGTTAAGCCGCTGCCTTCGGCTCAGGTCATGATTCCAGGGTCCTGGGATCGAGCCCCGCATCAGGCTCTCTGCTCAGCAGGAAGCCTGCTTCCTCTTCTCTGTCTGCCTGCCTCTCTGCCTGCTTGTCATCTCTCTCTGTCAAATAAATAAATTAAAAATCTTTAAAAAATCCAATATTATTTTTTACAGAAGTAAGTAAAGAATCCTACAATTTATATGAGACCATAAAAGACAACAAATAATCAAAGCAGTTCTGAGAAAGAATGAAGAAGAGAAATTACACTTCTTGATTTGAAACTATACTACAAAGCCCTCATGCTCAAAACAATAAAGTATACTGGCATAAAAACAGACCAATAAACAAGTAGAACAGAAATAAATCCTTTCATACAGTCACCTAATATTTGACAGGGGCCAACATATGTAATGGGTAAAGATAGTCTGTTCAATAAATGATATTTAAAACTGAATAGTCACATAAACAGTATGAAACCGGAACCTTATATCACTCATAAGTCTTAACTTGAAATAGATTAAAGACTTAAAGGTGATGCATGAAACTACATTTCCTAAAGGAAAACATAGGAAAAATTCTCCTTGACATTGGTCTTGCCAATAGTTTTTTGGATACCAGACCAAAAACACAGGAAAAAAAGCAAAAATAAATAAATCGTATTACATCAAACTAAAGTGTCTGCATTGCCAAAAAAAGAGAGAGAGAGAGAGAATGAAAACACAATCCACAGAATGTAAGAAAATACTTACAAATCTTATATCTGAAAAGAGGTTAATAACCAACAGATACAAATAGAAAAAATATATATAATTAAAAAAATAGCAAAAGGATCTCAATAGACTTTTTTTTTTTTTCAAAAAAGTTATATAAATGACCAACAGGAGCATTAAAAAGTGCTCAACGTAAAAAACTCAGGGCAAAGTCATTATGATGTTGTTGTTGTTGTTTACCTCTGAAAAACACAGCAAGATATTACTACCTATTAGAATATATACTACCAGAAATTGAAACTAACAAATTTTGGTAAATATTGGGGAAAATGCACTGTGATAGGGATATAAATTTGTATGGAAAACAGTATGGAGATTATTCATATTATTAAAAGTAAAATTACCATATGATTCAGTAATCCCACTTCTAGGGATATATCTAAAGGAAACGAAGTCACAGGTCAAAGACATATCTGCACTCTTATGTTTATTATCACATTATTAACTCTAAGCAAGAGATGGAAATAACTTCAGTATCCATTAATGGATGAATGAATAAACTAAGTATGGTAAATATATACTATGGAATACTACTTACCCATGAAAAATTAAGAAATACTGCCATACAACAGCATGGATGGATCTTGAAGGTGTTATACTAAGTGAAATTTTTCAAAGATTTTATATATTTTTTAAATTTATGTATTATGATATCCCTTACATACAGAATCTGAGGAAAAGGCAAACTAATGGAAACTTAGAGTTGAGTTGACAAGGGGTGAACCTGGGGTGGAGTAAGGTGGTCAAAGGGTGCAAACTTGCAACTATAATACGAAAAAGTTCTGGGGATCTAATGTACAGCATGATCATAGTTAATAAAATATACATACTTTTTTTTAATTGTGCTTCCCTTTATTAAACTTTGCATATATCACATTATTACAAGTTGAAAGTTTATAGCAATCTTGTATAAAAGAGGTCTGCTGCCACCATTTTTCTAACAACATTTGTTCATTTTGTGTCTCTCTGTCACATGTTGGTAATTCTTGCAATATTTCAAGTTTTTTCATTATTATTGTATTTGTTATGGTGATCTGTGATCAGCAATTATGACCCACTGAAAACTCAGAACTAGTTTACTTAAGGTATATACATTGTTTTTCTTTTAAAACATAATGATTTGAACAGTACAGTATAGTGTTTATTTTTTATATGCACTGGGAAACATAATTTTTTATATGCACTGGGAAACCAAAAAAAAAAATAATAATAATTTGACTTAGTTTATTGAGATAATCACTTTATTGAGGCAGTCTGGAACAAAACCCACAAGACCTCTGAAGTTTATCTCTACTATACTATATACATAGAAGTTGCTAAGAGAGTAGATCATAAATTCCTTATGATACATGCATAAAAAACAGTGGCAACTATACGAGATAGTAGATGTATTAACATTTTTATGCAGATTATATTGCAATAAAGATGTATACCGATTTATCAAATTGTACAAAATTTACACAATGTTAAAAGTTTGCAATGTTATAAGAAATCATTTCTTAAATTTACAAATTATAATATGTCGATTTTTTTTCAATAAAGCTGGCAAAAACTTTTTGTAGAATTAATCTATTTTTCAAAAAAGGAAGTAAGGAAGTAGAAACTGCAACTAACTCTGAAATAATAGAATATAAAATCCATTTTCGTTATATACACTGTGACAAACACTATTACTTAGTTTACAATGAAGGAGTACTTATGAAGCATGAAGGATGGTCTATAAATAAGGCTGAAAGAGCTCAGTTTTAAGGTTTAAATTTAAAATCTTCTTTTGAAATACTAAACTGACCACCCAGTTTTCCAAACATAAATGTCTTAACTGCATGAATTTATTTCATACAACTCTATAATCTAGTTTCATAAGAAAGCAGCATGCAAATTTTGAATAAGACAGACTTGCTTAAGTTTCTTTATGTTCAACAGTAAAGGATACTTCCCTAACAATAAATAGAAGAAAAATCAGCATATTTATTATGATAATTATTATTCATAATGAGATTCATATTGAATTAGGGACTACATATCCTCAGAGGGGGTAACGTAAAATGAAATTTATTTTGGTAAATGTGTCTATGAATAGTCAATACAATGCCTCAATATAGATGAATATTACTATTTTGAACAATTTAATTACTATTATTAGAATTATTATAAGTATAAAAATAGCTATCATTTTAGCATGGAATATGAGACTCTCATGCTCCATGCTTCATCACATCCACACAACAACTCTGCATAATAAGTATTATCATCACCATTTCATGGGTGAAAAAACTGAGGCTAACACATTTAGATAACTGGTTTATGATTACATGGCTAGTAAAGATGCATCACACTAATTTAGGCTTTATGATTTCAGAATTGTACTCTTTTCACTGCACATTCTATTACTCTGTAAATACTTGGCCTGTTTTCATTTAGTTCTTTAATTTTATTCATGTGGTGATGGCTTAAAGCTTCATTTAAAGGAAGCTTAAAAAATTCATTTAACCAAAAGCTCCCAAGAATTAAAAATGTCATGGATCTAATGTAGACATGGATATCATTAGTTAATGGGTAACTATATATTTTCCACTCTAGTGAGATAACAATCAGAGTATTTTTCTAAGTTTTAGTCTCTCAGTGTTAAAAAGGACTTTGTTAAAATAGAAATATTTAGACAAAGGTGATCAAAAGTCTGGATCAGGTCACCTTAAGATAAATATTAGGAAACTGAGGAAACAAATGGAGATTTGAACACTGAGCTATGATATAATGAATGGTTTCAAGTATTTAGTAGAGTATAGAAAAGCCCTTTAAAGCCTGGTCTTAGACTAGCCTTGCAGCTTCTGGGATATCTGTCCATCTATCCTCTATCTATCTAGATATAAATTTGAAAACTTTTTTAACTTAAAGATTTTGAGAAATAGAACATAATCAGCACCATAGAAGATCTGTTTATGATAACAACCTAGCCCCTCCTCCTAGTTTGTTAATATTCTCTCTTATTTAATGTAACATTGTGCAAATAGACCACTACTGATCTGCCGTTATGAATAAAATAGCTATAATCATCTGTTTGCATATCCTGGTGAAAATATTCATTTAGTTCCATGTTGTATTTCTAGGAATGGACCAAATCTTTATTTTTATTTTTAAGTTTTCTAAATATTGTCCAACCTACCTCAAATGTTTTTATTATGGGCACTTTCATTCTTTCACATTCTTGCAAGACAATTTTACTGTTGCCCAATATGGTAAGTGTGTAATAGTATGTCATTTTAGGTTTTAATTCATTTTTAATTTAATTTAATTCCAGATTCATAATAAAGATAAACAGTTTTTATATATGAGTGGCCATTTGGATTACACTTTCTGTAAAGTACATGCTCAAATCTTTTGATATCTTAACATTGTGTCATACTGACTTCTTTAATAGTAGATTTTCTGAATGAACTTTTAGCTGTGTAGGTCTTCTCTATTTTATTTAGAACTTGTTTTCATTTCAAAATCGTTATATTTATTTTCATAATCTGCTTTTATTTTGCTTTGTCTATTATCTATCTATCTATTTATTTGCAAGCAAGAGAGAGTGAGCAAGTGAGAGCGCAGGGAGGGATAGAAAAAGAAGGGAAAAAAATCTTAAGCAGGCTCCAGGCTCAGCACAGAGCCCACCTCTGGGCTCTATTTCACAACCCTGACATCATGACCTGAGCCAAAATGAAAGAAATAAAATAAAATTAAGGTGTTAAAAAAAAAAAAGAACAAGAATTGGAGGTTTAATTAAGTGAGCCACCCAGGCACCTCTGTGGTATCTTAAATTAGCTGTCATATCTTTAAAGTTCTAGAGTATCCATTTGGTTCATTTATAAAACCTTTCTCAATATCATTTTTAGTTTCAGTTTTTTGTTCAATTTGCTTCCCCTCTCATTTCTTTGAGCAGAGTACTCAAGCCATTTTACAATCTTTATTGATCATTTTAACATCATACTTAATCCCATTTTGTCTATCAAATCTTGTTAATGGTTTTTCTTTGTGCGCTTTGTTACATTTTGCTATGTTCAAGACATTATATTTGAAACTCTTATTGAGTAGGGATAATTAAGAGCTATAATAATGGTATGGTCCTCCTTGGCAGGATTTTCTCTTATATCTGAGACTCTACAAGACAATCCTACTCCAAATTCAGTGATTGACTTTCTCAGTTTACACAGAAGGCAAGGTAGGCTATAGTCTTATTTCTGCTTCTCCTTGTGCTTTGGGGATCTCAACTTAAATTTGGGTTGTACCAAAGTCCTCAAATTTGATTGCTGCTGGATTATGAATTTTGTTTCTCTAGTATCAAGAGTCTATTAACAACACAGCTCAGTGTGTTTTAGCAGTTTCAAATGCTCTCATAGCTAAAATGGCTTCAGGGCATATATCTCTAGGCTCTCATTGTATTTCGTATTTTGGCCCAGTAATCCCACACTTAATTTTTATAATCATTCTGATATTTTTAATTTTAAAAGCTATTTTGTCTGGATTTTTAGTTGTCTTAAGTAGGAGTTTTTAGATCACCATTACTAGAAGCAACAACAAATATACATGAAAATGTCTGTAGTAGTTTATCACATTTTTATGGCTTTGAACTTCCATAAGCTGAGGCATCCTTCTCTAATCACTTAGGCAAACTCCAATTTACCCTTTCAAACAACACAAGAATTGCTTTATTTAAGAACATGTTCAGGGATGACTCTTCCCAACTGTTCTTACCAACATTCCCACACACTCTTTGCTACCCACACCTTGTTTCTGAACTTTCATTAGGTATATCAGCGTGACCAGAATTTTGCTCTATTGTATTTTTGTCCTTTAGAGCTTTAATTAAATATGAATTCCATAGAAAGTCTGTCCCTTTTCTTTCAAACCTGGGTTAGTTATTACTTCTCATTCTTTGTCAGAAGTTACTTTATTAGAGAAACTTATGGCTCTATTGTGACTTTGGAGCCTTTACAGTTTTTTGACTGGAAAAATCACCCATCCCTGAGATTTTTACGCAGCTTCCTGGCTGATATTATTCAGAAATCTGTTCAAAACAGACTTTTTCAGGGAGGCCCTTTCAGACCACTCAGTTAAAAAGCCTCTTCTCAATCACTGCTCTTTTAAAAATGTGCTTATTTAGTTCAAATATGCATCACTATTAAAGAAAAACCAGTACGATTTTTTTTTAAAGTTGGCTTACCTATTATCTATCTCTCCCATTAAAATGATTCCTCTGTGCTGGGGTTTTTTTGTGCTCATCTTAGGCCAGACACTCAATAAATTGTCTCTGAATGATTGAATTGTTTGACTCCCTTGCTAGATTCTCAACTTCATGAGGCCAAGGATTGTTCTATTCAGTCCTTCTTTACCCTCAATGTCTGTTATATTGCAGTCACTTACCTGACTAATGGGAAAAATCACAGAAAGAAAGAGTTAAAACTACAGAAAAACCCTATAGGTTCAATAACACAAAGCTTTCTAAAATTATTTAGCCCAGGAATTGAATACTGGCTGCACTTTTGATTTTTTTTAAATGGTATTGAATTTAATTTAAATGGAAATACTTGAATGGTAGAATAATAAAAAAAATTATAAAAGCAACTTGCTCCTTAAAGTAAGAATTATATAGGGCATCTCTTCTAGAAGCAAAATTTTCAAATGTCAAACATCTGAAAGCATAGAAGGAGAAGTAAGAGTGTGAATTGTACTTCAATGCTCTTTTCTTTATATTCAGCTAACAGCTTCATTCACACCTTTCCAATTTTTTCAACTCTTTTGACAAAGCCTTCAGAGGAGTTACTGCTCATGACAACCATCACAGCCTAACAGGAGAAATTTTATAAAGAAAAATAATAGCATGTTTTTCCCAAGTTGTTAAGGATATGGTGAAGCTCTGTCGGATTCAAAGGAGGAATGTGCAATACCATGCTATATATCATAATAACTTATTTTAATAGTGGCTTTGCAATTTTTCAGATATATCCATTTACTGAAACCACTATCAAATAAACAAAACAAACAAATTAACAGGAGTTCGAGACAGAAGTTATCTAATCTAAAAATAGCACAGAATACACAACACATATCCCAAGTACTACTATAGGTTTCAAGTAATAGTCAAAACAATAGTAAAAATGATTCAGACCCTACCAGTCAAATCATAAATGGGACCTTAACTGTAAATCCTTATCTTTAGATCAAAGCGGGTAATTGGGTGCTGAAGATACATTCTAGAACTAATATGTTATAGAACTCCTCTGAAATGAGTCATTTATTCCATCACTTTTCCTGCACAGCTGCTGACCCATGTTTTGGTTCCTGGAAATAGCTGCTACCCTGTCATACTTCTTAAAAGCACATATATTGATAACTCTACTCATTCCTCCATTCCTCTGTGACTGTCACTGTGTTAAAATGTGGAGTCAGCTGACTCACTTGTGGTGGTAATAAAGTAGATGAGTTTGCAAAGTATTTTGTTATTTCTAAAAATGCAAAAACCAAATTACATTGAAATCATAAAGGGTGTTTCAGGGAGAGCTGTAGGATGTGGTTTCTTGTGTAATCCACAGAGATTAGCTCCAACACATATTTAAACTCTCCTCTAGGAGCAACCTTAGTGGTAAAGCAAGAAGATAAACAGATGTATACACACCCTGGCACAAAAGTATCACTTATGTTTGGCTTCCTAGTCTCCTCGTGTTCCTTATTTATCTTAACTTCTCTCTGAAATCAGGGAACACAGAATCTCAATCAGTTGACATTTTTCTACTGAATTACCCAATAGTCTGATCATACCCCTAAGACTTTTTTAAATTATTTCACTCATAATCCCAAATCTGCTTTGCTTCCTCATCTTAGTACACTGTAATTTGATTTCAAAATGAGGACAGTTGTCAGTAATGCCACATTCATTAATCTATTTTACAATTCCATGTACTTATAACTATGAAGATATGTTAATAACATCCATTCCAATAAGCCACCCTAAATTGATTATCATGAAACAAGACCTCAAGAAAGAGAATTCAAAATCATCCATGTATTTGCAACTTATTGCAATAAAGCCTTTATCAATAGACTTCCCTGTGCACATGGTGGTCAAATTGCTGGTGAAAACCAGCCAGATCTATTACAAGCTTTCTCATGGCTTCTAGGTAACCCAAGTGAGCCTTTATTGATACTGGGAAGGGATAAAGCAGGGAAGGGATAAACAGTGATGTAAGAATTGGCTAGACAAAAGTAATGACTCTCATTACAAAGTGAGTATTTTAAAGCAAAAGAGCCTGTTGGGAATATTGTTTTATAAAATAGTGGGTTTTTTTAATTAACTTTTTAAAATTCAATTAGTTAACGTATAGTGTACCATTAGTTTCAAATGTAGATTTCAGTTATTCATCCATAGCATATAATAGCTAATGCTCAGTACTTACTGTTATAGCTTCTTGAAAGCAGAATTTTAACCCACTGAGCCACCCAGGCGCCCTTGAAAGCACACTTTTTCTGATTACTTCCATGTAGTACAACACTTTCCTGCTAGCAACCTTCAAAACATACTGTTAGAGGAATTACTTTAATAATAAATAAATAGGAATTTATTTAAATTTATAAATATATATAAATTTATAAAAAAATATATAAAATAAATAGGAATTTATTTAAATTTATTTAAATATTGCACACTGTTTCATTGTTCATAAATAAGGTGATGATATTATAGCCATTAGTTGGTAGCACTGATATATCACTTTCTTTTTACTTCTCAGTGCATTCTCTTTACACAAAATAGATATATATTTTAAAAGAATCTGAATCTGTGGCAAACTTTTAAAAAACCCTCTATAGTAAAGTTTATCATTTTAATTAATCTCAATTATCTTCCTCAATTGTGATAGTATATCCTTCTATCTAGGCCCGATATTGTATGAGGGATTTGAAGAGACATACTTTTCTGATTTCACTTTTCTCATCTGCAAAATGCTTATCAGGATCCTGCAATAAAATACACTTACTATTTTTTGATGAAAATTTATTTATTTATTTTAAGATTTTATTTCTTTATCAGAGAGAGTGGGCGAGAGAGCAAGCACAGGCAGACAGAATGGCAGGCAGAGGCAGAGGGAGAAGCAGGCTCCCGGCGGAGCAAGGAGCCCGATGCAGGACTCGATTCCTGGACGCTGGGATCATGACCTGAGCCAAAGGCAGCTGCTTCACCAACTGAGCCACCCAGGCATCCCTTTTGATGAAAATTTAATCTGTATAAACAATATATTTGCTGTAATGCGTGGTTCATGGAAAACATCTTATTTAATTATAAGCAACAAGAGTACTAGAAATTAAGTAAATGGGTCTATAATATTTAAAGTTTTAACACATAATTCCAGTGCTTTGCCTTATTTTCTCAAATCCCTTTACCACTTTCACTGACAGAGTCAACTGTACTTTTTCTACTAATAGCCAGCTCTTTGTCTTTTGTCAGAAAGATGCCCTTGTGAATTATTTATAATAGAGATATTAGCAATAATAATAATAATAATAATAAGTAGCAATGAAAATGTTAAAAAAAAGTTTTCTTAACTAATTAGGGTTCTTAGACATCAATTAGAGGAACCACCTCTGGCAAGCAAATTAACCTGCAAAACATTCCCAGAATTAACAAGTCAGTCAGATAGATACAGGGTTGTCCATAGACTGAAAGGTGAAGCAAAAGGACTAGGATTGGAAAATAGGTAAGGGCAGTGAAAAAAATGATCAAAGTTTTGGGCAAAATAAATTCTTAGGTGTCCTTTCAATGGAGTCCTGGGCATTATGTAGCAGAAACTCTGGAGATTATCTCAATCCATTGGAGTCACCCCGTTTATTAGCTTGCTATTGACAAAGTTATTTACAAACTGTAGAGCAAGAGGTTGTAATGTAGAAAACTGATGGTAATGCACAAGATTCTTGTTAACAATAATGTAAGTTAGTGATTTTTCATTAGAGAACATAAATTCTATAACCCAAATTATGGGCCCAGAGCACTTCTGCTGCACAACTCTGCTTATATCCCAAATAACCATGTGAACTAGTTTTAATATCTGATTCTCTTATTAATTTTTGAATAAAAATTCTTGACACAAGTATTTTATAATTGTGTGATAATCATGCATTTAATTTCTTGGAGAACAAAACACACTTTAGCGTAACTAGGTTTGTTCACAGAACCAGCCTTGATAACACACTTCTATATGTTAGAAATGATGTAATAAATGTAGAATATTGGGCACTCGTTTGGTATTCTTTGCCATGTTTTGCACTATCTAAAAAGAGATCAGTAAATTTGGACTGGAGTTAGTAGACATGGAAGAAAATAAAATATTACAGAGAGGAATACTCTGTGGTCCACAACCTAAACGGGCTGGGATTCCCATCATTTGGATCCCTGTAGCTTTACAAAAGTCAATTAAATTTTTGTATCTCCAATTAAAGTTGATCCCCCAGTACTTTTCCAAACATCTCTTGTAAAGTATTGTTTCCCAGAAAAAAAGGGATTTTGCACATGTATCTGCCTTTGTCTCTGGTCGTGATCTCAGTCAGGATCCTGGGATCGAGCCCCATATCGGGCTTCCTGCTCATTAGGGAGTATACTTCTCAGTCTCTCTCTGCCGCTACATCCCCCTGCCCCACTCATGCTCTCTCTCTCTCTCAAATAAATAAATACAATCTTTAATTTTTTAATTAAAAATAAGATAAATAAAATAAAATAAAAAGTCTGGTCTTACTGCCCCATTTAGCTCCTTTTTTCTTTTTGAGTTTTATTTAAAGCAGCATGAGAGAACATGAGGCTCTCAAACTTAAAAATAAGAGGAAAAAATTGAGTTTTGTTAGGATTTAAGATCTTGTCTGCTAGACAAAAATGTTGGCTTTGTTAACATGTAAAAATTAACAAAAGAGAATAAGATAGAATTCTAATAATTTTTGTAGAAATTAAAAATTTCCTCCAACCCAATTACATACAAACCCATTAAGTAAATTCATACCAATGTCCCAAACCAACCTTTTCTAATAGTAATGCATCTGTGTAAACAGAGTCAACCCAAGGAATAAATAAATATTATTATTTTTTTCCTGTCTCTTCCACAGTCACAATTGGGTATATTGGTAGCAAGCCAATTATCTATCTTATAAGACATGATATCATAAGGAAGGGTATTCTGTCCATTTGGAACAACTGAAAATCATTGTAATTTTATCTTGGTGCAGTAACTTGAGATGGCACAGTGTGGGTTATGAATATATTTTATTTTTTTTTTTTACTGGGAAGAAGAGATTATAGAGATATTGGTTACCCAAGAGAGACTGACAGGTGTTGATAGTTGCCAGGTCAATATCCATCTACTTTTTCCTTTAATATCAGAAAGCACTGAGGGATTGACAACAAGGAAACTTAAAACAACATCAAATATTTTATTGTCTCTTTTCTAGTTACATTGTAACCATATGACAAAGTATCAGTCGTACAAGATATCATTCTCTTTACCTCTATCTTTCTGCCAGAAATGTGGTCTTAATAGTGAGAGCTCCAACAGCAATTTTTGCAACTGTGAATAAAAAGCCATGAAAACCTCTAAGATAGTTCACTTGACTTTCTTAAGACTCTGAACCAACACCAGAAAACACTCTCTGTAGTCTTCTTGTTAAATGAAAAAATATGGTTAAACCACTTTTGACAGTCTACTACCTACAGCAAAATGTAAATCTTAATTGAAATATGTCCTCTCAGCTGTGCTTAAGCAACTGAGTCCTGAGCTTTTCAGGTTTTCAGTCTGAAAGAGTACACCTCTGGTGCTCTGAAAGGGAAGAGAAAGGACACCCTGTTCTCCATATAAATTAAAGAAGAGAAATCTGTGCATTTAAGTGGGCCATATAAAATTTATCAAGCAATTATCTCCTAACTCCTTCCTATCCAAATTACCTGATATGCTCTCCCTACTCCTTTATTCCATGTGACTGCCTTTTCCAGAATTCTGTGTCACATCACAACATGTCTTCTGTTATTTCCTTCTTGCAAGCTAGTTTTGTTTTCTCCATCTAAAAAAATCAACAATCATTGTGTATTTCAATTCCCATTTTCCTCAAATGCATTGATTCTTCTTATCTATTACTCTTTTCTCATACTCAGTGTCTTTGTCTTTATGGGGTTTGTACTTTGCTTTTCCCCATCCTTTACTGCCATTATATAATCAAATCTAATAACTTCTTAAGGAAAGTTAAAAATTTCTGCATAGCCACACGTGAACACAAAGTCACTGATTTTTAGCAAACCTATAAGATAGTCAGACATCTATTCAATTTGTTTTTTTTTAAGATTTTTTTTATTTATTTATTTGACAGAGAGAGATGACAAGCAGGCAGAGAGGCAGGCAGAGAGAGAGGAGGAAGCAGGCTCCCTGCTGAGCAGAGAGCCTGATTTGGGGCTCGGTCCCAGGACCCTGGGATCATGACCTGAGCCGAAGACAGTGGCTTAACCCACTGAGCCACCCAGGCGTCCCTCCATTCAATTTCTTAACTGAGTCTCAAATGCATCCTGAGTTCTAACCTAAACCTAAGTTCTACTTCTTACACGTTGTTCTATGACCAAATCCTTTCAGTTCAGTATTTTGTAACATTTAAATATTAATCAATTGATGCTTTGTCTGTGTATTTCTATGAAAATAATTTGAATACTGTAGATTTATTGTTATATTTATAGATTTATAATCAAAGTTTCATCAGTTGAAGTTTTTGGAAATTTCAGATATAATGATTAACCTAAAATGATACTGCCTCAAATCCCTCTGATATCAAGGCCCAACACCTGATTATAGCCAAACCTGTGGTGGATAGTTCCATGGGAAATTGCAGTTACTTAACACTGATAGCATCTCATGTTCTCTCTCTCATTTTAGAATGTCTCCAACACAACCCAAAAGTGTAGGAGGGTTAATGTCCTCTGAGGACAGCACTCAGTGAAGTGGAAATAAGAACCATAGGTAAAATTGTCAGTTTTCAGGTCTTCATGAGGACAACTTAAAGAAGTTTCTCAGGACCTTTCAGTAAAAGCAAGCCTTCATTTTCTATCCACAACAATTATATCAACAATGTACCTCTTTGACAAAGTTGCTTCATTATCTGGGTAATCTCCCAGATACACTAACAGTACTCAAATCCTTTGTCCTACTCTTTGCTCTCAGGATGAATGGAGCCTAAAGACTTAGATTAATATCAAGTTCTGAATGGGATCTTAGAGCTATTTCTGTCCAGACTTTCATAAACATAGGGACCTTTGAATTATCAGGCTATAAATAAGTTCTAAATGGAGGGGGCAAAAGCAAAAGGTAGAAATTTTTATGTTTGATTTTTAATCATGATTAATTGACTTTATTGATTATTAAAAATACTAACATTATAAAAGTGTGGATCTTTGTAAAACAATGTCATAATGTAAGAAATAAGTTGCATAGTCCTTTGGAGAATATTAAACCAAGTGTTCAGGCGCCATCTAATTTCTTGT
Source organism: Mustela nivalis (assembly GCF_964662115.1). Classification (NCBI taxonomy): domain Eukaryota; kingdom Metazoa; phylum Chordata; class Mammalia; order Carnivora; family Mustelidae; genus Mustela; species Mustela nivalis. The sequence continues at coordinate 105,858 of NW_028136137.1, read as the reverse complement.
TTAATCCGGAACTTTGGTGTGCATTATCTTGAGGAATAGGATTTTGAAGTCCAGACAGACTAACAGAAAACTGATCCAAATGTGTGTGTTTATATTTCTGCTTTTGTTGTAAAAATCAAAGTGTGATTGCTGGTTTAAAATGGTAAAAGTAATAATGTTCATGGACTCTATTATAAATTTTCTAATTGTATGGGAAGAATCCAAGAAACATATAATTAATTGATTTGCAAATACTCAAAGAGCTACAGAATCAGGTAGTGGTATGTTCTGATTCAACAGCATCATAATGCAGCATTTTATGTGTGTGGCTAATGGATATTTTCATGAATGTTTGCTAGCTAGTCAGCCAATACAGAGAAATATTAGGTAGGGTAATTACTCACAGTTGTGTTTAATAAAATGAGAGAAAATGATCAAATGACACTAATAATAATAATCCTATAGCAGGCTAAATAATTCAATGATAATTACAAGCATAAATCCAGCTTTCTTCCCTGATTATGACTCTTCTCTCCTTTATCCTAATGGGAGTAGCAGATTGTCTGCTATGAATTGTGAAAACCCAGCAGTGACTTTGGCAGTGAAGGCCTCCCATCAATTTTGATAGGTTAAAATAATTCTGGTTGGTCTTGAGCAAATGTGTCAATTTTTTTTTTCTGTGTGTGTCATAAAAGAAAGAAGTAATAGTATATTCTTGCTGTTATTCCATGGAGCCAATAAAATCATACTGCCAACAAGAGGCTGTTGACACCGTAAGTGTGGTTAACTGTCTTGAAATACTAGGCCTGGAAATAAAATTCCAATATTTCACATAACCTCTTTTTTTTTTTAAAGAAAAAAACAAAACAAAACAAAACAACTATACTGCTTACATATAGGGCCCAGCTGTTGTGTAACTATTTTTGAACATATCTACTGTAAGTGTATATATATATATATTTTTTCTGTGCAATAAATTCATTTAGAGATAAGTTTGGATTGAAAATTATTTTGGGGGAAGCATGGTATTTGTGGCTAGTCTTACAAGTAAAAAGGACTAAAAGAAAGAAGAAAAACTTTTTTTATTACAGCATATTTACATCTGTCCAAAGTACTTATTTACTATCATACTGACTAATGTATAATACTGTACACAAAGAAAGAAGTTAAATGAGTTATAATTCAGTCGAAGTATAGCTGGCCATTTTAAAACTTACCACTGAATCTTTCTGGTATGAAATGTGATATCTGGCAATCTGGTCCAGTTCATTACATCAGGTCATTTGTACGTTCTTATTACCATTTTGATAGCATAGCACATTTTATAACCCAGACATTTTACAATGGAACTATGATGCATGTATTTTCAAAAGTATAGACATACATGAAGCTATGAGGTCAAAAAAGATGAATGTCCGTAGTACCATATAGACTCAACAAATAAAAGTGTCCAAGGCTCTGAGTGAGATTTATGAATATTGTATAAGATTAGGCCAACATGTGGTTTTGATATAAATCATCTGTTCTTAAATTAGAATTACAATCGTTGAGTACAGTGTTGAAAATGGCAGATAGATTTTAGCTATCTTTGCTCAGTAGGGAAAATGGAAAAATGTTTAGTTTGGTCAGATTTTCACTTAACTTCTGAAAAATCTTACATTTGAGAGAACCCTTCTGAAATAAGAATCCTTAAAGACATAACCCCTTTGGCACAAGTTTTCAAGAAACTTGTTGGATGTTGTAGACAATTATATGGCACACATACTGTTCTAGATGTTTCATGCCAATAATATGTAAGCCATACCAAGGCTACATATACATATAGAGATGTTCCTCAGCTTACAAGGGGGCTATGTACAGAGACACACATAAAAAAATTGAAAATGCATTTAATACCCCTAAACTATCAAATATCATAGCTTACCTTAAGCTTATTTAAACATACTCAGAGCACTTACATTTGCCTGCATTTGGGCAAAATCATCTTAAGCAAAGCCTATTTTGTAACAAAGTATCAAATATCACATGCAATTTATTAAATATTACACTAAAAAAAGAAGAATGGTTATATATAGAATGCTTGTAAGAATATCAGGTGTTCACCCCTGCAATCTTCTAGCTTACTGGGAGCTGTGGCTCACTGCCGCTGCCCAGCATCACAAGATGGCACCATACCACATGTCACTGGCCCTTTTTATAAAGACCCAAATTCAAAATTCAAAGTACAGTTTCTACTGAATCACTTTCACTTTCACATCATTGCCAAATATATCGTAAGTTGAATCATTGTAAATCAGGAGCCATCTTATTTGAAAGTTAAATCACAGTCACCCATATACACACAAAAAAAGGCCTTCATGTAGGGCCATCTATGGATCTCTAAACAACATAGCATGACATATCAACAGCAAAAAAATGGATGTGAAGGGGACAATTGCTTTGTGTCAGTACTCTGAGCAGTAACATACATGGCCTTACTCACCTAGCAGAACTCCAGAGCTAGCTGATGGCAAGGAATTTTACAAATGTTTGCTGAACAGATTAAGCACGATTCTTTTTAAATTAGTGTGCATATCTGTTTTCTAAAGATATGTTAATTTATTTTATTGACTTATTACAAAACCAAATAATTTCCTCTTATTTAAGTGGCAGGTAAATAGAATTCTTTTTAATTTAAATCAAATGGCTTTTTAGGGAAAATATACTAAAAATTCTGAAACTTGTATTGCTTATGAATCTTTTATTGGAATCCTTATCAAGTTGTATTTTTCAAGTTTTTCCTAAATAATCTTCAATGAATTGAAAATATTTTTTGGATATTATTCAAGGCTATTAACACACAATTTTACTTTGTTAAATAGAGTGCTAGCCTTTCAACCAAAACGTTGTGTCCTTTTTGTTTCCACTACCACATCCTCCATCTACTGACTGGATTCTCTCCCCAACTAGCACATATATACCATTGTCTATCTTTAGGATAAGTAAGGGTCATCTTTTGTCTTTATTCTATTCCTCGAATGCTTCTGAACTTGTTGAATTTTAATATAGTCACACCATAAGCATCACATATTGGATTCCCCTTTCAATAGTAAACAGGGCACAACCAGAGCATACCTTCAAAGCTATCAATATACTTTCTCTGATATATTACTTTTGTATTTCTGTACATTAAAATAATTAAATTATAGAACAAGAGTTTCAGGTGGTAGGTGTTGTAAGTTTTACCCAAACTGACTTTTGTCAAACTCGATTTTGTCATCATATATGTCAAGTAGTTTTCTCGGGTTTATTTTTAGAATATCCTTGTATAATGAATATTTACACTGATATCTAGTATAAAAGTCTTGCAATTTATTTTATAAACATTAAGATATTGAAAATCAATCTATTTCTTTAATTCATTGAAGACATTTTTGGCTTGTTTCCAGTACTTTCTTACTGGTTAAAAAATGAATTTGAAGTAGTCTGAATTTCATTATTATATGGCACTTTCCCTTTTTTTTTTTTTTTAGATTTTATTTATTTATTTGACAGACAGAGATTGTAAGTAGACAGATAGGCAGGCAGAGAGAGAGAGGAGGAAGCAGGCTCCCTGCTGAGCAGAGAGCCCGATGCGGGGCTCGATCCCAGGGTCCTGGGATCATGACCTGAGCCGAAGGCAGCGGCTTAAATACTGAGCCACCCAGGCGCCCCGGCACTTTCCCTTTGATGAATACAAGGCGATATTCTATATTAGCTATCTGAGAAGAATTTATTTTTTTAATTGTATTTATTTGTAAGAGAGAGAGTGAGAGAGAGCACAAGCAGGGGGAGCAGCAGGGTGAGGGAGAAGCAAACTCCTGGCTAAGCAGGGAATCTGTTGCAGAACTGAGTCCCAGGACCCTAAGATCATGACCTGAGCTAAAGGCTCAGGCGTTCAAATGACTGAGCCACCCAGGTGTCCCAATCTGAGAAGAGTTCTGTATGTTATTCCTATTAATATGCAGTTTAAAGTCTAGGTGATTAACTTAATATTTTAGTGGCTATTACATAGATAGCACTATGTTCCAGGCAGAGAGTAAGAAAGAAATATTAAATCAACCATATTCTATGCATTCTAAATGAAAATAATTAATCAATCATAAAAAATCCTTCTATTTATGGAATATCAACTTATAAGCTTTCCTCCAAATGAACAATGCCAAATACCAGAATAAAGGGTCATCTAATACAAATAAAGAATAGAATTAAAGAATTCTGGTAAGCCATTTAATTTTGAAAAATGGTGTTCTATTGTTGCTGAGTTGTGGTTTTCAGTTACATAATATCTGATAAGTGTAGAAGTAACATGAGTGTTACGTGAGATGAGAAATGGTATATAATTAAGATATTTTTAAAAGTACAGATAAATACAAATTTGTAAACATAGCATTATGGAGGAATAAAAATAAAATACACACTCTAAAGTGAATAAATCTTGCAAAGCTAATAGAGAAGTAAAACAAGGACAGTGCAAAAAGTGTGGTACATTTTTATGAAGTTCAAACAAATTCTGTGAATCCGTAGATGGACTTAAAGATACTATTATGTATCAAATATTGTAAAAATTAAGCAAGGAAATAGCAAACATAAAATAACCAAAGCATACAACCTTGGGTAGATACAATAGGTGTGATCATGTTCTACTTCATAAAGAGATGAGTTAATAGATAAATAGAAGTAACTAGACTTTTTAGAAGTTAATAAAACTTTGCCTGGTATTTCTTAGTAATATAAAATATGTGGTTTTCTAACAAAAACGTTTATCTTAAAAATATTTAAAAATAAATTTCAGGCTACTCATAAGGTTATATTTACTTTTCCACTGAAGGAAAAGCTGGTTGTTGTAGTTGTAGTTGTTTGTTTGTTTTAGTCTCCTCCTAGTTTATTATTATAATGTGGAATGAGGAATGTTAGATTGAAAAGTGAATTATTTTATAGACAAAAATCATTACTTGATTCACCTCCTGGTACAGCAGATGGAACTCCTGAAAATATGCCCTTTTGCCTTACAGAAGAGTAACAGTTATGCTTACTTCTGAAACATACTTGGTGGTGGCCCTAAATAGTGACACCATAGTAAACATTTTGAATATTTGCAATTAGCTTCCTCCATAAGTGTTCCTTCTTTTCAGGTCATGATCCCAGGGTCCTGGGATGGAGCCCCACATCAGGCTCTCTGCTCAGTGGGAAACCTGCTTCTCCTTTTCCCTCTGCCCTGCTTATAGTTCCTCTTCCTATCTCTCTGTCTGTCAAATAAATAAAATATTAAAAAAAATACAAGAAAGAAACAAAATGTTTTTAAAAGGTCTTTTTTTTAATTTTCTAGGGGTGCCTGGATGACTCAGTTGTTTAAGCAGATGTTTGCCTTTGGCTGAGGTCATGATTCCAGTGTACAGGGATCTAGCCCTGCATGGGACTACTTGCACCACAAGGAGCTTGCTTCTTCCTCTCCCTTTGCACGTGATTCCCCATGCTTGTGAGCTTCTTCTTCTCTATCTCTCTCTCTCTCTTGCTGTCAATAAACAAAATAAAATCTTTTACTAAATAAATAAATAAATTTCTAATCCTACTTTCACTTTAGGTCCCTTAACAAAAATTGCTACTGCTTTATTTAAAAAAAAAAAAAAAAGATAATTTAGAAAGATGCTTCCAGAGTTAAAAATCTGTTTTGTTTCTTTGTCAGGATTAAATATAGAAGTGCTTTAAAAAGTAAAAGAAAAAGTATGCTATATTAACACTAATCACACTATATCTTTGGTGGTTATATCAAGATAATGAAAAGTGATTTTAAAGCAAATTTTATTATCAGACATAAAGATCAAGTCAAAATTACAGAAGAGTAAAAGGATGAATTCATCAGGGAGTATAATAATTCTTGACTTTTAATATTTAATAACAGATTTGGGGATATATTGGGAAAAACTAAGAAAAAATCATAACTTCTACCTTAGAAGAGAAATGGAAAAAAATGTCAACACCCTTATTTTAAGATTATATAGACAAATGGTCATCAAATTGGTAAGATATGTAAGACTTGAACAAAATTATCAACTAACTAGATATGCTTGATATTACAGAACACTCCAAACAACCGCAGACTACATATATCTTAAGCCATGATATTCTTTGCAAAGGTCAACATTGATAATGTTCTAGTCATACATTGGTGTACCAGGAAAGAAGTAGCACTTTCTGGAAAGACACAGCTATCAAAGCTCCATTCAGAAACCGTAAAGATGAAGAATGGATTTGCAAATTATATATCTGATAATGGACATCTACTCTGATTATTAAAAAATGAAAAAAATTAAAAACCTTACTAATAACCAAACAGAGTATCCAATTTTGAAGAAAATTATTGAAGAGATATGTCACCAAAAGAATATGGATGGCTTATAAGCACATGACAAATTTCTCAACATTTAGACATTAAAGAAATACAAACTAAAATCATAAGGAGACATGCTTACATATCTATTAGAATGGCTAAAATTATAAAGGCTAATTGTACTTCGTCTGAGCTAGATTGAGAAGCAACAAATAATCTAAACTGTTGTTGGCATATATCATGATACCACCACTTTGGAAAATAGTTTGAAAATTTTTTTTAAATGCAAAATATGTTGCAGTTACACAAATAGCCATTTTACTTCTAGGCATTTAACCAAGAGAAACAAACCCTATGTTCATACAAGGACTTGTATATGAATTTCATAGCAGCTTTAAGAATTGAAAACAGTGGAAATGTTCATCAATATCCATCAATTGAGCAAAGACAAATTATGATCTATTCATTAAAGAGATTACTATTCAACATCAAAATGAACTATTTACAATTGCAGATTCTCAAAGTAATGATGCTTTTCTCAAAGAAAAGCCAGGCAATGAATAGTATATACTGTGTGATTCCATGACTATAAAAAATCTAGAAAATACAAATTTATATATAGTCACAGTCATCTAATATATTGGTGTGATTTTAGTGCCTTCTTCTGTGCTCCCATAGCTTCCTACACTTGGATCTCCGAGCATTTGTTACACCATGTGAAAATATGAACTCTTTTTCTTTATTCCGTCTTAGTAGAATAAGAATCCTTGAAATTTTATGGACATTTGAACTCTCAGTTATTAGCAGAAATTCTATCACACAGTAAGTTTCCAAATATAAAAGCCAGAGTTTTACAATGACTTCTAAGCTTTTACATGATCTAGCCACTCATTTAACCTCTGTGACCTCTTTCCCTGCTACTCTTCAGTCACTCACAGTGGCCTCCTTGCTATTCCTCAGATATGCCAGGCATGATCCAACCTTATGGCCTTCAAGATAGCCAATTCCTTTTTCTGGAGTGACCTTATTGCTGATAGTTCTGGGCAAATTCATCACCTTTCCATACCTTTGTTCAATTGTCAGCTTCATTGTAACTACCCTGATCTTCTTATTAAAAATTTTAACTCCCATCCCCTGCCTAGCAACCTTGATTTTTCTCACCCTGATCGAATTTTTCTTTTTCCCCATTTTACTCATCATTTTTTGAATGCACTATGCAATTTTTATTAAGGTTTATAGCTTTTAATTGTCTCACCCATGAAAATAAAAGTTCTACAAAGCCAAGTATTTCATTTACCAGTGTAGTCTGAAGTAATATCTGCCATATAATAGGTTCAGTAGACAACTGGTAAATTTCAAAATAAATTAATGTTGAGAGTATACTGAATTTCATAAGTCATTTCAATATTTTTTCCAAAAAATAAACTATGTAAAACATACTTTAAATTTACTTTCAAAATATTTTATAGCATATAATGGACAATATACATAAGCCTTAAAGAATCAATCATATAAATAACCATTTCATACCTGCTTAAAAACTGCATAATATCACACTCCTAGATCCTCTCTGAACGCTCTAAAATAACCCTTCAAAGGAAATACATTTTTAAAAATAACAGATTTTTTGGCAAATAATTTAATAAAATAAAAGTTTCATTCATCTATGTAGATCATAATAAATGTTTTTAATAAGCATGAAATTATAACTCTGAAGTGTGCTAAAATGAAACCACCTGCTAAGGGTGAGAGAACAAAAATAAACATCATTTTTCCAAATAAGAGGAATTTATTACCTTTGAATCCAAGCATGTGGATTTGTTCAAACTGGCAATAAAGGAATATGGACACAAACCATAGAAAGTCATATTTTAGATTTCTAAAAGACTTCGAAGTGAAGAGTATACATTTTTTAAATGCTACATAATGCTACATAATGAAAAGATGACAGGTTGTGACAAATAGCATTTTAAAAGCTCTACTCATAATGGAACGGAAGGTGTCATTTCCCTATAATTTTATATATATCATTAATTTACTATATCCGGATACAACATATTACCAAACAGATGTTCATCAAAGACTAAATCATTTTTAATGGAACATAATAATTTGAACCTACATCTATTAATCATTTTTTTTGATCTAACATTTATAGTCTCGCTAAACATTTTATCAATTGTCGACAAAATTCAAAAAAAATAGGATGAAAAGTCGTGTTTGGAAAAGTAGATTTTTTTTCAAATTTGCATTTAAATGAAAATATTTGATGATATTTTTAAAACTTTAAAAGTAATTTTATATATATCTGACCTATCAGATGATATAAAATTTTTGTATAAAATATGACATATTTTTTGATCTTGGTTGAAGGTATTAATAAAGAGCAACTGTTTGTATTATTTGTATTGTGATATCTTCGTTAATAAACATGAATAACTGGTATAAAATATGTTTTTTAAAAAATTTTATTTATTTACTTGACAGAGATCACAGGAAGGCAGAGAGGCAGCCAGAGAGAGAGGAATGGAAGCAGGCTCCCTGCTGAGAAGAGAGCCCACTGTGGGACTCAATCCCAGGAACCTGGAATCATGACCTGAGCCGAAGGCAGAGATTTTAACCCACTGAGCCACCCAGGCACCCTAAAATATGTTTTTTTTTTTAATATATATAGAATTATAGTTCTTGCCAAAATATGGAACTAGCTGGAACCGAATGCCTCCTTCAAAGTCAGCTCTGGAGAAATTATGCAAGTGTAATATGGAACTATTTCAGATATTAACCAAAAACAAAGAAATGATGATAAATTCCTTAAAAGACTCAAAGTTGCTCTTGACTGGTATGTTTCAAGCTCTATTCCTGGTTTGAAGACAGGTTTTAACAGGCCTGTCACTGTAGAAATCAGCTGGATGTTTAGAGGCTATCAGAACTGTACAAAAACCTTGAAGGGGTAAAGACTTGAAAATTCTTTAGAGAGATTAGCTCCCTAAGGCATTATTCCTCCACACATTTTCCTCCAATCAATTAAGACTGATGGATGAGGGGCACCTGAGTGGCTCTCTCATCACGTGGGTGGTGGGTTAAGCCTCTGCCTTCATCTCAAGTCATGGTCTCTGGGTCCTGGGAACCAGCCCCACATTGGGCTCTGCTCAAAAGGAAGCCTGCTTCTTTCCCTGCTTGCCTGCCTCTCTGCTTACTTGTGATCTCTCTCTCTCTCTCTCTTTCTCTCTCTCTGTGTCCAAGAAATAAATAAAATCTTAAAAAAAAGGCTGATGGATGATAAATTATGAAAACTGCTCCCTCCAAATGATGCTTCTTCATAAGGATTTAAGAATTTAAAATTGTAAGAATTTAAAATTGAAACTTGATCGTAGGATTTATCTTATAGAATAACATCAAGTGAAGGCAGTTATTATTAGTTCTGAAGTATTTGTGATTCTGAATTCTTGGCCTCATTAGTAAATTTATTTTTAAATTCTCCCATGGAGTGGTGATTGGCCTTCAGTCTCTCATTGATGTACATAATTGGGTCAAATGAGATGTGTGTGCCCAGAACTATACATAATCTTCTTTGTATTTCACTGGAGATGGCATTTCTGAGTTTTGTTCAATTGAATTTGGACAGATGTTTTAATAGTCACTTCTAGAGTTGGCCCTGGAGAATATCTTCCCTTTTTTCTCTTCCCGATTCTCTGTAAAACCCTGACTAATTCACATTATCACAGTGATATCACAATTCAAGTTTTTCCAAACACTATAGCTGCAAAATAGAAGGAAGCTACTCAGAATGTAATACTATTGTGAATGATTGAGAAAGAAAACATTATTATAATTAAGCTACCAGGTTTCAATGTATTTTATTGTTGTTTAGAAAATCCTAGCATACCCAGACTTTACAGAGATTTGATGATCCTAAGAGGAGCTGAACTCATGGACCAAAATAACTATGCACATAAAAAGTACAATTACTTACCTAAAAAAGGTGATGTGGTTAACTTTATATGGCAATTCAAGTGTTATTGGAACAGGAATTAAAAAAATAGCTTAGGGGCGCCTAGGTGGCGCAGTGGATTAAGCCACTGCCTTCAGCTCAGGTCATGATCTCAGGTTCCTGGGTTCAAGTCCTGTATCAGGCTCTCTGCTCAGCAGGGAGTCAGCTTCCCTCTCTCTCTCTTTCTCTCTCTCTCTCTGCCTGCTCTCCGTCTACTTGTGATCTCTCTCTGTCAAATAAATAAAAAAAGAAAATCTTAAAAAAAAAAAAAAAGAATGACTGTACTTTAAAAAAATAGCTTAAAAGGGGCGCCTGGGTGGCTCAGTGGGTTAAGCCGCTGCCTTCGGTCCAGGTTATGATCTCAGGGTCCTGGGATCAAGCCCCACATCGGGCTTTTTGCTCAGCAGGTAGCCTGCTTCCCTTCCTCTCTCACTGCCCGCCTCTCTGCCTATTTGTGATCTCTCACGGTCAAATAAATAAATAAAATATTTTTAAAAATAGCTTAAAAGTATATGATAAAATAATGATATACATATACAAAGAAAAGATACTATACTGTGAATATAAATTAAGTGAAAATTGTTGAAATAAAGAATACAATAAATGGAGACTAAGATGAATATAGCTGTAAAATGAATAAATGAGTTGGGAAAAACAAACAAACAAACAAATTAATGACTTTTGCCCAAATGCAGCAGAAGAGAAAAAAAAAATAAAGAAAATATTTAAATAAGTACTGAGATAAATTTTGGAGAATTAAAGAAAGATAAAAGATACTAGACTTAAAATGATGCCAAACATGAGAAATCAGAAACAAAACAAAACAAAAACCACACACACACAAAACCACTCATATACTTTATGGTGAGTTTTAAGAATATCAAAAACAGAGAAGAGCATAAATGATGCCCAAGAGAAGAACAGATCACCTTAAATGTACAAGAATAATACTGACAGCAGAATTCTCAATAGTAATAGCATATAAAGGAGACAGCTGGGTGTTTGTATAGATGGAAAAGATATTTGAAACTAGATATTATACATCAAGCCAAATTATTGATTAAATTTGAGAGCACAGTAAAAATACAATGAAGCATGTTAGGTCTTAGAACATTTATCACAGAGAGATACACATTTTAGAAAACTTCCTTGGAGAACAGCTCAATTTAGATAGAGAAAACAGAATTATGTACTCAAAGGCACATTTTGAAGGAAGGATTGAATATAGTCTGCACTGCAAATATTCCTTAATTGTATGTTCTGAATTTCCTAAATTTAAGAAGTATTTGTTCAAATATTTATCTTTAAATAAACCCTAGGAGACTTTTTCTTGGATTCTGGAAAATCAGTCCATTTGGATACAAATCTTCTTGTCACTGATGGAAATTTTGATATGATAGCCCTCAACAGTGGAATGCCTAATGTATTGTTACAGCAACTGTAATTTGCCAATACATGGGTGATGTGTGTGTGTTGTGTGTGTTTATTTTTATTTTTGATGGTTTTACTCTCTATGAGATTTTTAAGTAGACATAATTTTAATAAATTATGATTTGTTGAAATTTATCTGAGGTTATATATAATAAAATGAAATTTGTGTGAACTAAAGAAGTGCGTCTCCATTTTTTTGTTTTAAGAGTAGACTGGTCTTTTTTTTTTTTTAACTTTTTATTTTTTATAAACATATATTTTTATCCCCAGGTAGACTGGTTTTTAAAAATTGTCCAAAGAAGTACATTTTATTCATTATTAAATTTGATAATATACAATAAAAGTATTTATGGGCATATGGAACCATATCAAATTCTACTATTAATTCATATTAATAATTACCATAAGAGGAAAAAGGGATATTTTTCAAAATGAAAATTAGCGTATTTTTCAGAATATGATATAGTGTTATTCACTGAACAGAGGGAACAAATGTCAAAGTTTAACACAGTTTACAGAATGTTTTAACATAAATTGAAATTTAAATCTGACCAAATTTCACAGTTTTAAGTAAAATGGTAGCACTTTATATCCTTGAAAAGTGGTAAGTGACCCAAAACATTGCTTATAAAAACAAATTTAACACTTCACTAGTCTGAGATGGTTAAGTTATGGTACAACTTGCCATTGTGTATCATCAAATGGTATATTTTTTCTTTTGGTCTTGTCATTATATTTAGTTTTAGCCATTCTGGTAAGTGGGTAGTGATATCTCAGTGTCATTTTAATTGCATTTCCTTGATGTCTAATTATGTCAAAATATATTATTTTGATGTTTAATGTTCTGAGATTTCTCAGTTCAAGACCATGAAGCCACTTAGGAAAAATACAGTTGCAGATGCACTCATAGACCAACTCTTATTTAGAAATAAGAAGAAACATTACTACCCATTCCAATAAAAATAGACTTGTTATGCAGTAGGGATTTTATAAATTACCTGACAAAACTTATATAGTAAGATGAAATGGGACAGGCGGCTTCTTGCAGCTATATACAACATCATTTTAATTTCAATTTTCAGTATAATTTTTCCAAGGTACACACAGAATATATATTTAATGTAAATTGTGAACATTTTAAACACTGTATATGGAAATTAATCAGTTTTAAGTTTATAACAATCAAAATTAACGGAAGTTTATTTTAATTTAGTTAGCTTTCTCTGCATTGCAAGACAGAATAATCAAGAATTGGTAAGAAAAAAATAATCTCTGTAAAATTACCGGGGGTGCATTATAAAGTGTTCGGTAACCGATCAAACTCACAAGTTGGATTGAATGGCAAGTGATTTTTAAAATCTGGAACTCATTGTCAATTTTTTTTTCTTCATTGTGTCTTAATAAATTACTGTGTTCATTTGCATGGAAGTGAAGAAAAATGCATGACATTTCATCTCAACACTAACACTTTTAACTGGCAACTCTGAATGTACTTTACAGCAGTGTCACAAAGTAAAGATCAATGATGTTTCATGAAATATTTGTTATAATTCTCAAGGAGATAGGGAGTTTGTGCAAAAATGCAAATCACTTTGCGACTAAACACATTGTTTATTTCAGCTAATTTTAAGAAAATATGCTAAGACTCTCTCAAAAAAGGAAGCAATGATTTAGGTTTTCTTTCAAACTCCTTATCTAATCCTGAACCAACAGCACATAGTTCAAAGAGCAACTAATTTGAGCAGCTCCAATTTACACGTTTCCTAACAATGCTTAATTTAGTGGAATTTCTGTCCAATTATGTTAATTTGATGTAGTGAAAGACAAACATTCAAAAAGATCATCCTTAATTTATATAGATTGCCAAACTCTGCATTTTCTGAATGACGCCCAGGGACGTATTTTCAAAAACAAACAAACAATGGCAGAACCACTATTAGGTCATCTCTAGGCAGAAAGTGACTCAGAGCCTACATTACTCTCTCCCTGAAAGTATACTGTAGGCACTGAAACTACTACCCTGAGTCTGTGCTATCAAATCCCTTAAGTTAGAAAGTTTTAAAACACGTCTGTGTGGGAGTATTTCATTTACAGATAGAGATTTGGTTGTTTATACATGTTCATACTTGATTTTTAGGGTGTAAAAACTATGTCTTAAAATCCATGGTGGTTTTGAATACTGTTGGATAATTGTGCTAAAATGGTATATCCATTCCTTCTAGGAAACAGAAATTATAGAAAGGTAGTGCTTTTCAGATCTGACATCTTTGAGTCATTGCAGTTTCAGTATAAATGCAATAGGAAAAGTGACATTCATGTTTATGAAATTTTCTATAAATAAATTATAATGTACTGGAGGCCTGATATAAAGTGGGATGCCTAAACTTCAGTAAGATCTTGTTTTTAATTCAAAATAAATTTTATTTTTTATTTTTTTTATAATGTCCCTCAATTTCAGATAAGCACCACCGTAAGGTCCACTCCATTTTTTTAAAGATTTTATTTATTTTAATTGACAAATAGAGATCACAAGTAGGCAGAGAGGCAGGCAGAGAGAGAGGGAAGAGGAAGCAGGCTCCCTGCTAGGCAGAGAGCCCGATGCGGGGCTCGATCCCAGGACCCTGGGATCATGACCTGAGCTAAAGGCAGAGGCTTTAACCCACTGAGCCACCCAGGCGCCCCCAAAATAAATTTTAAATTGAATTATGCACCTCTAAGTTCAGAAACAATAAACATCAACCAACACAATTAATAAGTTCTATTTCTTGAAATTTCGGGAACATTGATAGTCTCATCTCCTAGAAGAACAACAGCTAAAATTTTTGGTCATGGATTCTTGCTAAAATATCACTTTCCCAAAGAAAATTAATGTTATGAATTTTCATTGATTGTTATTGATCATGAAGAATATAACAACCACGATAAAAAGAGTAGGAAAAACATGATATCTCATCTGTAAGGGCATGTGGAAAGTAGGAAATGCTAATAAAAATAACTACCATTATTTCCTAAGTTAACATAATATAACAGAACACAAATATTTCATAACAATATTTTCTAGGCTCATTCTGATAACTCTTTTCTACATTCAAATTTAAAGGTTGAGGCATGTGATATATATTACACAAAAAAACATCCCAAGCAATTTGTTAAGAAAAAAAAAAACTCTTAATAAAGGACAAATCCAAAGGAATTTTTTTCTAATTTAATTAACAAATTATGAATCGACTTACCTATTTCATCACAGTGTATCAGGCACCAATAATATTTTTTAATCGTCATACCTGATGCAATAGTTACCATCTTTCAGACATACTGATCACGAACAAGCAAACAAGAGCACCGTAGCTTAAGATCTACCTGCATAAATATAGGACTACTTCAGACAATCTCTTCACCACAACATAGCAATGAATAGAAATCATACATGCTCTGTAATGGACATACAGATGAGATAGAAGGGGATGGGTGTTAATGTATGCAAAATCTTTATTAATTACATTGTAAAACACAATATGGAAAAACAGAATACAATTTTAGAAATACCCAGGTCACCATCATTGTTTTATTTTTATATGTGTAGATAAGGAGTTTAATAAACAATCCATGACTATTCAACTTCTTATATTTTGAAAATTTTAGCAAAAGTAACAAACCTAGCAACTAGAAAATTGAATCTATCTGCAAAATACAGCTTTGCCAGCATCGTAGAGGAAAAGCAAAACAAAATAAGTAAGAAAAGTTTAACATTTCACAAGAGTTTTACTTTTATTTTTTTATTTACTATTTTTTATTTTTCATTTATTATTTACTTCTATTTTCTACTTTATTTTAATGAAAATGTCATGACCATAACATAAGAGCAGAATTAAACCAACATGAGAAATTATTTTTTCATAAGTTATAATAAACTAGCTTGGTGATTAATTCAAAAATTATATTACAAACTTCAGTGTTCTTGCAGTAAGTATCACTGCATAAACAAATGAGTCAGGAGTCATAAACTAATGATGATTCTAAATGTTATTTAGAGAGACATTCTGTTCTTAATATATTTCAAATATTCTACACAAGGCAAAGTGGATCCAAGTAATCTGTAGGCAAAATAAGATTTTAGAGAAGTATATATTTCCAACAGTATTTATAAAATATTACCTTTATGTAAGGCATCATCCTGGACTTTGTGGAAAACACACAAAGGAGTAAGAAGTGGCCCTTCAAGAAACATATCCAATATCAAGGTTTAACATGAAGCAGCATGTCTTCTCTAAGTAAAAAAACATTGTACCAACTGACTTTACTGAAACTTTATATTTATTGCTCTCGTTTTAGGTCATAGTGTTCTTCTGCATGCAGGCTGCTATAATGGACATGATATAGACTGAATAGCTTATAAAGAACAGGAATTTATTTCTCACAGTTCTAGAACTGAAAAGTTCAAGATTAAGGAATGGGCAGATCCAGGGAGAGCCCACTTCCTCATAGATGGCTATCTTCTCACTGTAAACGTACATGATGAATGAATCAAGAGAACGCTCTGGGGTCTCCTTTAAAAGGACTGTAATCCCACTTATGACATAATCACCTCCCAAAGGCCCCTATGTTTTAATACTATCACTTCCAGAGTTAGATTTCATAATATGATTTTGGGAGACATAAACATTCACACCATAGTATATATAAACAAAAAAAAAAAGACACAAAAACAACAAACAACAAAAATTATTTTAACCACCTATTATTTTCAACTACATAAAATTTTAATTTGTTTCTATATAATATTAAATAACTCATTTGAGTGATTCACTTATATCCAATGCATCTGAGTGCAATTAAATTTGCTTACCCAACATATCCAGCAGCACATTTCTTCAGACTATCCCATTTCCCACTTTACAAGATTTACCACAATTAGAAGACAGGGGATAGAGGATAGATAGATAGATGTATACATAAACACACTTGTACATACACATATGCATATTTTTTCCTGTTAATGACACTCATGCAAATAAAATTTAAGCTCAAGGAAACCTGTCTTGTGTGTTACTTAATATCCAGTTTTTAGTCAACATCCAAAAACAAATAATCCAATAAAAACATGGATAGAAGACATGAACAAGTGTTTCCCCAAAGAACACATTCAAATGTTCAGTAGATACATGAAAAGATGTCCATCATCATGTATCATCAGGAAATTGCAAAGCAAAACTAGAAAGAGATACCACCTCACACCTGTCAGAATGGCTAAAATCAACACTACAAGAAACAAAAGGTGTTGGAGAGGATGTGAAAAAGTAACACTTGTGGGGGCTGCCTGGGTGGCTCAGTGGGTTAAGCCTCTGCCTTCAGCTCAGGTCATGATCTCAGGGTCCTGGGATCAAGTCCCACATTGGGCTCTCTGCCAGGCATGGAGCCTGCTCCCTCCTCTCTCTCTCTACTTGTGATCTCTCTCTGTCAGATGAATAAAATCTTAAAAAAAAGAAAAAGTAACAATTGTGAACTGTTAGTGGTGATGCAAACTGATACAGCCATATTTGAAAACAGTATGGAATTTCCATAAAATTTAAAAATAGAAGTCCTTTGTGATCCAACAATCCTGTTGGTGTGTATTTACCAATGAATATAAGAAAACGTATTCAAAGGGATGCTAGCACCCCTATGTTTATAGTAGCATTATTTGTAAAGCTAAGATATGGAAAGAGCCCAAGTATCCATCAATTGATGAATAAATAAAGAATAAGTGGTATGTATATACAATGGAATATTATTCTGCCATAAAAAAAGACTGAAATCTTGCCATTTGCAATAACATGGCTGGAACTAGACAGTATAATGCTAAAAGTGAAATAAGTCAGTCAGAGAAAGACAAATACCTTTACTCATATATGGAATAAAAGAAACAAAACAAACAAGCAAAGGGGGAAATAATAAGACATAGAAAGAGAAAGAAAGCAAGAAACAGACATTTCATTACGGAGAATAAACTGATGGTTACTTGAGAGGATCTGAAAGGAGTGATGGATTAAATAAGTGATGGGGGTTAATTAGAGCACTTGTCATGATGAGCACCGAGTGCTAGATGTTATATTGTACCCATGAAACTAATACAACCATATATGTTAACTAACTGGATTTCAAATGAAAACTTTTTTAAAATCCCAGTTTTTAGCTCACATTCTGGCTTACAAAAGGGATTTAGTCAGGAATTTGGAGATTAGTTAATGATCAAATAAGGGGTGAACAGGCAGTTGTTAGATAAAATTACTATCCTTTCTGGCATGATCTTATACCTTTTATCTAGAATTACATTTAGCACTTTAGACTCTTCCTATTTTATTTTGAGTCATTAAACAAAAATTTCCTCAAAGGACCTTAGACTCCATCCAATTTGAGCAACAGTGTGAGAGAGGAAATGGTGTCCAGGAGGAAAAAAAAAGAAGATAAAACTACTTTTGTTTACTAGTGAATGCATAGTTCTTCCACAGAAGAAGCTCTAAATGGTCATGGCTCCAGCTTTATATGTGTTCAGTCATATGTTCAGAAGTAGGTAACACTATCAAAAAATATAAAGCATCTGAGATTATTTTCCCTTATTTGAAAGCTGGTGTATGAGTCTGCCGTGGTTTCTTGGGTGTTGATAGAAGACGCAGACTCATGGTTCAGAAATAATATAGTTTATTATTCACAGCAATAGAAGTAGCCAGAATATTAACAGTATTTGTGTGTGTGTGTGTGTGTGTGTGTGTGTTTGTGTGTTTGTGTGTGTGCGTGTGTGTGTGTGTGTGTAGGGGTGGGAGTTATATATCAGTTCTTAGCATCAGTTCCCACAAGAAGAATCAAAACAGAGGCAGATAATATTTGCAAACACAACAGGTTAAGTTAAAAAAAAAGATACTATTTCTGTCTTCCAAGTCTATTCAATACAACCATCTTCAAAGGATGGTCTAGAACAAATAATAAATGCAGAAATGTAAGCAACCAATTGAAAAGTGTCTCCCAAGAAACACACTTTGAGAGTCTTCATTTGACAAAAATACTATAGGATATTACATGGATCAGGTGCATTGAATACTGGAAGGTTAAAATTACAAGGGACCAAATATTTTTAAGCAGTTCTGGCATCCAGTAGAGTTCAAATAGGTTTTATAAGATTGAGAAAAGAAGCCATCAAAACCTGGGTCCAGGGACGCCTGGGTAGCTCAGTGGGTTAAGCCTCTGCCTTCGGCTCAGGCCATGATCTCAGTGTCCTGGGATGGAGCTCTGCATCAAGCTCTCTGTTCAGTAGGGAGCCTGCTTCCCCCTCTCTCTCTGCCTCTCTGCCGACTTGTGGTCTCTGTCTGTCAAATAAATAAATAAAATCTTAAAACAAAACAAAGCAAAACAAAAAACCTAGGCCCAATTTTCCCAAAAGCATGATTCTGATTCTAGTCTCTATGATGTTATCCCTTGAAGACAATGTCTCTAATTGAGTTGAATTAGTTTACTAAAGAGCATACCCCCATTTGTTGTAGGAGATGAACAATATGCAAGAGGCAAAATGCCACATGGAAGCCACCTGGTCATCAGTGGAATATAGAATCTGTTCCTTTGGGATGAATTTGTTCCACATTTGAATTCCCACTTAAGGGAAAATAAGAATGCCTTCTAATAGATTTTAAATAGGAAATGACAACGGAAGCTTATACAAGATTATAAAATGGGAAATTTCATTTAGATAAGCAATAATTTCAAAGTCATCTTCTTAATATTACAGACTCTTCACATAATCATAATTTTATTTTGGTATTATATGGTAATTTCAAATATAGTAAATATAAAGAATTTACCTCTGTAATTATAGCGAGTCTGGTCATAGTTTAATGGCAACAAAACTTCAAGTTAGAAGTATGGTCTACCAATTATGAATACATTTGGAAATGGTGTGTCATCTTCACTCCACTTGTCTCACTAAAACAGTGAGCCAAAAAAAGTAGGTCCAAGCTGTTTACTATGGTCAAAATGGGTTGCTTTTGCACTTGATAAAGAAGCAGTCATATTTTGGAAGAAGAAACTGAGGCTATTAATATTTTCAACTTATTTTCAGAAAAGGAAAGAAAGGATAATCTAAGCTAAAGCCAAAATCTTACACAAGGTGGCAGGAGAATGATCTTTTCCCAGATAAAGGGTTTTTCAACTTAGCCATGTTAGGAGGAAGAAGAGATGAGACATTGTGGACTTGACTAACGTTTGTACACTGTTCAAAAAGTTTTCAAAATAATATGTATTATTTTTCTTCTTTTAGTTGAGACAAACAAACAAACAAACAAACAAAAAACCACTAATGAGCTTACTTTTAAAAGGAGGTAAACAAGAAACTAGCACAGATTGAGTGTTAGGTATTGTTCCCCTCCTTTTTTTTTTTTTTATTATGTTATGTTAGTTGCCATACAATACATCATTAGTTTTTGAAGTAGTGTTCCATGATTCATTGTTGGTGTAAAACACCCAGTGCCCCATGCAATATGTGCCCTCCTTAATACCCATCACCAGGCTCACCCATCCCCACATCCTTCTCATCTTTAAAACCCTCAGTTTGTTTCTTGGAGTCCATAGTTTTTCATGTTTCATTTCCCCCTCCAATGCCCCCACTTCATTTTTCCTTTCCTTCTCCTAATGTCCTCCATGCTATTCCTTAGGTTCCACAAATAAGTGAAACCATATGATGATTGACTTTCTCTACTTGACTTATTTCACTTAACATAATCTCCTCCAGTCCCATCCATGTTGATGCAAAAGTTGGGTATTCATCCTTTCTGATGGCTGAGTGATATTCCATTGTATCCATAGATCACATCTTCTTTATCCGTTTGTCTGTTGAAGGGGATCTTGGCTCTTTCAACAGAATGGCTATTGTGGACATTGCTGCTATGAACACTGGGGTGCATATGGCCCTTCTTTCCAGTAAAATAGAGCTAGCCTATGACCCAGCGATTGCACTACTGAGTATTGACCTCAAAGATACAGATGTAGTGAAAAGAATTAGGTATTGTTAAAGCACACATGCAGGGGATAGAAGTTATGGTACAGAAGAGGGAAGGGCAACCATATGGCAGAGTAGAATAAAGTAGCTCAGGAAGAAATTAGTCATATCCAGATATTGTAAGGCATGTGGGGTTGGCAGGGAGAGCATGAGAAATCATGAGAGAAGAGAGAGAAAATGGACCAGGCAGGAGAGGTTTATAACATTTTAACATCTAAGGTAAGCATATGCAAAGCAGAATAGGGAAAGAAATAAAAGTTTTTATAAGACTCAATACATAAGGAATAACGTGGAGGACACTGGGAGATGGAGAGAAGTGTGCTGGGGGAAATCGGAGGGAGAGACAAACCATGAGAGACTGTGGACTCTGAGAAACAAACTGAGGGTTTTGAAGAGGAGGGTGGCAGGTGGTTGGGTGAGCCCAGTGGTGGGTATTAAGGAGGGAATTTATTACATGAAGCACTGGGTGTGGTACATAAACAATGAATTTTAGATCACTGAAAATAAATTAAAAGAAAAAAAAAAGACTGACTACAGACATGGACCTCAGTGTAACACAGATATGGAACTCACTGGAATACCAGCCACTTCCCACCGACACACACAGACTATGATAATAATAAATAATAATAAATAATCATGCAATTAAGAAAATTGCCTGCCGGGCGCCTGGGTGGCTCAGTGGGATAAGCCGCTGCCTTCGGCTCAGGTCATGATCTCAGAGTTCTGGGATGGAGTCCCGCTGAGCAGAGAGCCTGCTTCCCTCTCTCTCTCTCTCTGGCTGCCTCTCCATCTACTTGTGATTTCTCTCTGTTAAATTAATAAATTAAATCTTAAAAAAAAAAGAATATTGCCTGCCAAATAATTTTTCCTCTTTTTTATTTTTATGATTATTATTTTCATTTTATTTTTAAAGTTTTTATTTAAATTCCAGTTAGTTAAAATAACGTTAATATTAGTTTCATGTGTACAATATAGTGATCAATACTGCCATACAATGGCTTACATAAAAAAATGAAAAAAAATTTTAAAAGATTTTATTTTTAAAAACCTCTACACCCAAGGTGGTTTTCAAATGTACAACCCCAAGATCAAGAGTTACATATTTTACTGACTGATCCAGCCAGGCACCCCAACAAATAAAAATTTTATAAAATTGTTGAGTTTGTGGGAGTCTCATTTGCTCAGTCAGTTAAGTGTCTGCCTTTGGCTCAGATCATGATCTCAAGAGTCCTGGGATCGAGCCCCATATTGCTCATGCTCTCTCTCTCTCTGGCTTTTCCTCTTAAATAAATAAATAAAATATTTTTAAAAAAATTGTCGAGTTTGTTTAACTAGTTTTAAACTAGTAGACAGAGATGAAGATAAAGTATGATGTCATGGCAGGGAAAAATACAACTTACACGTTTTAAAAATAAAATGCGCAATGCAAGTTACATCACTTCTTTGATCACCACACTGGGACTTTCCCTACTGAGTTGTTGTAATGTAAGGACCTATTTTATATTTTTATATTTTAGCAAGAGGCTTTCATTGAGGTTAACCCTGAAACTGTCCTTGCTCCCCTTCCCCCAGGGAATTCACTTAAAAACAAGACCTGGAAATCAGCTCCAGGTAACAAAGCCCATATACAAGGGTGGGTCAGGCCAGGTGGAGACATCAATCAGCGGGAGGGGGGGTGGTGTTTGCATATTGTCTCCCTAGATACTAAGGAGTATGCCCCACTCCTCTGCCCTTTGGGAACCGTTTTGGCACCAATCCTAATCAAGGTGTAATAGGCTGGGTCAAATGTCTATACTAGGGTAAATTGAACCTCAATTGGTCACCTAGCCTCACTGTGGAGTTTCCTGTGTGTGTTAAAATCTCATTGGTCACCTGTGCGTGGCCAGGCCTGACTTCATGGCCTTTGCCCTTAAAAGCTAGACTGTGAAACAGTGAAGGGTTGCCTTCTCTCATAAGAGGTGTGGCTCTGAACGTTCAGTTAGATTCTTGATGCTTGGCATGAAATAAGGCTTTGCTTGACCTTCGCTTTACATCAGTCTCGCTCCTTTAATCATAGACCCATTATTGGGGCATAACAGTATTAATCTTATAGTTATAAGTTCACAATGCACCCATCATCCATTCTACCCCTTAACATTCCCCTTTGGACAGACCCATGATCTAGAACAAGCCTTATTTTATAGTGCCTTGTAGGAGATTTTTGCTGCTGCCTAAATTGCCTACTTTCCTCTCACCATTACCACGGAAATTGGGTCCACTGAAACAAAGGGGTAGTGTAAGAAATTAACAACTTCCATAAATCTCTTTAAATCATAAAGTATAAGATAGTGATACCTTTTTTTCTGCCACATAACCAATTTTTGCAAGAATAAGGTCATATAAGAGAATTTACAACACATGCTAGCATTATCCTACTGGACCCAGATCATTTGTATGTTTCGCTGTCTCTGAGAAATGTAGTTATTTACATGACTGAAACCTACAAACTGTTTGATATGACTACTAATATCACCTACATTATTTTAAAGCCTGTTTAAGGCTTCTGAAATACATAGATTTTATAAACACTTATTAAGCATCTTGTATATATCAAACACTTTAAAAATCTCTGCTTTAAAAACAAAACAAAAAAAACTCTACCTCAATGGAACTTTGAGTCTGAAAAAGATACAGGCAATATACAAGGCAACAGATAGAATAATTACATATTTGATTATATACTCCGAGGATGTCACATTAAATTGATATGAAAATGATGAGAAGGATCTGGATTTCTTGTCAAAATTTTTTGCCTTAAAAAGAAATTGATATTTAGGGAAGTTGTTACTGAAAGAGGTCCCGTGTCAACCAAAAATGTTAAACCATGATCTGACTAAATTTTCCAGTTGTGATCATTGCTTTGTTTAGCTGTCTTATATTAAGACTGAATTTAGTAATTCAGTCTCAGATTTCAGTAAGTCTTTTTTTTAATGATTTTATTTATTTATTAGAAAGAGAGAGGGAGGGGCAGAGGGAGAGGAAGAACCAGACTCCTTGCTGAGCAGGCAGCTGATGCAGGACTGGATCCTAGTACCCTGGCATCATGGCCTAAGCTGAAGGAAGACACTTAACCAACTGAGCCACCCAGGCACTCTAGACTGTAAACTTCTTAAAAGTAAAAAAGTTTATTCTTCTAGAAGTTCCACAGACATTTCTAACATCCATAAGAAAGCATGTACTGATGTAAAATGCCAGCAAATCAAATTATTTAGAAAAGAAAGAAAGAAAGAAAAGATATATCTGGATAAAGAGAAAAACAGAAAATCTAATAATACATTGAATTATTAGAGCAAAGAGTGGAGGAAGAGAAAATAAATATGAAATAGAGATTTCCACTAAAAGAAAAAAATTGAATAAGGCAGGAGATTTAGAAAATTATTATGACAGACTTGAGAAAAAAATAAAATAGGAATTTTTAGAAAATAGCAATGAATGAAAAGGTAAATTGTTCCTACCTCTATAATATTAGCTGTTTGTTGTTTTTGTTGTTGTTGCTAATTTACCTATTTAAGCTAATAAACAAAGAAAGGTTTCATTTAGGGATAAGGTTTCTATATATATATATATATTTTTTTTTCCATTTAGGGGTAAGGTATATATATATATATATATATATATATATATACCTTATATATAAATTTTCATTGTTAGAAAATGTGTCACAGAAAGTGTTTAAACTTTAAGATACAGATGCAACATGTAACGAACTACATTGTTTGAACGTCTTATTTGTAAATGCTGTTAGAGGAAACTTGGTGGAAATGTCCTTATGTGGTTGTGTTTCTGGAACTAAGTATATTTATTAATAAGGAATAGTTTAAAATTATGAAATGACCAGGAGTGGACAATTTTCCTAATCCTATCAGCTCTTTGCAGCTCTTTTATTAGCCCCCTTCAGGAATACCAGCTTTATTTATCTAATTAAATTTTATATTAATATGCTTTTGACTTTTGGCCTTTCTCTTCCTTCTGTTCTTTTTTTTCCCCTAAATTACATGTTTCTGTTTAACAGCTACTATCAATTCTTTGATATGAATTCTCAGCATCAATGGACTAACTCCAGAGATGAAGCAGCATCAATGTTTAGAAGCGAAGAATACAAAGCCTTGGGCATCTGGATGGCTCAGTCAGTTAAGCATCTGCCTTCGACTCAGGTGGTGATCCCAGGGTCGTGGGATGGAACCCCAGTTTGAACTTTCTGCTCAGCTGGGAGCCTACTTCTCCCTCTCCCTCTGCCTGCAGCTCCCTTTGCTTGCGTTCTCCCTCTCTTTGTCAACTAAATAAAATAAAGTAAAATAAAATAATGTAAATAATACATTTATTTATTTATTAAAATGCAATTATTACACAATACATAATGTATTGCATAATCATTATAATAATGATTAAATAATTTATTAAATATTTATATTAAATATATCGATTTAATTAAATAACTATTTTTTAGAATTTAAAATATTTCAAATTTAGATTTTTAAATATTAAATCATTAATTTAATAAATAAATATCTAAACATAATAAAATAAAATAATTTATTTATTAAAATGAATAAAATAATGTTGTCATTATCTGAGCATGTATTTTTAAATAGTCTAAAAGAACCATCTAATACAGTCTAAATACCTTGAGTTCAGATATTTATACTAGTTAACCCAGACACTCAACCCACAGACAGTTTCAGAACATTTGTTTTTATCTACGACTCAAAATACGATTGTAATGTATTTATTTATAACTTTGACATAGCAAGGAAACTTGGAGGAAAAGGAGACATTTGCTTTTAATATTTGAAAATTATTTTGTTGATTTAAAAAAAAATAAAAACCTTAACACATGAGCATTTCTTCTTAAATAACACTGTGAAGTTTCTGAGTCGCATTCTATTAAAAGTGCTGATAAAATGGCCTCAGTTACTCTTTTAAATTATCAGCTGAATGTGTAACAAATGAAGTAGAGAGCTTTTTAATTATTTATAAATGTATTGCTTGTGGATGGAGTGCCACATAGAGTTACCTCTCTTTTTGGCTTTGTTTTGTGAGCAGCAGTGGAATCTATGAATGAGATTAAACATAAGGACATTCACAGAAATTCTTAATGAACTTCTGGGGAAGGGCAATAAGTGCAAGGAAAACCTGCAGCAAGACTAATTACAAATTTCAAGTGGTCATCGCTTAATTATAGAAGCTTTTAAGTTCAAGTAATCTATCTTTTTTATGAGCCTATCATGTTGTATTAATTACCACAAACTGCACTCTTGAACACTTATCTTTTCACATATTTCTTATTCTTAGTACTTAACATTACCCTTATGATTGATAAGTAAATGGATTTTACTGACAATGCATTTATTTACATAAATAAATAATGCTGTTTATATATATAAAAACAATTGAATATGTGTATGTGTTCAATGAAATTTTTTTTTCAAATTAACATCTTAATTCTACCACATTGGTTACAAATAGATATAGACTTTATAGATTCATCAAATATTTTATTCTCAAATTTATATCTCCTTTGTGAAGTAAATGAAACTGTATATATTAAATATAATCCTATCACATGTAACAGTTACTAGTGCATCCCAGGACATACATAGGTCAGGTCCTACTCTAGGCATCACGGATAACTGGATTTAACTTTCTATCCTAGGAGTCTTCTGAATATTTCTGTGGCTTTTATACTACAATCAGGAGGAAGAATTCTTTTGCTAAAAGCTTCCAAATCACTATGTGAGTAGATTATTTGTAGACTAGTGATATAATGTTATAGTTTCATATGTAAAGCATGACAAAATAAAATGCTATTGCCATATTTAATTTGTTCAGTAAAGCATTCATTTAGTTATCAAGCATTCATTTGCTTTTTTTAAAGATTTTATTTATTTATTTGACAGACAGAGAGCACAAGTAGACAGAGAGGCAGGCAGAGAGAAAGGAAAGGAAGCAGGGTCCCTGCTGAGCAGAGAGCCTGAGGTGGGGCTCTATCCCAGGACTCTGGGATCATGACCTGAGCAGAAGGCAGAGGCTTTAACGCACTGAGCCACCCAAGAGCCCCAAGCATTCATTTTCTTTATACAGAAGAGATAGAACAATATTATATAGTAGAAAATACAGTAAATAATCTAGAAACCTTGATCATTTTTTTTTGGCAATTTTAGAACATAAAATTAGCTAAAGCTCAAGTGCAAGTTATATTTGTATCCTAGGAGGAAAAGTTAATTAAAAGTTTGTTTATTACCATAGTTTAACACTTCAACAAAATGATAACGAGTCAAAAATTAATGAATATATGAAGTATACAATAAAAACAATAATCTTGAGTGTATGTGACTCACTGTAGGTATTGATAGGCTAGAAATCAAAGGGAAAGTATCTATAGGGTTTGTTCAGTTCCATGCTCATCAGATTAATAGGCTTTCTCATATTGCTTCCTTCATCACATTAATTTGTCTAATGAAGTTTTCAAGAGTTAAAGACAGTGATAGGTTCATGGCTGGAGAGAAGGTACAGAATCTAAGATAGTTCAGCAGTGCTTATTATTTAAGAGAAAGACAGCATGGGAGGTGAGGGGTGGAAGGAAAGGGATAAGAAGAGAGAATCTTAAGCAACCTCCTTGCCCAGCACAGAGCCTATAGGGGCTTCATCTCATCGCCCTGAGATAACAACCTGAGCTGAAATCAGATGCTTATCTAATTGAGTCACCCAAGTGCCTCATTTTTTTCCCTGTATCTTTATTTTCATCTCTTTCTGTAACTGAGTTTCCCTTCAAAATCAGGACTTGCATACACAACCTAAATAATTATTTTGGGATTTGATCACATGGAAGAGGAGAGAATGAGAAGAGCTAAGTGGTCCAGGAGAAACATATATGAGTTCAGACTGAGTGGATTATGATTGTGGACAACTGAGCATCAATCCTAATGTACAGAATACATCTCAGAATTATTTTCCTGAAACAAGAAAGAATCTGTTTAACCCACTGGCTTCTGCATCCTAACCACAGTGGTTAAAATTCATCCCAGGAGTAATTAATGTCCCTGACTTTTCTATTACTGGGCATGAGAGAGGAGCTGAGTGGGCTTGGTCAGTGTCCCACCTAATGAAAGGCAGAGCAGATTCAGGCAAAAAAAAAAATTTTTAGTTCTTTCCAAATTAGATTTAATGGGATTCTCTTTTTCATTCATGAATTCATTTTACATTTTATATTTTATCGATTTTTCTAAGCTTTGGCCAATATTCACTGCATTTTTGAATAGCTTTTATCTATTATTGTAAATCATTTTTCTGCTACATTTGTTTAGTCATGGTTATCCATTTCTTCTTCCAAGTTTTTCAGATATGTGATATCAATTTCCAAATAAATTATTTAAAATGTTTATTTTTTATACTAAACTTCTATGAAAAACATTGATATATGTATTATGGCATATTGTTCCCCTTTCAACTTATTTTTTAAAATGTGAATGTGCCTTGGCGAATATATATTGTTTCATTTTATGTTTATGTAGATTCTTCATAATTTTCCCAAGTTCATTGGCTTATGGTTTATATTTTTTTAATAATTTTCCTACTGCCAATTAATAGATTTTTTTCCATTACCTTGTCTAAGTTGCTATTGCCATTATAAGTAAAAAGCATCTGGAAATCTATATCCCTGTCCAGTTTCCTCAAATCACTCATTATTTTCAGGATCTAGTTGGATTTTCTTACAGGTTCCAGGTGGACAAGCTTTTGTACTGGTGCTAATTATTATTTGTTTGTTTCTGGCTTCCTGCATTTACCAGCTTAGGAATCATTTTTAACAACTATGATGAAATGAGGCATCATATTCTTATTCTCAACTTCATTAATAATGATCTTAGTGTAACATGTCCTACAAGATAATAATAGATACATGTAAAATAATTTCATTGACCAAAAAAGTGGTGGAAAATGTAAATGGCAACCAACTAGTCATTTCAAGTTGAGCTATTTTTTTCCCCCTTTATCTTTCTGTCTCTTTAATTTCCTGTAGCACATTCCAACAAAGTATATTAAGGTGTTTTATATGCACATACATAGAGATCATCATGGAGTCTAAATCTAATAATTCCTTGTCAGTTTTAAATATTTTAAGTATTGTTCATTCCTATGTCAGTTGTCTATTAACTTTTCCTCCACACTGCACTTAATTGCAAGGAAATATTTAATTTTAATATAAATTAATTAATCACTTTAATAAAGATTTTTACCTTATGGATTAATCTTTGATGCTTATTTCTTAATTTTTTTAACTTTTAAAATTTTATTTATTGAGAGAGAGAGTGAGAGAGAGAAAGAACAAGTGCAAGCAGGGGAAGCTGCAGAGGGAGAGGGAAAAGAAGAAGCAGGTTCCCCACCAAGCAGGGAGTCAAACTCAGTCTCAGGGCCTTGGGATCATGATCTGAGGTGAAGGCAGAGGCTTAGCTGACTGAGCCACTGAGTCTACTTGTTATCTTTGATATTTAAGGAAATACTTTATCATCTCTAATTGCTCCCCTATGTCACAAATACAGTTTTGTCTATGGTGCTATTAATTTTATTGTCTTCAAATGAGACTCTTTTTCTAGAAGCATTTTTAATTAGTCTATAATTTAGTTTTTATACATTTCATTTAGTATTTTATTTTATCTTCATCATCTCTGAGTATTCCTGACCAGTACTCATTGGTCAAATCTTTCTTATTAATCTATTCCAAAAATTTGCTTGTTTCCATAATATTTTGTTATTACTGCTGCTGTTCTTAGGTTTTGCCTTTATATTCTTTTTGTTTTGTTTTGTTGTTTTATGCTTTGGTGTTTTGTTGTATTGTTTTGTTTTTCTTTTGAATTAATACAATTAAACCTTTAGATTTCCTTCATACCTTTAATTATTGTCACATATTTTCACAAACGATATTACCATAGTACAGTAATTCTAAATATTTCTGAATTAGCTGTATTATTTCTTTTTAGGTATAAAGTTAACTTCCAGTTACATGGACTTAATATTTTGGTCATTCTATTCTAGTTTTATTGCCTTATCATTGGAAAATATAGCCTGATACTTAACTCTAGGGAATGATGTGGGAGAGCTAGGTCCTTGTCTCTTGGAGTCAAGGAAGGAATCTCGTGGGCAATGGAGAGTGAGTAAGTGACAGAAGTTTATCAAGTGAATATATAGAAAAAGTTCTCACAACTAAGAGGGGTCCCCACTCAGTTAACAATGAGTGCCTTCAGGGTTTATTTTTTATAAAAAGGTAACCAGGCAACTTTAATCCTTTTAACATCTCTATCAATAACTGCTGCAATGGCTTACCTCCTTTTGAGGGTCTGATTATTCTTTTTTGGTTACAGGTGTTTATCATAGAGACACCCACCCCACATGACCCACCCCATACACCTAGGGCAGGGTGGTCCTCCATCCTACATGCCTAGATCAGGGTGCTCTTCCCGGGGTAGGGTGGTCCAATTTATCTCTTTACCACACCACATTTTGGGGATTTCTGAGAGCCTGTTCACAAAGTTCTCTATGGATCTCTTCCTCCCTAGCCCCACCAGTCCGTTACTCATTTTGAGAGTTGATATTACCAAAGTACTGTAATTCTAAAAATTTCTGAATTAGCTGTATTATTTCTTTTTAGGTATGAAGTTAACTTCCAATTATATGAATTTAATATTTTGGTCATTGTTTTCTAATTTTATTGCCTTATTCTTGGAAAATATAGCCTGATATTTAACTCTAGGAATTTATTGGCATATACTTCTGGCCTAAATAATGGCCTGTTTGTGTAAATGTTCAACTTATGCTTATATACTTACTGAAGACTATTGTTTTGGGGTCAGGATGGCTACATTTATTAATAGATCAGGACTATTAGATTCTCTAAATTTTGATGTCTCTTAATTTAATCTAATTAAATTATCAGTTAATGAAAGAAGTTAAATTTTTTATGTACTACTGCATCTACACTTATCAAAGTCTTTTTAGACAAGTATGTCATCCTGTTTTTATACCAAGTCTTACATTAAAAAAATCATACTATCTGTAATATTATTTATTATTATTATTATTATTATTATTTGTAAAGATTGTATTCATTGGGGGTACGTGAGTGGCTCAGCCAGTTAAGTGTCTACCTATAGCTCAGGTCATAATACCCGGGTCCTGAGATAGAGCCCGCAGGGGGTTCCCTGCTCAGTGGGGTGCTTCTCCCTCTCCCTCTGTTATTCCCCCTGCTGTGTGCATGTTTTTCTTTTCTCACTCTCTCTCAAATAAATAAGTCAAATTTAAAGATTATCTCTCTCAAATAAATAAGTCAAATTTTTTTTCTCAATGGGAGGGAGAAGCAGACTCTCCACTGAGCAGGGAGCCTGATGCAGGGCTCAATACCAGAACCCTGGGATCATCACCTGAGCTGAAGGCAGACACTTGAACCGACTAAGTCACCCAGGCACTCCAGTTGTTTATTTATTTATTTTTATTATGCATATGTTTTATCTCTCTTTTCTTCAAGTCTTTTTTTCGATCTTTTTACTTTTTTCATAAAACTGAATTATTTCAAGATGACTTGGTCATCCTCTTTTCCCCTACCCCATAGGTCATAGATACATTTTAACTGTTAAAATAATATTAGTATTTAAGTGCTGCCTACACAAATTAAGGCAAATTAACTGTGGTCTGTATTCCTGAAAATTTTTTTTATTATGCCTTCCTATTCCAATGACATTTTATAAGGATCTAAATGTTTACATTTGTGATTATTTTTTTCAAGATAATAAAGCTATTACTTCATTCTTTTTTATATCTGATGTTATTTAAAAAATTTCTGTCAGTCTGATACTTGTCTCTTTATTAATGAATTATTTTTTTTCTCTCTAACACTTATGATTGTTTTTTTTTTGTCTTTGGTATGTATGCCCTAGTTTGGGATTCATAGAGTCAACTATAGTTATGAATATTTTCTTTCTTTTCTTGTATGTAAGTTTTAATCCAGTGTCTTGACTATTTTATGCTTGAGAAACAGATGTACATTAATATTCAAATATTTCTTTCCTTTTTCTTCTTTCATTTAAAAAAAGTCATTTATTTTATTTTATTTAAAAATATTTATTTATTTATTTGGAGTAGAGAGAGAGGGTCATGAAGAGTGGCTGATTATATACTTTCAATTTGGGAGGAGGTTAGGGATAGCACAGGCCTCCAAGGTATTTTATAAACAAGGTTTCCAGGACCTTGAGGGGGCTAGCTATTGTTAGGGAAAGGTCATTTATTACTATTTAGTAAAAACTTAGGGAAGAGACTCTTCTGATGTGTATCAGTGGGTATATGCTTGGGAGATGATTGCCAATGTAGATCTTGAGGGTAGCGGTGGGGAGTAGAGATAAAGAAGTTTCCAAAGTAATTTTTACATGTGAAAGTAGATTTTCAGTATCCTGGGGGGGGGGTGGACTAAGAATGCTTTTTGCCCTGAGTGGATGTGTCCACATGGAAGCAGCTGAGTCCCCAGAGGAACTTCAAGGACTTGTCAACAGGCTATGAGTAGTAAGGAAATCTAATTTTTTCTCTAGCTTTTGTTCCACACACATCACCTACATCTTACACCTCTTTTATATTGATAATTTTAATGCTTTGCTGGTATCCAGATGACTATATCCTTATGTGACTTCTTATCTCTATTGAATCCATTATGTATTCTATCCATTGTATTCTTAATTCACCTAGATTACATATATTTAATCTATTAGTACCACTAGGTTCTTATTCTTGTTTTCATTTCAAAATCTTTTCTTATTTCCTTACATTATTTATTGGGTATATTTTAAATCCCTGATATACTCACTTATTATATCTAAGCTGTCAACCTTATTCTTATTTTGAGGTAGCTATATCTTTTTGGGTTTTAGGACATCATACCAACAATGCCAAATAATTTTCAGACAACAGCAGGATCTCCAAGAATTCAACTAAATTCTGACACTATCTACCTGAACATAGCGTAAGATTTCATCAGTTAAGGGATCAGTCCTCCAAGACTATCTCCAACCCCATCTCAGATGCCAGTCTCACTGTAGGCCCCAGGTTATTACCTGTGCTTGTGACTGAGCAACTACAGGTTGGAGGTCCCAGTGGCCTACTTCTTTCATTCTTTTAATTTGCTACAGGGACTCACAAAACTCAGAAAAGTACTTACTTTATGTTTGCCAGCTTATTAAAAGATATAATAGAAGATTTAAATCAATAGATAGATAAAGAAGTGCACAGGGCAAGGTATGGAGAATGGGCACAGAGCTTCTATTACCTTCTGTAAGACTGCCACTCTTCCTGCCTTTTCATACATTTAACAAACTAAAAGCTTTCTGAACCCAGTCCTTTCAGGTTTTCTGTGGAGGCTTCATGACATAGTCATGACTGACTAAATCATTGTCATTTGCTGATCTAATCTCCAGCTCCTCTTCCCTCCCCAGATAATCCTGAATTGGGAGGAAGGGGAGGCATGTTGGGCAAAAAGTTATGAAGGCTTTCACCAAGTGGTTGGTCCTTCAGGCAAAGAGCCCTTGCCTTGAGTGAGGTCTGAAGGTCACTTCATTAACATAACAAAACACACCTCTCTCACCCTTATCACAGGAAATTCCAAGAGTTTTAGGAGCTGTGAGTCAGTAGCCATGGTTGAAAACCAAATATTCAGATGACCAAAATATATTTCTTGTAAACCACTATATTACACTACATGCTTAAGTATTTAATTATGTGATCTTTTAAACTAATATTTTTCTAAGGGTCTAAACTGTTCTGTCAGTAATCTGGATTGGGGAGTGATGTATTGCCAAATTTCTGTCGTTTCAGTCCAGGAAGTCAAAGAGAAACAACAGGAGAGCCCCTTAGGGCAGGAAGTTCAAAGTAACAATGTTGACTACTACTCCCTTTGCTTGATTTTTTTTTAAACAAGCCAATCATCTCTTCAGAGTTGCAGTTTAAAGCCAAGAACATGCGGAATTGGGAGAAAAAAATAATTAAATTTGGAGACTTGCAGAGGTAGAATCAGAGTAGTGAAAGCCATTACAGTAACGGAACTAACTGAGGTCAGTCTTTGGTGAATCACAGAAACAGGTGGAGTTGTCAAACAAAGGAATCTTTGTTTACAACATACAAGGAGATCACAGGGAATAAGTTCCAAAGCCTTGACTGTTTGAACAGGAGAGAGATTTTTATTTAGTATTTAAGATGAATACTCAGAAGGGAGAGTTTTATTATCCCGTGTATGGTTGGTCATAAGGTTGTGGATGCATGCACATCCACATATGTATTTGTGCAATATGTATTGCATGTTCACATGAATGAAGCTTGTATTCCACCGAGGGCAGAAACTTCAACGTTAGAATAAAGCAGAAGTAACTGTTGGACAAGGGAAAGGGACTCTGCAGGCTTCAAGAGCAGATATAAACTAGATGGGGTCTTGGGCTCATTTTCTGGAACAAGGAATGCAAGGCCTTGATTACTTTTGAAATAGCACTAGGAGTTTTACCACTGATTTATTGTCTCAATAGCTTAGGCTATTTCCTGGTCTGGTGGTGACTGTTAGTTTTCCCATTGCCTTGTTCCCTCAAAATCCTTAACTAGTGAGGTTTTTGCATTTCTTTGTAAGAACCTCCCAGGAAGTTTTGGAAGAAGTGTGCTTGGGCAAGTACACAGGTGGGGTATAGATCATTGAAAATAGCTGGGGACAAAAAATGACTTTTCTCATGTCAGGAAAACTATATCTCATCTTTAATTTTCTGGGAACCTCTAACTCTTTCTGCTGATGTTACCAGCAGGCATCTGAGATATTACTGATTGTTCTCTTGAACCTAAGGAAAAGGAAATGTAGAAAGCAAAAGACAAAACTTTAAAATCTATCCTGCAACTCATCAATTCACTGCAGCCACCTCTCTGTCTTTCCCTTTTTCTTTTTCTCTCTTTCTCTTTCTCTCTCACTTTATCTCTCACATACGCACAACACACGCAAATCGACTTAAAACAATTTTTAATTTTCCCTATTCCATTTTAATATACTTGAGGCATGATCATTTTCTTAGTAAATAGAAGAAAAAAAAATCTAGGATTCCATCATTCTGTGTGATTAAAATATTGAGGAATTTACTTCCAATAGCACTTATAAAAACATATTTTATTTAAGTAATATTATATAATCAGGTGCCTGCATTTTTCTTATTCTCCAACTAGTGTTATTTGGCAATTAATATTTTGTCAATCAATGTTCCCCTATATCTGAATGTGTGGGCAGTGAGAGATGAGTGAGAGGCAAGGATGGTGAACACTCCCAACAACTGCAGACTACATATATCTTAAGCCATGATTTTCTTTGCAAATGTTCTAGTCATACCTCCGTGTACCAGGAAAGAAGTAGCATATTTCTTGAAAGACACAGCTATCAAAGCTCCATTGAGAAACCGTAAAGATGGAGAAGGGATTTGCAAATTATATATATGATAATGGACATCTACTCTGATTATTAAAAAATGAATAAAAATAAAAAACCTTACTAATAACCAGAGTATCCAATTTTACATGTGAAGGAAATAATGGAAGAGACATGTCACCAAAAGTATATGGATGGCTTATAAGCACATGACAAATTTCTCAACATTTAGACATTAAAGAAATACAAATTAAAATCATAATGAGACATGCTTACATATCTATTAGAATGGCTAAAATTATAAAGGCTAATTGTACTTCATCTGAGCTAGATTGAGAAGCAACAAATAATCTAAACTGTTGTTGGCATATATCATGATACCACCACTTTGTTAAATAGTTTGAAAATTTTTTAAATGCAAAGTATGTTGCAGTTACACAAATAGCCATTTTACTTCTAGGCATTTAACCAAGAGAAACAAACCCTATGTTCATACAAGGACTTGTATATGAATTTCATAGCAGCTTTATTTGTAAGAATTGAAAACAGTGGAAATGTTCATCAATGTCCATCAATAGAGCAAAGACAACTTATGATCTATTCATTAAAGAGATTACTATTCAACATCAAAATGAACTATTTACAATTGGAGATTCTCAAAGTAATGATGCTTTTCTCAAAGAAAAGCCAGGCAATGAATAGTATATACTGTGTGATTCCATGACTATAAAAAATCTAGAAAATACAAATTTATATATAATCACAGTCATCAAATATATTGGTGTGATTTTAGTGCCTTCTTCTGTGCTCCCATAGCTTCCTACACTTGGATCTCCGAGCATTTGTTACACCATGTGAAAATATGAACTCTTTTTCTTTATTCCGTCTTAGTAGAATAAGAATCCTTGAAATTTTATGGACATTTGAACTCTCAGTTATTAGCAGAAATTCTATCACACAGTAAGTTTCCAAATATAAAAGCCAGAGTTTTACAATGACTTCTAAGCTTTTACATGATCTAGCCACTCATTTAACCTCTGTGACCTCTTTCCCTGCTACTCTTCAGTCACTCACAGTGGCCTCCTTGCTATTCCTCAGATATGCCAGGCATGATCCAACCTTATGGCCTTCAAGATAGCCAATTCCTTTTTCTGGAGTGACCTTATTGCTGATAGTTCTGGGCAAATTCATCACCTTTCCATACCTTTGTTCAATTGTCAGCTTCATTGTAACTACCCTGATCTTCCTATTAAAAATTTTAACTCCCCATCCCCTGCCTAGCAACCTTGATTTTTCTCACCCTGATCGAATTTTTCTTTTTCCCCATTTTACTCATCATTTTTGAATGCACTATGCAATTTTTATTAAGGTTTATAGCTTTTAATTGTCTCACCCATGAAAATAAAAGTTCTACAAAGCCAAGTATTTCATTTACCAGTGTAGTCTGAAGTAATATCTGCCATATAATAGGTTCAGTAGACAATTGGTAAATTTCAGAATAAATTAATGTTGAGAGTATACTGAATTTCATAAGTCATTTCAATAATTTTTTCCAAAAAATAAACTATGTAAAACATACCTTAAATTCTCTTTCAAAATATTTTATAGCATATAATGGACAATATACATAAGCCTTAAAGAAACAATCATAGAAATAACCATTTCATACCTACTTAAAAACTGCATAATACCACACTCCTAGATCCTCTCTGAACGCTCTAAAATGACCCTTCAAAAGAATTACATTTTTAAAATAACAGATTTTTTTGTCAAATAATTTAATAAAACAAAAGTTTCTTTCATCTATGTAGATCATATTAAATGTTTTTAATAAGCATGAAATTATAACTCTGAAGTGTGCTAAAATGAAACCACCTGCGAAGGGTGAGAGAACAAAAATAAACATCATTTTTCCAAATAAGAGGAATTTATTACCTTTGAATCAAAGCATGTGGATTTGTTCAAACTGGCAATAAAGGAATATGGAGACACAAACCATAGAGAGTCATATTTTAGATTTCTAAAAGACTTCGAAGTGAAGAGTATACATTCACTTCTCACTTATTGCTCCTACATATTCATGAATTTGAGAGAAAAAATAGGCCCTGTGTGTCTTAGCAACTAATGGGATATATTTTGATATTTACATGCTTACACATATTATGTGTTATAGTCTTCTCTTTTACATGCAGTAAAAAGGTTAACCCCTTTTCTGCAGAGATCTGAAAATGTGAAACAGTGCCTGAGTAGCTGAATTCATCAAATTCGAATTTCTTGCAGGTCTAAGACCTATTGTTTTTCACTTGACTGCCTCCTTTTTCATCTGTCAATTGGTTACAAATTCTGGTACTGAAGAGAATACATTGGGGCTGGTGGCTCAGTGGGTTAAAGCCTCTGCCTTCAGTTCAGGTCATGATGTCAGGATCCTGGGATTGAGCTCCACATCGGGACATAATGTAACGACAGATAGTTTATATGGGAGCCCTTTGGGTACTCTGGTGGATGAATGTTTTTAAATTAGTTTTTCATGGACATGAGGAGTTAGAAACGAGAAGGGAGGTGGGGGAAATTGGAAGGGGAGCTGAACCATGAGAGACTATGGACTCTGAAAAACAATCTGAGGGTTTATAAGGGGCGGGGGTTGGGAGGTTGGGGTACCAGGTGTTGGGTATTATAGAGGGCACTGCTTGCATGGAGCACTGGGTGTGGAGCTGAAAATAAATAAAATATAAATTTTAAAAATATTAGTTCTTCGTAAACTACAAAAAAAGAAAAGCGCTCCCATTTATAGCATACACTTTATGGTTCACAAAGAACGTGCCAACAATAAAAATAATGATGGGAAGGGAAATTTTTTTACCGTTACAATTCATAGAAAAGGAGGTACAGGGAAATTGAATGAAAGGGAATAACAAAGTAGGTTCATAAGTCAATCTTCCTTGTAAAAAAATTAACCTGAAAGTGCGTTTCTGCCACCTCTCTACTGTGTGATATGATAAATAATGACCACGATACATGAATTAGTGTTCGGGGTTTTGAAAAGCATAATAGCTTTATACCAACACTTGAGCATGCCGCCCATGCGCTCCCGCGTGAGGCCCTGCTGTCCCGCTCCTGCTGCCTGCTGCCCATTCCTGCCCCAAGGCTTCTCCTGACCACCCTGGAGATGAGGAGACTGCTCAGACAGATCCTGGGCAGGCATCTCAGCTCAGGCCTGTGCTGGGGCAGCTGGTTCCTGGCTTTGGGCGCAATCTGGAAGCCAGCAAACTGACCCAAGTGTGCAGCCGGCATTTAGGACTGATGACCTTTTCACAGCCAGGCCGGGCGCAGACACCTGCTCAGGGAGCCAGGCTAGGAGGCTGCCCAGCACTGGCGCTGGCAACACTTGCAACACTTGCAGCCCGCCAAGGCTTCGCCCCCCACCCCAGGCCAGCGGGGCCTCAGGAGGGAGGGGGGCAGGGGCGGCGCCGAGAAGGGGCATTGCTAATTTCCAAAGCGGGAAGTGAGTTTGCTGAGGACTCAGGAGGGAGGGTCGGGGGCCAGGCGGGAGCAGCCCGGAGAAGGGGCTTTGCTAATTGCCAAGGCAGGATGTGAGCTCTGGGAGGACGCAGTGGAGAGTCTGGGAGGAGGTGGAGGGGCTGGTGGAGGAGGGGCGCTCAGCGCCAGGGTGCTGAGCTGCAGCCCAGTCTGGACTGCAGGACCCACCATACCGCCGTCCTCGCCGCCCGTGCGCTCCCTGCTCCAGCCTAGCCCCCGAGGCCCCGCTGTCCCGTTCCGCCGCCTGCTGACCCCCCAGGCCCCATGGCTTCTCCGGAAGACCCTCTGCTCACAGGTAAAGTGACACCGCGCCGCGCCCTCACCTGGAGCAGAAAACGGGGGCCACGAGCTGGGGGGGGGCGGGGCCCAGCCTCCAGCAAACCCCATGGCACCGGGACCACCCTGGACGCGGCGCCGCACCCCGACCCCCAGGGGTCGGGCCAGGCATAGCGCTGCACGAGGTATTCCCGCCCCGAAAAGGGGCGGGCTAGCCCCCATCCTTTGGCACCCCCACGCGCGGGTCAGAGCCTCCTGCCATTCCAGGCCAACCAGAACCCAGAGAGTGAGGCCTTGGGTGCTTTCTTGTGACAGATTCAAGGCAATTCTTCGACTTTGGGACTTCAGAGTTAACATAGTTTTCATTTGTGATTATTATTTTTGTGTGGGGGCCATAGCTTTTCTTTTGACCTATGGTTGTTTTCACTCCCGGTTCTGAAGAAGCCCCTAAATCCTAACCCTGTTGAGGACTCTGAAAACTCTCAGAGCAGCAGTGCTGGGCGACAGTGTGGGCACATGGTTTGGTTTCTCCTCTGGCCTGATTCTGTGGCAGCCCCGCTCTGTCCTCCTCAGACTTCAGAGCAATATCTGAACAAGTGGAGAAGGGACCAGGGGGTCAGGAAGGTGGCTACCAAAGAGTGACTTCTCTGGAGGGTGACTGAGCTAGCAAGTGAGCATGTTAGTCCAGCTCTGCCTGCAGTCGGGATGGAGCTGAACAGGGCCCAGGGAAGGGGAGGTGGAGCAGAGAGCGGGGACAAAGGGAACAAAGAGGAGATTCAGATGAAGGGAAGTAATGGGGAGGAAAGAGAAGAAACTCTACAAGTCAGGCATGTAGAAAGGAAAAGGGATGAAGTGGGCATTGGGAAAGGGCACCACCAGGGAAGGAGAGAGGGGAAGGGAAGAGGGAGGAAGAGAGGAAAGGGGAAAGGGAGAAGGGAGGAGTCAGCATGCCAGGGTTCCCTCTGCATCTGAAGAAGAGGTGGCTGGTCCAGCTTGTCAAACAGGGTGCTCACTCTTTGGTCCCAGTTTCTGCTCCCAGTGCTACTGGGCTTTTCAAGGAAGGCAGGCTGTCCCCTGGGACCTACTGGAGCCCACTGGAGCCCACAGGAGGGTGAGAGAGGTAAGATGCCACCGGGTCCTGTCCTGAGCTGCTCCCAGCCACCAGCCTCACCACATGGTGCAAGAGGGACCCCAGAACAAAGGAAGGACACAGGCCTGCATGTCTGCCCCTAGCCCTGGGCACTTAGCTCATCGCAGTGAACCAAACCGCCTCCTCAACCCAGGCTTTCAAAGC
Source organism: Mustela nivalis (assembly GCF_964662115.1). NCBI lineage: Eukaryota > Metazoa > Chordata > Mammalia > Carnivora > Mustelidae > Mustela > Mustela nivalis. The sequence continues at coordinate 65,518 of NW_028136137.1, read as the reverse complement.
CTCCTTCTTCGTTCCTGGCTTTCATGTCTGTAAGAACATGAGCCAGATCTAACTCATCTCCAACAGACAATTCTGACTCACCCCGTGTCAGATTTTTATGAGTGGCTGTGATAGAGTAAGATAGCAATGCTCCAACAAACGGACTGTTTCTCCCACTTGACCTCAACAGTCTTATACATTTTCTTAGCGAAAACATCTTGTCTCCTTCCATTAAGCTCATAACGTGGTCTAATAGTATACATGTGCCTTTGTTAGATGCGAAGCGATACAGAGGTCCTTTTTTTTTAAATTTTACAAGGTAAAGTCAGTGAACACATCCAACTTGACGAATACGTCTCTAAAATGTCAATCCAGGCAAAGCTTTTTCTGCCTACAGTTTGGAGCCTACGTGGTGACCTTTTTAAAATGCTCTCAGTCCCTCAGTGAGGCTCTTAGAAGCTAGCCAGGGCTTACTACGTGCCAGGCACTGTGTCAGGTGTTGGAGCTAAAGGGAAGGAGAGCTTGGAGGCTGGCTGGGGAGGGATATCCATGACACAACCACAGCTAGAAACAGAGGCCAGTGCTAGAAAAGAGAGAGCAGGCTGCATGGAGAGTGTGTACCATGGGGCTAGTTAGCTCACGAATAAGTGGGAGTAACTGGAGTGGGGAGATGGGGGAGAGGAAGAGGGTCTTCCCTTCAATGGGAATCACCTGTGCTTGGAGGCAGGCACCATGAGGGGTCTCCACAGGAAGAGGGAGGCAGTGTGGTTGAAGGGCAGAGAGATGGGGGCAGAACAGGCATCAGTCAGTTGGAGGGGTATGAAGAGACTGATGGGAGGATTATGGGTGCCTTTGGAGGACTGGGAATTTGTTAGAAGATCAGTGCAGATTTCTATGGAGACAAATGCCAGGAACTGATAGGTCTTTGAAAGGTCACTCTGGCTGCCTTTTGGCAAAGGGGTTGGTAAAAGGCACTTGCAGGTGTGAACACACCAGGTGGGAGGTGAGTGCAGGAAATCAGGTGAGGGAGCATGGGAACTTTGTCAGGGGGTATATAATGGAGAATAGCCTTTAAGGAGTTCCACAAATTGGCACCAGCTGTGGCTTCATTACAGAGCTGGAAGGGGGAGGTGGGTGTGTCCTGGAGGTTACAGAAATTACATGAGAAAGGGACGTCATTTTAGATCTTTTTTTCAACTAGAGGAACTCTCACCTTATTGATAGAATTCCAGAGTGGGAACCGATGGACATGAGGACATCTTTGAAATGTCTGAATATGTTCTTCGACATCTTTGCAAGTGACGAGGAGACCTTGACCTTAGGAGGCCTCGGCCCTCTTTGTAGCCAAAAAGATTTCACCTACAGATTTGGGTTCTCCCTTTTAAAGTCAAGGAGACAGTCCTTCCAAAGGACACCTCCTATCATTTTACCCTCTCATCATACCTCACGTGCTGGGATCTCCAAGACCCTCTGTTCCAGGTTGTGAGTATCCACTTTGGCCGGGCTGGTCTTGCCACCACAGGAAATCTAGAGCCTGTAGTGCTATTAATAACATCATCTAAGACTGTATTTGCTGCCCTCATGGCCTCTTCCCACCATGACTCACTGAAGCTTTTTACACATTGTATCCATTAAGCTATAGTTCCCAAAGCTCCTCTTCTCTAGTGCCATTAATTTTTAGGGGACCAGGCAAACCTTAAACTTGTCCCCCTTAATTGGATCCCTGTGCCCCCACAATCTCTTTGATTGCCTTTCACCATGATCCTTGAATGAGATCTGAGACCACTGCTGGTACCTAACACTTCTTGGCACCTTGTCTGTTAGGTTCTTGGAAGAGGAGGTGGCTATGGAGGTGAGTGGGGATGGGAGTGGGAGGATTTCTCCCTTCACTTCCCTTTTTGTTTTTTCATATAATGGGTTTTGAGGGGGAGGGAAAGGTTAACCAGACCATTTATTTTCAATCTCCCATCCATAAAATGTTTACCACTCCCCACTGGAAGAATTTAGATCTTTCGTTTGAATCTCCAGGAGAATCTCCCAAACCCAGACCACCACCATGTGGATTCAGCCATCTTCTGATTCGCCTCCAGATTGTCTCCTCCTAACTGCTCAAGCCACAGGTTAAGGGCGAAATGTTCAATGCCCAAGCAATTAAGTGGGGAACACGTTTAAGCAATTGCATGCAGCTCTGTATCTGCATACAGGGGGTCTCGCCCAAGCCTTTCCAACCTCAGCAAAACAAGACAAAGCCCCAGCGATCTGGGGTATATATCATTCATTCATTCCTGGGTTCAACACTCATGGCGGATCCCCACCAAGACAGTGGGAGAGCAAGGACTGGAGAAATCCTGGAAGCTGAAGTCTGAGGAGGATTTCAAATTCAAGTCAGAGATGAAAGAAACATCTGGACTCGGTCCTCAGATACATGCAGTATTCTGAACTGAGGCTAGAACCAGAGACCATTCTAATGAAAGGCCTCTACAGGTGGGCTCTCACAGGTGGGTTCCGAATAATGGGGGCTAGCGCGCCCGCTGGCGGGGGGCACCTCGCAAGGCGCTGTCCCCAGCCCGACCCCATGCGGACCCGGATTCTGCCCAGCGTCCGGGGTGGTCCCGGTGCCCTGGTGTTCCCGGGAGGCTGGGTTACAACAACCCCCCTCCCCGCCCCCAGGTCGCGTCCCCCGCTTTCTGCTCCAGGTGAGGGTGAGGCGCGGTGTCACTTTACCTGTGCACAGAGGGTGGTCAGGAGAAGCCTTGGGGCGGGAAGGGGCAGCAGGCAGCAGGAGCGGGACAGCAGGACCTCACGCGGGAGCGCATGGGCGGCAAGTCCGGTGGGTCCAGCAGTCCCAACTTGGCCGCAGCACAGCACCGGGGCGCTGCGCGCCCCTCCTCCTCCAGCCGCTCCACCTCCTCCCAGACTCTCCGCCACCTCCTTCTTGAGCTCACTTCCCACTTCAGCAATTAGCAAAGTCCCTTCTCCTGGCCGCCCTCGACCCGCCCCCGCCCCCATCCCTCCTGAGTCCTCAGCGAGCTCACTTCCCGTTTTGGCAATTAGCAAAGCCCCTTCTCTGCGCCGCCCCGCCTCCCTCCCTCCTGAGGCCAGGCCGGTGCTGGGGCATGGGGCGAAGCCCCAGGGGGCTTGTAAGCATTGCCAGCTCAGGCGCTGGGCAGCCTCCTAGCCTGGATCCCTGAGCGGGTGTCCGCGCGTGGCCTGGCTGCTAAAAGATCATCAGTCCTGTTCACCGTGGCTGCACTCTCCGGTCAGTTTGCTGGCTTCCTGATTGCGCCCAAAGCCAGCTCCAGCTTCCCCAGCACAGGCCTGGGCTGAGATGCCTGCCCAAGGTCTGTTGAGCAGTTTACTCATCTCCAGTCAGGGATGGCACTTCGACCTGGATGTTTGGGTTTTTTGTTTGTTTTTTGGTCATTGGTTATTACATGACCTCCAGGGTAGGTGCTCCACAAAGGGAGTGAAAAAAGGACACCTGATATATAGGCATACGGCCATTCTTCCTTCTATTTATGGAATACCAACTTATAAGCTTTCCTCCATATGAAAAATGCCAAATACCAGAATAAAGGGTCATCTAATACAAATAAAGGATAGAATTAAAGAATTCTGGTAAGCCATTTAATTTTGAAAAATGGTGCTATATTGTTGCTGAGTTGTGGTTTTCAGTTACATAATATCTGATAAGTGTAGAAGTAACATGAGTGTTACGTGAGATGAGAAATGGTTTATAATTAAGATAATTTTAAAAGTACAGTTAAATACAAATTTGTAAACATAGCATTATGGAGGAATAAAAATAAATGATAGCTACACACTCTAAAGTGAATAAATCTTGGAAAGTTAATAGAGAAGTAAAACAAGGGCAGTGCAAAAAGTATGGTACATTTTTATGAAGTTCAAACAAATTCTGTGAAACCATAGATGGACTTAAAGATACTATTATGTATCAAATATTGTAAAAATTAATCAAGGAAATAGCAAACATAAAATAACCAAAGCATACAAACTTGGGTAGATACAATAGGTGTGATCATGTTCTACTTCAAAAAGAGATGAGTTAATAGATAAATAGAAGTAACTAGACTTTTTAGAAGTTAATAAAACTTTGCCTGTTATTTCTTAGTAATATAAAATATATGGTTTTCTAACAAAAACGTTTATCTTAAAAATATTTAAAAATAAATTTCAGGCTACTCATAAGGTTATATTTACTTTTCCACTGAAGGCAAAGCTGGTTGTTGTAGTTGTAGTTGTTTGTTTGTTTTAGTCTCCTCCTAGTTTTTATTATTATAATGTGGAATAAGGAATGTTAGATTGAAAAGTGAATTATTTTATAGACAAAAATCATTACTTGATTCACCTCCTGGTACAGCAGATGGAACTCCTGAAAATATGCCCTTTTGCCTTACAGAAGAGTAACAGTTATGCTTACTTCTGAAACATACTTGGTGGTGGCCCTAAATAGTGACACCATAGTAAACATTTTGAATATTTGCAATTAATTTTTATAGTCATAGGGCTCCAAAAGGCACTGCTGGTATCTTAGCAGGTATTTCAATAAAGCTAAAAGTTGCCTGACTGTTTAAAAATATTAACAAGGCACAAAACGGCAGAAGTATTGTCCTCAGATATTATTTTTTTCCATATGCTCCTGATTCCAGACATGACAAGTTATTTTTTTAAATTTTTTTATAAATGATTTTATTTATTTATTTGACAGAGATCACAAGTAGGCAGAGTCAGGCAGAGAGAGAGGAAGAAGCAGGAACGCTGCGGAGCTGAGAGCTCAATGTGGGACTCGATCCAAGGATCCTGGGATCATGACCTGAGCCGAAGGCAGAGGCTTTAACCCACTGGGCCACCCAGGCGCCCCCATGACAAGTTATTTTTGATAGATATATACACAATGTATTTTCCAGTTATAAGAAAAATGGTTCTGCTATTTTTAACCTTTTTTAAAAATTACATAATTTTTTAAATTAAAATTTTATTTTTTAATGTTTTAATTTTCTTTTCTTTTTTTTTAAAAGATTTTATTTATTTATTTGAAAGACAGAGATCACAAGTAGGCAGAGAGGCAGGCAGAGAGAGAGAGAGAGGGAAGCAGGCTTCCTGCGGAGCAGGGAGCCCGATGCGGGGCTCGATCCCAGGACCCTGAGATCATGACCCGAGCCAAAGGCAGCAGCCCAAACCACTGAGCCACCCAGGCGCCCCAATGTTTTACTGTTCAATATACTACTTAGAATATAAAACCTATTCCATTTGGTAAGATATTTACCATTTAAAAAATGGTAATTTTCTCATAGTGTGTTCCCCTCACATTGCTTTATTTTGAATAAAAAAATTTCACAATAAACATAACTGATGCTTTCCTTTTGATTGTCCCTCTGTTGGTCATACTGTATATGAGCCATGACAATTAGTTTTACAAAATTTATTCATGTTTGTTGATATGTTTTTCATCACTAATTTTCCCTCCCTTATCTAGATTCCTGAGCTTTCAGACAGGTGGACACTTCAATAAACCATACCCAAGGGATGTATCAAGTACTTCTTAGACATCTCCCAGATACCTGAGGTCTCATTTTACCTAGGGATTTGCAAAAGGCTCTGCCAGAGGCACCACTGTGACAACTGATGACCATGGTCTATCTCCTGCTAAGCTCAAGAGGTCACTGGTTTCCAAGTTTATCTATACGATTAATGCATTCCAGCAAGTTCTTTGTTTTTTAATATTAACAAACTTACTTTAAAGTTTATATGAAGAGGCAAAGACTCACAATAGTCAACATAGTGTTGAAGGAGAACAAAGACTGAGGACTGACTTCAAAGTTTACCATAACGATGGGGCGGCTGGGTGGCTCAGTGGGTTAAGCCTCTACCTTTGGCTCAGGTCATGATCCCAGGGGCCTGGGATCGAGTCCTGCATTGGGCTCTCTGCTCAGCAGGGAGCCTGATTCTCCTCATCTCTCTCTGTCTGTCTCTCTGCCTATTTGTGATCCCTCTCTGTCAAAAAAATAAATAAAATCTTTTAAAAAAAGTTGACCATAATGATAATTGTAAGCAAGATATTGTAATACCACAGAAAGACTAGATTAAAGCAACAGAATATATATTATCAACTATATTTTATATTTAATATAAAAGCAAAAGCAATACAAGAGAGCAAAATACAATCTTTTAAACAAATGGTTCTGGAGTAATGGTGAAGCTAAATGTAAAAATATAAAATTAAAATCAAATAAAATAATAAAATAAAATAAATTCAGGCAGATATCATACACTCTTCACAAAAATTAACTCAGATTGGATTATAAACCTAAACATGAAACATGTAGAAGGTAATATAGAAGAAAATTTAAATGACCTTGGTTTTGGCAATAACTTTAGCTACAAAAGCACAAGCACTGAATTTTAAAATGTCTACTCTGTGAAACACAATGCCAAGAGAATGAAAAGGCAAAGCACAGACTATGAGAAAAAATTTGCAAAATACACATCTGGCAAAGGACTGTTAATCAAAAATACACAAAGACCCCTTAAACCTCAACAATGGGGGAAAAACCTGATTAAAAATGAGCCAAAGACCTTAGCAGATACCTCACAAAAGAAAATATTACAGAAGGCAAATAAGCATATAAAAAGATGCTTCTCATCATAGGTCATCAGGAAAATGCAAATTAAAACAAAAAAGAGACTCCCGTACATACCCAGAATTCAGAACACTGAAAACAGAACATGAAATGTTGGTGAGGATGTGGAGCAACAGGAATGTTCTTCCATGTCTATTGAGAATAAAGAATGGAAAACAACTTGGCAGTTTCTTACAAAACTAAACATATTCTTGCCAGATGATTCAGCAGTAGTAGTTCTTGGTATTTATCCAAAGAAGATGAAATCTATACCCACAAAGAGATCTATAGTAGTTTTATTCATAAGTGACAAAAGCTTGGAAGCACCCAGGATATCATTCCACAGGTGAAAGGTCAAATAAAGTATAGTACATGCAAACAATGGAATATTATTTAATGCTAGAGAAATGAATTACCAAGCCATGAAAAGATATGGATATAAATATTTAATAAATATTTGATTTTAGGCTTCTACCAGTCTATCAATAGTATTAGTATATTTTAACAGTGAATGCTCAGCATTCATGAATTTACCTAATAAAATATTTTGGGTTCAATATTTTAAATACTTCAACCTCTATGATTATATTCCTAATAATTTTGAATTGGGGTAAATAAACCTTAACTTTTTGTAACTTGTTTCAATATGCAAAAGAGCTCAATGAAATTTTAGAAAATAAAAATTTACAAAAAAAGAGTTTAGTTTACTATTGCCAAATAATTTAAAACTTTATCTTATATTCAAATACATATATTTTTCTAAATTGATTTATATGCTACTAAAACCAAAAACTTTTAGTTATACTAGATTTCATATCATGCAATCAATGCCAGAAAGCCATCTGTCGATGACTTGTCTTAAATAGAGTTAAGATGGGCGTTATAACAATGCAAGATGGAAACAAAGATAGTATAACAATTGGTGTTACATAACTTTTCTGTTTTGATCAAGTTACTAATCTACAAAAGGCTTTTATCAGTGACAGACTTGGGAATTTAACAAAACTTTTAAACTAGCATGTGCGACTCATTCCTAGAAAACAACACAACCAATAACACTTTATTTAGATTAAATCATGACTATTTCTCCATTTGAATAAAAAAGGTAGCAACCCCAATAAGTTTATTGAACGTGAAAAGTTGAAATGCTGTAATGCTCCTAAGGAATCAAATGATCCAGTCATGAAATACAAAAAAATGATATAAATACCAAAGTGTTTGTATAATTGTAATGTACAACTGCCCATTATCGTTCAAGAGTGTAGGCTTGTACAAGAACTCTATAAAAGAACTCCACTTCTAAACTGTGGAAAATATGTTCCCTTTCTCCCTATATACAACTATTAAGCCATTCATTTAGCTTTTAAAATATCCACTTAATACAGGCTTTTTACTCATTTGAACCTGGCAGCAGGGTTCTATTCTTATTGCTTACATCTGAAGGATAGACTTCTAGCGTAAGAGGTAAAGCCCATAAAGGAGCCCAATAATAACAACAAAATACAGTTTAGTGATCCCTTACAATCTGCCAGCTACCTTTCTGAGAATACTTCAATTAATAAAACATATAAAATAGCTGACCAGAAAGAGCTTACATTCTTTTGAAATATAATAGTGAAATAAACCAATAATAGAGGGGCGCTTCGGTGGCTCAGTCCATTGAGTGACTGCCTCTGGCTTGGGTCATGATCTCAGGGTCCTGGGATGTAACTCCCCAGCAGGCTTTCTAGGCAGTGGGGTGTTTTCTTCTTCCTCTGCGCACCCTCCCAATTCTCTCTCTCTCTGTCTCAAATAAGGTAATAAACCAGTAATAGAATAATGATTGATGGTTGATGGTGATAAGTGTTACAAAGAAATACAAGAAAGGTAAAAGCCATTGGAGAATGCTGGGATGAAAGTTAATTTTATTTTGTGTTGGGTGGTTATATCTCATTTAGGAGATGTTATTTGCACAAAGACCCAGGAAGTGAAGGAGGGTGTTATACAAATATTAAAGGAAAAGATTGCTCTAGGCAGAGCAAGTAAGTATATAGACTTTGTGTGAACAGCTTATCTGTTACTTTTGAGGAAAAGCAAGGAGGCCAATGAGGAGTTCATAGTGGTGGAGAGAGGAAGAACGTATTGATGTATGACCTTCTAGTACATTGAAACGCCTTCAGTTTTTATTTAATATGAAAGTGGAAGATACCAAAAGACTTTCAAAAGCAGGATAAAATCATCTGACTTGATTTTTAGGTAAAGTTGCTGTACCAAAATAAATTTGCAAGGAAAAAGGAGTGCAGCATGTGTGGAAGTGGGGTTATCAATCAAGTCAATAATTCAGGAACATATATGATGGTGTTTTTAGCATGCTGGGTGGTAATAGAAGTGGTGAGGTATGGTTTTTATTTTGTATATATTTTGATGGTGAATATTCTGGTGAACAGGATGGAGTATGTGCAGGACAGACAATATCAACATTTATTTTACCTGCACAAACAGAAGGGTGGAGTCTTCATTCCCTGATATGGAGAGAACTCTGAGTTCCAATGTTATTTCTCATTAAATGGCATAGTGATAATGAGGATTTAGTCAGACAGTGAAAGAGAACAGTAAGCATAGTGTTAAGCGGTAAGACATTATAATACATTTGAACATCAAAAAACGTTGTGTTGGATCATGTGTTTATGTGAGTAAATAAATAAATAAAGCTTCCTGGGTTTCTGATAGAGGTAAAGAAGACTAGTATATGATCCAAAGGGGCATGTGCACCAAATGTTTATAGCAGCAATATCCACAATAGCCAAACTATGGAAAGAACCTAGATGTCCATCAACAAATGAATGGTATATATATATATGATGGAATACTATGCAGCCATCAAAAGAAATGAAATCTTGCCATTTGCGATGACATGGATGGAACTAGAGGGTATTATGCTTAGCAAAATAAGTCAACCAGAGAAAGTCACTATCATATGATCTCTCTGATATGAGGAAATGGAGGTGCAATGTGGGTGCTTGGGGGACAGGAAAAGAGTAAATGAAACAAGATGGGATCAGGAGGGAGACAAACCATAGGAGACTCTTAATCTCACAAAACAAACTGAGAGTTGCCGGGGGGTGGGGAGGGTAGGGAGGGAGAGGGTGGTGGGGTTATGAACATTGGGGAGGGTATGTGCTGTGGTGAGTGCTGTGAAGTGTGTAAACCTGGCGATTCACAGACCTGTACCCCTGGGGCTAATAATGCATTATATGTTAATTTAAAAAAAAAAGAGGAAGAAGAAGACTACTATAAATCAAATGCTATGGTTTTCAGCAAAGAGTGTGTAATCAGGCATATTTTATTAAAGTAACCATGTAAAATGATGGTTGAAAATTGGAATAACAGAAAACATAAAAATTAGAGATTTTAAAAAGAGATCTGGGACAGTGTAGAGAATATAATCAATGATATTATAATAGTGTTATATGGTGACAGATGGTGGCTATATTTATAGTGATCATAGAATAATGTATGGAGATATTGAAAACCTGAAACCAATGTAACACTGAATATCACTATACTCAAATAAAAAAATAGTAAAAATAAAACATTTTATTTTAAAAAGATAAAAAGAGGGACAAGAATTTGTAAAGTGAATTTCAAAAAGCTTAAAGATGAGGCGAAGACATACTCTGAACCTTGAGGAAAACACCATTTTGAAAATTCTTCCCATTTTGAGAAAACTCAAATGAATCAATACCATAAAAGAACCCATTTTAACTGAGAGATATAATGAATGCTCAAGAAATAATTTTATGACAGGATAATTCTTCCCTATGAAACAGCATACAGAAACCAGGGGAAACACCTGGAAGCAAAATAAACTATACTGAAAATAAGAATTAGGAAAAAGATAAATGATGAACGATAGGAAAATTAGACCTGCGACAGAGACCTAGTGAAGAGAATTTTTAGCTTGTGGTTTAATGTTTTTGAGGATAATCTAAAGTTTATAACTGCCTTGAGGCAGGCTGGTTGTAGGCAGTTTAGGCAGACCCCTAAGACAGGCCTACTTTGGGCAGGTGGTGTTGGAGGAAGCCATTGGGCTGGACAAAGACAAATCCAACCATTTGACTAAAGTGTCTGTGAAGATGTTGAAGTCAGATGCAACAGAGAAAGACCTGTTAAACCTAATCTCAGAAATGGAGATGATGAAGATGATTGGACAGCACAAGGACACCATCAACCTGCTGGGTTCTGCACACAGGATGGTCCTTCGTACACTCTCATGGAATATGCCTCCAAAGACAACATACAGGAGTACCTGCAGGCCCAGAGGCCTCCTGACCTGGAGTACTGTTACAATATCAGCCACAATGCAGCAGAGCAACTCTCCTCCAAGGACCTGGTATCCTGTGCCTATCAGGTAGCCTGAGGCATGGAGTACCTTGCCTCCAAGAAGTGCATACACCAAGACCTGGCACTAGGGAAGTGCTGGTGACAAAGGACAACATGATGAGGATCTCAGACTTCAGCCTTGCCAGAGATATAACCACATCAGTAACTATAAAAAGACAACCAACAGTGGACTGCCTGTGAAGTGGATGGTCCCTAAGGCCATGTTTGACCAGAGCTACATCCACCAGAGTGACTTCTGGTCTTTTGGGGTGATCCTGTGCAAAATCTTCAATCTGGAAGCCTCCCATATCCTGGAGTGCCTGTGGAGGTGGTTTTCAAGCTGCTGAAGGAGTCATTTGATGGACAAGCCAATAAGTGCACCAGAGAGTTATACACAATAATGAGGAGTGGCTGGCATGTGGTTCCTTCAAGCTGCTGGTAGAAGACCTGGATCATACTGTGGCCTTGACCTCTAACCAGAAGTACCTGGACCTGTCCTTGGACCTGGAACAATACTGTCTATGCTTTCCCAACACCTGAAGCTCAACCTGCTCCTCAGAGAAGAATTCCACCTTCTCTCATGTGCCATTGCCCAGGGAGGCCTATCTGCCTTGACACCCAGCCCAGCTTGCCAATGGTGGACTCAAATGACTAGTATCCCTATTACTCCTGTCCAGATTCCGTCATAAGCTGTAACCCTTACCCCCCACCCTCCCTGCAAGACTCACTGCCTTCTCCTTTGTCCCTTTCCTACTGGCAGGAGCCAGCTGCCTACCTGAGGCCTTCACCCCTTGAAATTCACCTCTCTTCGCCTTCCTCTTCCTCCTCCTTACAACCTGCTCATGAAAGAAAGGCACAGAGAAGCAGGTACTTGCTCGTGGCTACTTCCTTCCCGCCCATATGTTGGACCAAGACCCCTCCCTGGCATCTGGTACTGCCTGGACATCGTTGGGAGTGGGAGATGAGGCATGCCATTGAAAGCTGTTGGAGCTTTCCTGTTTTGGTTTTGTCTGCTTAGCATAACATGTAAGACTGAGTTCTGGTGGCAGGGACCTAGTCCTTGGGGCTATAGCACTAGCGAGGGGAGGTCAAATGCTCTGGGCCTTGGCTAAGAGCAACCCCTGCTCCAGAGATATGGTGCCAAGGGCTTATTAATTTTGATACTAATTTGCTTTGCTGACCAAATACCTGGTATCAAAAGATGGGAAGGCAAAGGCTGAAAGCAGTGTTTTCACCATGGGGTCCAGCCCCAAACTATGAAGAAAACACAAAGTGTATAAATCTGCGTAAGTATATATTTACACACCTTTTTAAATAGGATGTTATCAAAGATTTAATCAATGGGTAATATGCTCCTCGTGGCTGGGAAGCATCAGTTGCCATATATTAAAAACAAAGAAAAGAGGTGTCTGGGTTGCTTCCTCCATAAATGTCCCTTCTTTTCAGGTCATGATCCCAGAGTCCTGGGATGGAGCCCCACATCAGGCTCTCTGCTCAGTGGGAAACCTGCTTCTCCTTTTCCCTCTGCCCTGCTTATAGTTCCTCTTCCTATCTCTCTGTCTGTCAAATAAATAAAATATTAAAAAAATACAAGAAAGAGACAAAATGTTTTTAAAAGGTCTTTTTTTTTAATTTTCTAGGGGTGCCTGGATGACTCAGTTGTTTAAGCAGATGTTTGCCTTTGGCTGAGGTCATGATTCCAGTGTACAGGGCTCCAGCCCTGCATGGGACTACTTGCACCCCAAGGAGCTTGCTTCTTCCTAACCCTTTGCACGTGATTCCCCCCGCTTGTGCGCTTCCACTCTCTCTCTCTCTCTTTCTCTCTCTTGCTGTCAATAAACAAAATAAAATCTTTTCCTAAATAAATAAATAAATAAATTTCTAAACCTACTTTCAGATTAGGTCCCTTAACAAAAATTGCTACTGCTTCATTAAAAAAAAAAAAAAAAAGATAATTTAGAAATGTGCTTCCAGAGCTAAAAAGCTGTTTTGTTTTTTTGTCAGGATTAAATATAGAAGTGCTTTAAAAAGTAAAACAAAAAATATGCTATATTAACACTAATCACACTATAACTTTGGTGGTTATATCAAGATAATGAAAAGTGATTTTAAAGCAAATTTCATTATCAGACATAAAGATCAAGTCAAAAACACAGAAGAGTAAAAGGATGAATTCCTCAGGGAGTATAATAATTCTTGACTTTTAATACTTAATAACAGATTTGGGGATATATAGGGAAAAACTAAGAACAAAAATCATAACTTCTACCTTAGAAGAGAAATGGAAAAAAATTTCAACACCTTTATTTTAAGATTATATAGACAAATGGTCATCAAATTGGTAAGATATGTAAGACTTGAACAAAATTAGCAACTAACTAGATATGCTTGATATTACAGAACACTCCCAACAACCGCAGACTACATATATCTTAAGCCATGATTTTCTTTGCAAAGGCCAACATTGATAATGTTCTAGTCATTCCTCCGTGTACCAGGAAAGAAGTAGCACTTTCTTGAAAGACACAGCTATCAAAGCTCCATTGAGAAACCGTAAAGATGGAGAAGTGATTTGCAAATTATATATCTGATAATGGACATCTACTCTGATTATTAAATATGAATAAAAATAAAAAACCTTACTAATAACCAGAGTATCCAATTGTACATGTGAAGGAAATAATGGAAGAGACATGTCACCAAAGTATATAGATGGCTTATAAGCACATGACAAATTTCTCAACATTTAGACATTAAAGAAATACAAATTAAAATCATAATGAGGCATGCTTACATATCTATTAGAATGGCTAAAATTATAAAGGCTAATTGTACTTCGTCTGAGCTAGATTGAGAAGCAACAAAAAATCTAAACTGTTATTGGCATATATCATGATACCACCACTTTGGAAAATATCTGTCATATAATAGGTTCAGTAGACAATTTGTAAATTTCAGAAAAAAATAATGTTGATAGTATACTGAATTTCATAAGTCATTTCAATATTTTTTTCCAAAAAATAAACTATGTAAAACATACCTTAAATTTACTTTCAAAATATTTTATAGCATATAATGGACAATATACATAAGCCTTAAAGAAACAATCATATAAATAACCATTTCATACCTACTTAAAAATTGCATAATACCACACTCCTAGATCCTCTCTGAATTCTCTAAAATAACCCTTCAAAGGAAATACATTTTTAAAAATAACAGATTTTTTTGGCAAATAATTTAATAAATAAAAATTTCATTCATCTACGTAGATCATAATAAATGTTTTAATAAGCATGAAATTATAACTCTGAAGTGTGCTAAAATGAAACCACCTGCTAAGGGTGAGAGAACAAATATAAACATCATTTTCCAAATAAGAGGAATTTATTACCTTTGAATCAAAGCATGTGGATTTGTTCAAACTGGCAATAAAGGAATATGGAAACACAAACCATAGAAAGTCATATTTTAGATTTCTAAAAGACTTCAAAGTGAAGAGTATACATTTTTTAAATGTTACATAATGCTACATAATGACAAGATGACAGGTTGTGACAAATAGCATTTTAAAAGCTCTACTCATAATGGAACGGAAGGTGTCATTTCCCTATAATTTTATATATGTCATTAATTTACTATATCTGGATACAACATATTACCAAACAGACGTTCATCAAAGACTAAATCATTTTTAATGGAACATAATAATTTGAACCTACATCTATTAATCATTTTTTTCAATCAAACATTTATAGTCTCGCTAAACATTTTATCAGTTGTCGACAAAATTAAAAAAAAATAGGATAAAAAGTCGTGTTTGGAAAAGTAGATTTTCTTTGAAATTTTCATTTAAATGAAAATATTTGCTGATATTTTTAAAACTTTAAATGTAATTTTATATATATCTGACCTATCAAATGATATAAAATTTTTGGAGACAATATAGTTTGGGGCACATGGTAAGCAATAATCAATTTTTTTGTTGATCCAAGTGTTCTTGTATTATTTTTCTTAATTATTCTAGTACCACAATTTATAGTTCTAAGATTTTTCCACCCCCCCCCCCATTTTAATATCTCTTAAGGTGGCAATCACCTTGCACTTGATGACATATCCTAGTTTAACTGACAGCATTTCACTTTCTTAGTCGAACATAAACTATAGTGCATCTTACCCTTGATGAAAGCTAGGATGCAATTAAATACTCTATTATGGTTACAATTCTGATATGTGAAATCCTCCGGTAGCTCCCTGTGCCCCCACAGTGTAGTACCTCACCTCCTCGCCAAGTATACAAACCTTCTCACCCCCAGTGTTAACCCCGGGGCTCAACCTCCATCCCCAGGTGATGCTGCCAGATCAGCTTTCCGTTGTCATGAACTTGCTGTAGTTTCCCGAATGCACTGTGCTTCCTCCTGACACTTTAAAACTTCACACACTCATCATCATTCTTTGCTTTGCCATTGTCTATCACCTCCCCTGAAAATCTGTTCCTAAGTGGCTTTTCCCAGCTCCCACCTACCCTTGGCAGTATTTTATCTCCCTGTGGTAAAGCCTGTCACACTGCACCATGGACATGCCCGTTGTCCCCCTGAGAAGAGAAAAGGGACAGTGAGGTCCCCCAGCATTTGCAGCTCTAGTGCAGAGCCCCATGCCTGGCTTGCAGGAAATGCCAGATCATGAAGACAAACAGAGATCATCCTCTGACTAAAACCAGCCTTCTTTGCCTACCGCAGGATCTGGATCAATAAAGGGCAGCCAGTTATTATTGCTGTTTGTCTAGGGATTTTTTCCCCATATATTTCCCAGGTCTTTACTCTTTTATAGCACTTTAATTCAGGCTTCAACCACTTCCTAGTCAGATCAGGTGAAATCATTTTCCTTCCCATACCCTCGATGTATTTCCCATCTAGTAATTCTTTTTTTAAACATCTTATTTACCCATTTGACAGACAGATCACAAGTAGGTAGAGAGGCAGGCAGAGAGAGAGGGGGGAAGCAGGCTCCGCACTCAGCAGAGAACCCCATGTGGGGCTCCATCCCAGGACCCTGAAATCATGACCTGAGCCAAAGGCAGAGGCCTAAACCACTGAGCCACGCAGGAGACCCCATATCTGGTAATTTTTAATCAAGGTGGACTTGCTGCATCAAATACTTCCTTCTTCAAATATAAATATATAAATATATTGATCAAGTCACTCGCATGTCTTAGGAGAATGTCATGCCTTTAGTAGCAAACTTGAAATCTTGGCCATTGGTTTTGATTTTTGATTTTTGTTTTGGTTAGATTTGGTTCGGTTTTTGTAATTTAAAAATGCCTCCAGCCCTTGGCTCTGTCTGACCTGATTGCTTTCAGCTGTTTCTGCAAAAAAATCGTCCAGGCAGTGAAAACTCTCATTGTTTACAGTGGCGCCCCCTTCTGAACACTTTGTTAATAAAAAGATTTTTTTTTTTTTTTTGGCTATGATAAATGTGCAACAACAATGCGGTATTTCAAAGAGGTGAACCACAGATAAATTTCTCTAAGGGTGGGTGAGGGTTACTCTGCAGAATGGGTCTTTCTACATTCCAGGTCCTTTCGACCCCAATAAATAATGCGGCGATTCTCTCAGTGAGTTGTACTTTTGGTTTAAACAGCCAACTGTCTCTTAAAAAGGACTTTTGTTTAAATTCCTTTAAAAAAAAGTCTTCTTAAAAAAATCTTTTTTTTAATTTTTATTTTTTAATCCCATATGTTTACTCTGATCGTGGAACTTTGTCATTATGACCTTCTCGGCTGATTAAATTTTTCGTCATCAGCACCTACTGCTCTCCTCTCCTGGTGGTCTCTCCAGAAGGGGACTTCTCTAGCTCTTCTAGCAGGAGATGGGCACATCCCCTCTACCCCTATTGCCGGACCAGCCTTACCAATCCTGCAGGGTCAAGTCCTTCTGGCCTTTTATCTGTTGTTCTCTTCTGAGTGGTTAGTTTTTCATAGATACCATGCTTTCCTTTTGTCTGGATTTACCCTGGACTATCAAAACCCTTTTCTTGTGCCAGTGAAGCCTAAGAAACAGTTCTGATGAGAGAACCAGGAACTCGAACAGATCATATTTATCCTGAATGTTCTGTCCAAAATGAAAAATACATTTCTGAGGAGCCTCAAGATCTCTGAGAAGGGAAGTTTCACCAACTCTGTCATGTAGGGGCATCAATTCTGATTCTGTGTCAATTTTCCTACTTTCCCAGCTAATAATTCTCTACCTCATAAAGCCCAATCTCAACCTTTTCCTCTCTCAAAGGAAGTTGCTCTTAGAGTCTTCACATGGCACCTGGGGCCTGCTGGTCGTTGGCTACTGTGCTCTGTACTTTGGGTCTAACAGCTGCGCGGCATCAGATGAGCACGTCTCTTGTTCTAAGACTTAATATAGTTTGGGGCACATGGTAAGCAATAATCACTTTTTTAATTGATCCAAGTGTTCGAACTTTTCTTAATTATTCTAATACCACAATTTACTTTTCTAAGATTTGCCCCCCCCCCCGTTTTAATATTTCTTAAGGTGGCACTCACCTTGCACTTGATGACATATCCTAGTTTAACTGACAGCATTTCTCTTTCTTAGTTGAACATAAACTATAGTGCATCTTACCCTTGATGAAAGCTAGGATGCAATTAAATACTCTATTATGGTTACGATTCTGATATTTATGTTTAGGTTCTGTTTTATGAGTAGGTTCAGGATCAGGGTTAGCTTTAGGGTTACGATTCTGTTCAGGATCACGGTTTGCGTCAGAGTTAGGTTTACAGTCTGGGTTAGGGTCAGTGTTAAGGTCAAGGCCAGAGTCAGGTTTAAGTAAGAAATGACAAAGGCAAATTTCAGAGTTAGGGTTATGATCATGGTCAGGGAGAGGTTCGGGATTATGGTTAAAGTGTGGTTAGGGTTAGGGTAGAGGTAGGTTGAGGGTTAGGGTTAGACCAGGTTAGGGTCAGTGTCAGGGATAATGTTAGGGGTTAGATTTAGGGTTAGGTTCAGTGTTAAGTTTCGGGTCAGGGCCCGTGTTAGTGTCAGGGAGGGTTAGGTTTAGGGTTAGAGTTAGGGTCAGGCTCACATTCAGTGTCAGGGTTAGTGTTAGGGTCAGGTCAGGGTCACTTTTAGGTTCATGGTTAGGTTTCTGGTGTTTGCCTGAGTCAGGGTCAGGGTGAAGTCTAGGGCCAGTGTCAGGTTTACGGTCAGGATCAGGTATTGGTTTAAAGTCCACATTAGTGTCAACGACAGGGTTATGTAGTAGTCAGTGTTAGAGTAATGGATTGGATTAGGATCGTAACCATAATAGAGTATTTAATTGCATCCTAGCTTTCATCAAGGGTAAGATGCACTATAGTTTATGTTCGACTAAGAAAGAGAAATGCTGTTTGTTAAACTAGGATATGTCATCAAGTGCAAGGTGAGTGCCACCTTAAGAGATATTAAAATGGGGGGGGGACAACTCTTAGAACAAGTCAATTGTGGTAGTAGAATAAATAAGAAAGGTCCCACACTTGGATCAACTAAAGAAGTAATTATTGCTTACCATGTTCCCCAAACTATATTAAGTCCTAGAACAAGAGACGTGCTCATCTTGATGCCCCGCAGCTATTAGACCCAAGGTACAGAGGGCAGTAGCCAATGACCAGCAGGCCCCAATTGCCATGTGCAGACTCTAAGAGCAACTGCCTTTGAGAGAGGAAACGGTTGAGAGTGGGCTTTCTGAGGTAGAGAATTACTAGCTGGGAAAGTAGGACAATTGACAAGAATCGGAATTGATGCCCCTACATGACAGAGTTGTTGAAACTTCCCTTCTCAGAGAAACTTGAGGCTCCTCAGAAATGAATTTTTCATTTTGGACAGAACATTCAAGATAAATATGATCTGTTCGAGTTCCTGGTTCTCTCATCCGTACTGTTTCTTAAGCTTCACTAGCACAAGAAAAGTGTTTTGATAGTCCAGGGAAAATCCTGACGAAAGCAAAGCAAGGTATCTATGAAAAACTAACCACTCAGTGGAGAACAACAGATAAAGGACCAGGCCGACCTGACCCTGCAGGATAGGTAAGGTTAGTCTGGCAACAGGGGTAGAGGGGAAGTGCCCATCTCCTGCTAGAAGAGCGAGAGAAGACCCCTTCCGGAGAGACCATCAGGAGAGGAGAGTAGGAGGTGCTAATGATGAAGAATATTATAATCAGCAGAGATGGTCAAAATGACAAAGTTCCATGATCAGAGTAAACATATGGGATTTAAAAATAAAAAATAAAAAAAAATTTTTTGGAAGGACTTTTTTTATAAAGGAATTTGACCAAAAGACCTTTTTAAGAGACAGTTGTCTGTTTAAACCAAAAGTACAACTCACTGAGAGAATCGCCGAATTATTTGTTGGGGTAGAAAGGACCTGGAATGTAGAAAGACCCATTCTGCAGAGGAAAAAATAGAATCACTAACAGGCCTCATGCCTTGCACAGCCAGTGGCTAGAATACCTGCCCCATCAGTCCCTGTGCTATAAGGCAACAAGAAGCATTTCAACTATGTTAGTTTTTCTTTGAAGCCAACAAGTGTTTGCCCAGTTAAGCGCACGGTAACAATCAGTCATGTTATGTTATAATGATTGTCGATATCTTTAAAAGCCTTGTCAAGTTCATTTTGAGTAACCCTCACCCCACCCTTAGAGAAATTTATCTGTGGTTCACCTCTTTGAAATACGTCATTGTTGTTCCACATTTACCATAGCCGAAAAACAAACAAACAAAAAAAAACAAAAAAAAAAGCTTTTTATTAACAAAGTGTTCAGAAGGGGGCGCCACTGTAAAAAATGAGAGTTTTTGCTGCTGGGATAATTTTGTTGCAGAAACAGCTGAAAGCAATCAGGTCAGACAGAGCCAAGGGCTGGAGGGATTTTTTAAATTACAAAAACCGAACCAAATCTAACCATAACAAAAATCAAAACCAATGGCCAAAATTTCAAGTTTGCTACTAATGGTATGACATTCTCGTAAGACATGCAAGTGACTTGATCAATATATTTATATATTTATATTTGAAGAAGAAGGAACTATTTGATGCAGCAAATCCACGTTGGTTAAAAATTACCAGATATGGGGGCTCCTGGGTGGCTCAGTGGTTTAGGCTCAGGTCATGATTTCAGTGTCCTGGGATGGAGCCCCACATCGGGCTCTCTGCTGAGCGGAGAGCCTGCTTACACCCTCTCTCTCTGCCTCCCTCTCTACCTACTTGTGATCTGTCTGTCAAATGGGTAAATAAGATGTTTAAAAAAAGAATTACTGGATGTGAAATACATCGAGGGTATGGGAAGGAAAATGATTTCACCTGATCTGACTAGGAAGTGGTTGAAGCCTGAATTAAGTGTTATAAAAAGAGTAAAGACCTGGGAAATATATGGGGTAAAAATCCCTAGAAAAACAGCAATAATAACTGGCTGCTCTTTATTGATCAGGATCCTGCGGTAGGCAAAGAAGAGCTGGTTTTAGTCAGAGGATGATCTCCGTTTGTCTTCATGATCTGGCATTTCCTGCAAGCCAGGCATGGGGCTCTCCACTAGAGCTGCAAATGCTTGGGGCCCTCATTGTCCCTTTTCTCTTCTCAGGGGGACAACGGGCATGTCCATGGTGCAGTGTGACACGATTTACCACAGGGAGATAAAAGACTGCCAAGGGTAGGTTGGACCTGGGAAAAGCCACTTAGGAACAGATTTTCAGGGGAGGTGATAGACAAGGGCAAAGCGAAGAATGAGGATGAGTGTGTCAAGTTTTAAAGTGCCAGGAGGCAGCACAGTGCATTCAGGAAACTACAGCAAGTTCATGACAACCGACAGCTGATCTGGCAGCATCACCTGGGGATGGAGGCTGAGCCCCGGGGTTAACACTGGGGGTGAGAAGGTTTGTATCCTATGGCGAGGAGGTGAGGTACTACACTGTGGGGGTACAGGGAGCTACCGGAGGATTTCAAATATCAGAATCGTAACCATAAAAGAGTATTTAATTGCATCCTAGCTTTCATCAAGGGTAAGATGCACTATAGTTTATGTTCGACTAAGAAAGAGAAATGCTGTCAATTAAACAAGGATATGTCTTCAAGTGCAACGTGAGTGCCACCTTAAGAGTTATTAAAAGGGGGGGGGAATCTTAGAACAAGTAAATTGTGGTAGTAGAATAAATAAGAAAGATCCAACACTTGGTTCAACTAAAGAAGTGATTACTGCTTACCATGTGCCCCAAACTATATTAAGTCCTAGAACAAGAGATGTGCTCATCTTGATGCCCCGCAGCTGTTAGACCCAAGGTACAGAGGGCAGTAGCCAACGACCAGCAGGTCCCAAGTGCCATGTGCAGACTCTAAGAGCAACTGCCTTTGAGAGAGGAAACGGTAGAGAGTGGGCTTTCTGAGGTAGAGAATTACTAGCTGGGAAAGTAGGACAATTGACACAGAATCTGAATTGATGCCCCTACATGACAGAGTTGGTGAAACTTCCATTCTCAGAGGTCTCTAGGCTCCTCAGAAATGAATTTTTCATTTTGGACAGAACATTCAGGATAAATATGATCTATTCGAGTTCCTGGTTCTCTCATCACGACTGTTTCTTAGGATTCACTGGCACCAGAAAAGGGTTTTGATAGTCCAGGGTAAGTCCTGACAAATGCAAAGCACGGTATGTATAAAAAAGTAACGACTCAGAAGAGAACAACAGATAAAAAGCAAGGCCGACCTGACCCTGCAGGATAGGTAGGGCTGGTCTGGAAACATGGGTAGAGGGGAAGTGCCCATCTCCTGCTAGAAGACCTAGAGAAGACCCCATCCGGACAGACCCCCAGGAGAGGAGAGCAGTAGGTGCTGATGATGAGAATAATCAGCAGAGAAGGTCAAAATGACAAAGTTCCACGATCAGAGTAAACATATGGGATTAAAAATAAAAAATAAAAAATAAAGATTTTTTTGAAAGGACTTTTTCTTAAAGGAATTTAAACCAAAGTCCTTTTAAAGAGTCAGTTGGCTGTTTAAACCAATAGTACAACTCATTGAGAGAATCGCTGCTTTATTTATTGGGGTAGAAAGGACCTGGAAGGTAGAAAGACCCATTCTGCAGAGGAAAAAATAGAATCACTAAAAGGCCTCATGCCTTGCACAGCCAGTGGCTAGAATCCCTGCCTCATGAGACCCTGTGCTAGATGGCCGCTAGAACCATCTCAACGTTGTTAGTCTATCTTGGAAGCCAACAATTGTTGGCCCAGTTAAGAGCACGGTAACAATCAGTCACGTTATGTTATAATGATTGTCAATATTTTAAAAGCCTTGTCAAGTTCCTTTTTGAGTAACACTCACCCCACCCTTAGAGAAATTTATCTGTGGTTCACCTCTTTGAAATACCTCATTGTTGTTCCACATTTACCTTAAAGGAAAAACAAACAACAAAAAAAAGCTTTTTATTAACAAAGTGTTCAGAAGGGGGCGCCACTGTAAACAATGAGAGTTTTCCCTGCCTGGACATCATTGTTGCAGAAACAGCTGAAAGCAATCAGGTCAGACAGAGCCAAGGGCTGGAGGGATTTTTAAAATTACAAAAACCGATTCAAATCTAACCAAAACAAAAATCAAAACCAATGGCCAAGATTTCAAGTTTGCTTCTAATGGTATGACATTCGCCTAAGACATGTGAGTGACTTGATCAATATATTTATATATTTATATTTGAAGAAGAAGGAACTATTTGATGCAGCAAATCCACGTTGGTTAAAAATTACCAGATATGGGGGCTCCTGGGTGGCTCAGTGGTTTAGGCCTCTGCCTTCGCCTCGGTCATGATTTCAGGGTCCTGGGATGGAGCCCCACATCGGGCTCTCTGCTCAACGTGGAGCCTGCTTTCCCCCTCTCTCTCTGCCTCCCTCTCTACCTACTTGTGGTCTGTCTGTCAAATGGGTAAATAAGATCTTTAAAAAAAGTATTACTAGGTGTGAAATACATCGAGGGTATAGGAAGGAAATGATTTCACCTGATCTGACTAGGAAATGGTTGAAGCCTGAATTAAAGTGCTATAAAAAGTGTAAAGACCTTGGAAATATATGGGGAAAATTCCTAGAAAAACAGCAATAATAACTGGCTGCTCTTTATTGATCCAGATACTGCGGTAGGCATAGAATATCTGGTTTTAGCCAGAGGATGATCTCTGTTTGTCTTCATGTTCCGGCATTTCCTGCCAGCCAGGCATGGGGCTCTGCACTAGAGCTGCAAATGCTGGAGGCCCTCATTGTCCCTTTTCTCTTCTCAGGGGGACAACGGGCATGTCCATGGTGCAGTGTGACAGGATTTACCACAGGGAGATAATACACTGCCAAGGGTAGGTTGGACCTGGGAAAAGCCACTTAGGAACAGATTTTCAGGGGAGGTGATAGACAAGGGCAAAGCGAAGAATGAGGATGAGTGTGTCAAGTTTCAAAGTGCCAGGAGGCAGCACAGTGCATTCAGGAAACTACAGGAAGTTCATGACAACCGACAGCTGATCTGGCAGCATCACCTTGGGATGGAGGCTGAGGCCCGGGGTTAACACTGGGGGTGAGAAGGTTTGTATCCTATGGCGAGGAGGTGAGGTACTACACTGTGGGGGTACAGGGAGCTACCGGAGGATTTCAAATATCAGAATCGTAACCATAATAGAGTATTTAATTGCATCCTAGCTATCATCAAGGGTAAGATGCACTATACTTTATGTTCGACTAAGAAACAGAAATGCTGTCAGTTAAACTAGGATAAGTCATCAAGTGCAAAGTGAGAGCCACCTTAAGAGATATTAAAATGGTGGGGGGGACAAATCTTAGAACAAGTAAATTGTGGTAGTAGAATAAATAAGAAAGATCCAACACTTGGATCAACTAAAGAGGTGATTATTGCTTACCATGTGCCCCAAACTATATTAAGTCCTGGAATAAGAGACGTGCTCATCTTGATGCCCCGCAGCTGTTAGACCCAAAATACAGACGGCAGTAGCCCACGACCAGCAGGCCCCAAGTGTCATGTGCAGACTCTAAGAGCAACTGCCTTTGAGAGAGGAAGCGGTTGAGAGTGGGCTTTCAGAGGTAGAGAATTACTAGCTGGGAGGGTAGGACAATTGACACAGAATCGGAATTGATGCCCCTACATGACAGAGTGGTGAAATTTCCCTTCTCAGAGATCTTGAGGCTCCTCAGAAATAAATTTTTCATTTTGGACAGAACATTCAGGACAAATATGATCTCTTCGAGTTCCTGGTTCTCTCATCACGACTGTTTCTTAGGATTCACTGGCACAAGAAAAGGGTTTTGATAGTCCAGAGTAAGTCCTGACAAATGCAAAGCACGGTATCTATGAAAAACTAACGACTCAGAAGAGAACAACAGACCAAAAGCCAGGCCGACCTGACCCTGCAGGATAGGTAAGGCTGGTCTGGAAACATGGGTAGAGGGGAAGTGCCCATCTCCTGCTAGAAGACCTAGAGAAGACCCCTTCTGGAGAGACCACCAGGAGAGGAGAGCAGTAGGTGCTGATGATGAAGAATATTTTAATCAGCAGAGAAGGTCAAAATGACAAAGTTCCACGATCAGAGTAAACATATGGGATTAAAAAATAAAAATAGAAAAAAAAAAGATTTTTTTGAAAGGACTTTTATTTAAAGGAATTTAAACAAAAGTCCTTTTAAGGAGACAGTTGGCTGTTTAAACCAATAGTCCAACTCACTGAGAGAATCGCTGCTTTATTTATTGGGGTAGAAAGGACCTGGAATGTAGAAAGACCCATTCTGCAGAGGAAAAAATAAAATCACTAACAGGCCTCATGCCTTGCACAGCCAGTGGCTAGAATCCCTGCCTCATGAGACCCTGTGCTAGAAGGCCGCTAGAACCATCTCAACTATGTTAGTTTATTTTGGAAGCCAACAAGTGTTGGCCCAGTTAAGCACACAGTAACAATCAGTCACGTTATGTTATAATGATTGTCGATATCTTTAAAAGCCTTGTCAAGTTCCTTTTTGAGTAAACCTCACCCCACCCTTAGAGAAATTTATCTGTGGTTCACCTCTTTGAAATACCTCATTGTTGTTCCACATTTACCATAGCCCGGAAAAAAAAAAAAAAGCTTTTTATTAACAAAGTGTTTAGAAGGGGACCACTGTAAACAATGAGAGTTTTCGCTGCCAGGACATTTTTGTTGCAGAAACAGCTGAAAGCAATCAGGTCAGACAGAGACAAGGGCTGGAGGGATTTTTAAAATTACAAAAACTGAACCTAATCTAACCAAAACAAAAATCAAAACCAATGGCCAAGATTTCAAGTTTGCTACTAATGGTATGACATTCTCCTAAGACATGCGAGTGACTTGATCAATATATTTATATATTTATATTTGAAGAACAAGGAACTATTTGATGCAGCAAATCCACGTTGGTTAAAAATTACCAGATATGGGGGCTCCTGGGTGGCTCAGTGGTTTAGGCCTCTACCTCCGCCTCATGTCATGATTTCAGGGTCCTGGGATGGAGCCCCACATCGGGCTCTCTGCTCAGCGTGGAGCCTACTTTCCCCCTGTCTCTCTGCCTCCCTCTCTACCTACTAGTGATCTGTCTGTAAAATGGGTAAATAAGATCTTTAAAAAAAGAATTACTAGGTGTGAAATACATCGAGAGTATAGGAAGGAAATGATTTCACCTGATCTGACTAGGAAATGGTTGAAGCCTGAATTAAAGTGCTATAAAAAGAGTAAAGACCTGGGAAATATATGGGGAAAAAACCCCTAGAAAAACAGCAATAATAACTGGCTGCCCTTTATTGATCCAGATCCTGCGGTAGGCATAGAAGAGCTGGTTTTAGCCAGAGGATGATCTCCGTTTGTCTTCGTGATCTGGCATTTCCTGCCAGCCAGGCATGGGGCTCTGCACTAGAGCTGCAAATGCTGGGGGCCCCCATTGTCCCTTTTCTCTTCTCAGGGGGACAACGGGCATGTCCATGGTGCAGTGTGACAGGATTTACCACAGGGAGATAATACACTGCCAAGGGTAGGTTGGACCTGGGAAAAGCCACTTAGGAACAGATTTTCAGGGGAGGTGATAGACAAGGGCAAAGCGAAGAATGAGGATGAGTGTGTCAAGTTTCAAAGTGCCAGGAGGCAGCACATGCATTCGGGAAACTACAGCAAGTTCATGATAACTGACAGCTGATCTGGCAGCATCACCTGGGGATGGAGGCTGAGCGCCGGGGTTAACACTGGGGGTGAGATGGTTTGTATACTATGGCGAGGAAGTGAGGTACTACACTGGGGGGCACAGGGAGCTACCGGAGGATTTCATATATCAGAATCGTAACCATAATAGAGTATTTAATTGCATCCTAGCTTTCATCAAGGGTAAGATGCACTATAGTTTGTGTTCGACTAAGAAACAGAAATTCTGTCAGTTAAACTAGGATAAGTCATCAAGTGCAAGGTGAGAGCCACCTTAAGTGATATTAAAATGGTGGGGGGGGACAAATCTTAGAACAAGTAAATTGTGGTAGTAGAATAAATAAGAAAGGTCCAACACTTGGATCAACTACAGAGGTGATTATTGCTTGCCATGTGCCCCAAACTATATTAAGTCCTAGAATAAGAGACGTGCTCATCTTGAAGCCCCACAGCTGTTAGACCCAAGGTACAGAGGGCAGTAGCCTACGACCAGCAGGCCCCAAGTGCCATGTGAGACTGTAAGAGCAACTGCCTTTGAGAGAGGAAACGGTTGAGAGTGGGCTTTCAGAGGTACAGAATTACTAGCTGGGAGGGTAGGACAATTGACACAGAATCGGAATTGATGCCCCTACATGACAGAGTTGGTGAAATTTCCCTTCTCAGAGATCTTGAGGCTCCTCAGAAATGTATTTTTCATTTTAGACAGAACATTCAGGATAAATATGATCTGTTCGAGTTCCTGGTTCTCTCATCACGATTGTTTCTTAGGATTCACTGGCACCAGAAAAGGGTTTTGATAGTCCAGGGTAAGTCCTGACAAATGCAAAGCACGGTATCTATGAAAAACTAACGACTCAGAAGAGAACAACAGACAAAAAGCCAGGCCGACCTGACCCTGCAGGATAGGTAAGGCTGGTCTGGAAACATGGGTAGAGGGGAAGTGCCCATCTCCTGCTAGAAGACCTAGAGAAGACCCCTTCCGGAGAGACCACCAGGAGAGGAGAGCAGTAGGTGCTGATGATGAAGAATATTTTAATCAGCAGAGATGGTCAAAATGACAGAGTTCCACGATCAGAGTAAACATATAGGATTTAAAAATAAAAAATAGAAAAAAAAAGATTTTTTTGAAAGGACTTTTTTTTAAAGGAATTTAATCAAAAGTCCTTTTAAAGAGACAGTTGGCTGTTTAAACCAATAGTCAAACTCACTGAGAGAATCGCTGCTTTATTTACTGGGGTAGAAAGGACCTGGAATGTAGAAAGACCCATTCTGCAGAGGAAAAAATAAAATCACTAACAGGCCTCATGCCTTGCACAGCCAGTGGCTAGAATCCCTGCCTCATGAGACCCTGTGCTAGAAGGCCGCTAGAACCATCTCAACTATGTTAATCTTGGAAGCCAACAAGTGTTGGCCCATTTAAGCACACAGTAACAATCAGTCACGTTATGTTATAATGATTGTCGATATCTTTAAAAGCCTTGTCAAGTTCCTTTTTGAGTAAACCTCACCCCACCCTTAGAGAAATTTATCTGTGGTTTAACTCTTTGAAATACCTCATTGTTGTTCCACATTTACCATAGCCCGGAAAAAAAAAAAAAAAAGCTTTTTATTAACAAAGTGTTCAGAAGGGGGCGCCACTGTAAACAATGAGAGTTTTCACTGCCAGGACATTTTTGTTGCAGAAACAGCTGAAAGCCTTCAGGTCAAACAGAGCCAAGTGCTGGAAGGATTTTTAAAATTACAAAAACCGATTCAAATCTACCAAAACAAAAATCAAAACCAATGGCCAAGATTTCAAGTTTGCTACTAATGGTATGACATTCTCCTAAGACATGCGAGTGACTTGATCAATATATTTATATATTTATATTTGAAGAAGAAGGAACTATTTGTTGCAGCAAATCCACGTTGTTTAAAAATTACCAGATATGGGGTCTCCTGGGTGGCTCAGTGGTTTAGGCCTCTGCCTTCGGCTCAGGTCATGATTTCAGGGTCCTGTGATGGAGCCCCACATCGGGCTCTCTGCTCAGCATGGAGCCTGCTTTCCCCCCCTCTCTCTGCCTCCCTCTCTACCTACTTGTGATCTGTCTGTCAAATGTGTAAATAAGATCTTTAAAAAAAGAATTACTAGGTGTGAAATACATCGAGAGTATAGGAAGGAAATGATTTCACCTGATCTGACTAGGAAATGGTTGAAGCCTGAATTAAAGTGTTATAAAAAGAGTAAAGACCTGGGAAATATATGGGGAAAAATTCCCTAGAAAAACAGCAATAATAACTGGCTGCTCTTTATTGATCCAGAACCTGCGGTAGGCATAGAAGAGCTGGTTTTAGCCAGAGCATGATCTCCAATTGTCTTCGTGATTGGCATTTCCTGTAAGCCAGGCATGGGGCTATCCACTAGAGCTGCAAATGTTGGGGGCCCTCATTTTCCTTTTTCTCTTCTCAGGGGGGACAACGGGCATGTCCATGGTGCAGTGTGACAGGCTTTACCACAGGGAGATAAAAGACTGCCAAGGGTAGGTTGGACCTGGGAAAAGCCACTTAGGAACAGATTTTCAGGGGAGGTGATAGACAATGGCAAAGTGAAGAATGAGGATGAGTGTGTCAAGTTTCAAAGTGCCAGGAGGCAGCACAGTGCATTCGGGAAACTACAGCAAGTTCATGACAACCGACAGCTGATCTGGCAGCATCACCTGGGGATGGAGGCTGAGATCTGGGGTTAACACTGGGGTGAGATGGTTTGTATACTATGCCGAGGAAGTGAGGTACTACACTGTGGCGGCAGAGGGTGTTACCGGAGGATTTCAAATATCAGAATCGTAACCATAATAGAGTATTTAATTGCATCCTAGCTTTTATCAAGGGTAAGATGCAATATAGTTTATGTACGACTAAGAAAGAGAAATGCTGTCAGTTAAACTAGGATATGTCATCAAGTGCAAGGTGAGTTCCACTTTAAGAGATATTAACATGGGGGTGGAGGACAAATCTTAGAACAAGTAAACTGTGGTACTAAAATAATTAAGAATGTTTGAACACTTGGATCAACAACAAAAGTGATTATTGCTTCCCATGTGTCCCAAACTCTATTAAGTCTTAGAACAAGAGACGTTCTCATCTTGATGCCCCGCAGCTGTTAGACCCAAGGTAGAGAGGGCAGTAGCCAACGACCAGCAGGCCCCAAGTGCCATGTGCAGACTGTAAGAGCAACTGCCTTTGAGAGAGGAAACGGTAGAGAGTGGGCTATCTGAGGTAGAGAATTACTAGCTGGGAAAGTAAAAAAAATTGACACAGAATCGGAATTGATGCCCCTACATAACAGAGTTGGTGAAACTTCCCTTCTCAGAGGTCTTGAGGCTCCTCAGAAATGTAATTTCATTTTGGACAGAACATTCAGGATAAATATGATCTGTTCGAGTTCCTGGTTCTCTCATCACGACTGTTTTTTAGGATTCACTGGCACCAGAAAAGGGTTTTGATAGTCCAGGGTAAGTCCTGACAAATGCAAAGCACGGTATCTATGAAAAACTAACGACTCAGAAGAGAACAACAGACCAAAAGCCAGGCCGACCTGACCCTGCAGGATAGGTAAGGCTGGTCTGGAAACATGGGTAGAGGGGAAGTGCCCATCTCCTGCTAGAAGACCTAGAGAAGACCCCTTCCGGAGAGACCACCAGGAGAGGAGAGCAGTAGGTGCTGATGATGAAGAATATTTTAATCAGCAGAGAAGGTCAAAATGACAAAGTTCCACGATCAGAGTAAACATATGGGATTTAAAAATAAAAAATAGAAAAAAAAAGATTTTTTTGAAAGGACTTTTTTTAAAGGAATTTAATCAAAAGTCCTTTTAAAGAGACAGTTGGCTGTTTAAACCAATAGTACAACTCATTGAGAGAATCGCTGCTTTATTTATTGGGGTAGAAAGGACCTGGAATGTAGAAAGACCCATTCTGCAGAGGAAAAAATAAAATCACTAACAGGCCTCATGCCTTGCACAGCCAGTGGCTAGAATCCCTGCCTCATGAGACCCTGTGCTAGAAGGCCGCTAGAACCATCTCAACTATGTTCGTTTATCTTGGAAGCCAACAAGTGTTGGCCCACTTAAGCACACAGTAACAATCAGTCACGTTATGTTATAATGATTGTCGATATCTTTAAAAGCCTTGTCAAGTTCCTTTTTGAGTAAACCTCACCCCACCTTTAGAGAAATTTATCTGTGGTTCACCTCTTTGAAATACCTCATTGTTGTTCCACATTTACCATAGCCCGAAAAAAAAAAAAAAAAAAAAAAAAAAAAGCTTTTTATTAACAAAGTGTTCAGAAGGGGGCGCCACTGTAAACAATGAGAGTTTTCCCTGCCGGGACATTTTTGTTGCAGAAACAGCTGAAAGCAATCAGGTCAGACAGAACCAAGGGCTGGAGGGATTTTTAAAATTACAAAAACCTAACCATATCTAATCAAAACCAATGGCCAAGATTTCAAGTTTGCTACTAATGGTATGACATTCTCCTCAGACATGCGAGTGACTTGATCAATATATTTATATATTTATATTTGAAGAAGAAGGAACTATTTGATGCAGCAAATCCACGTTGGTTAAAAATTACCAGATATGGGGTCTCCTGGGTGGCTCAGTGGTTTAGGCCTCTGCCTTCGGCTCAGGTCATGATTTCAGGGTCCTGGGATGGAGCCCCACATCGGGCTCTCTGCTCAGCGGGGAGCCTGCTTTCCCCCTCTCTCTCTGCCTCCCTCTCTACCTACTTGTGATCTGTCTGTCAAATGGGTAAATAAGATCTTTAAAAAAAGAATTACTAGGTGTGAAATACATCGAGGGTATGGGAAGGAAATGATTTCACCTGATCTGATTAGGAAGTGGTTGAAGCCTGAATTAAAGTGCTATAAAAAAAAAAAAGTAAAGACCTGGGAAATATATGGGGAAAAATTCCCTAGAAAAACAGCAATAATAACTGGCTGCTCTTTATTGATCCAGATCCTGCGGTAGGCAAAGAAGAGCTGGTTTTAGCCAGAGCATGATCTCCAATTGTCTTCGTGATCTGGCATTTCCTGCAAGCCAGGCATGGGGCTCTGCACTAGAGCTGCAAATGCTGGGGGACCTCACTGTCCCTTTTATCTTCTACAGGGGACAATGGGCATGTCCATGGTGCAATGTGACAGGCTTTACCACAGGGAGATAAAAGACTGCCAAGGGTAGGTTGGACCTGGGAAAAGCCACTTAGGAACAGATTTTCAGGGGAGGTGATAGACAATGGCAAAGTGAAGAATGAGGATGAGTGTGTCAAGTTTCAAAGTGCCAGGAGGCAGCACAGTGCATTCGGGAAACTACAGCAAGTTCATGACAACCGACAGCTGATCTGGCAGCATCACCTGGGGATGGAGGCTGAGATCTGGGGTTAACACTGGGGTGAGATGGTTTGTATACTATGCCGAGGAAGTGAGGTACTACACTGTGGCGGCAGAGGGTGTTACCGGAGGATTTCAAATATCAGAATCGTAACCATAATAGAGTATTTAATTGCATCCTAGCTTTTATCAAGGGTAAGATGCAATATAGTTTATGTCCGACTAAGAAAGAGAAATGCTGTCAGTTAAACTAGGATATGTCATCAAGTGCAAGGTGAGTTCCACTTTAAGAGATATTAACATGGGGGTGGAGGACAAATCTTAGAACAAGTAAACTGTGGTACTAAAATAATTAAGAATGTTTGAACACTTGGATCAACAACAAAAGTGATTATTGCTTCCCATGTGTCCCAAACTCTATTAAGTCTTAGAACAAGAGACGTTCTCATCTTGATGCCCCGCAGCTGTTAGACCCAAGGTAGAGAGGGCAGTAGCCAACGACCAGCAGGCCCCAAGTGCCATGTGCAGACTGTAAGAGCAACTGCCTTTGAGAGAGGAAACGGTAGAGAGTGGGCTATCTGAGGTAGAGAATTACTAGCTGGGAAAGTAAAAAAAATTGACACAGAATCGGAATTGATGCCCCTACATAACAGAGTTGGTGAAACTTCCCTTCTCAGAGGTCTTGAGGCTCCTCAGAAATGTAATTTCATTTTGGACAGAACATTCAGGATAAATATGATCTGTTCGAGTTCCTGGTTCTCTCATCACGACTGTTTTTTAGGATTCACTGGCACCAGAAAAGGGTTTTGATAGTCCAGGGTAAGTCCTGACAAATGCAAAGCACGGTATCTATGAAAAACTAACGACTCAGAAGAGAACAACAGACCAAAAGCCAGGCCGACCTGACCCTGCAGGATAGGTAAGGCTGGTCTGGAAACATGGGTAGAGGGGAAGTGCCCATCTCCTGCTAGAAGACCTAGAGAAGACCCCTTCCGGAGAGACCACCAGGAGAGGAGAGCAGTAGGTGCTGATGATGAAGAATATTTTAATCAGCAGAGAAGGTCAAAATGACAAAGTTCCACGATCAGAGTAAACATATGGGATTTAAAAATAAAAAATAGAAAAAAAAAGATTTTTTTGAAAGGACTTTTTTTAAAGGAATTTAATCAAAAGTCCTTTTAAAGAGACAGTTGGCTGTTTAAACCAATAGTACAACTCATTGAGAGAATCGCTGCTTTATTTATTGGGGTAGAAAGGACCTGGAATGTAGAAAGACCCATTCTGCAGAGGAAAAAATAAAATCACTAACAGGCCTCATGCCTTGCACAGCCAGTGGCTAGAATCCCTGCCTCATGAGACCCTGTGCTAGAAGGCCGCTAGAACCATCTCAACTATGTTCGTTTATCTTGGAAGCCAACAAGTGTTGGCCCACTTAAGCACACAGTAACAATCAGTCACGTTATGTTATAATGATTGTCGATATCTTTAAAAGCCTTGTCAAGTTCCTTTTTGAGTAAACCTCACCCCACCTTTAGAGAAATTTATCTGTGGTTCACCTCTTTGAAATACCTCATTGTTGTTCCACATTTACCATAGCCCGAAAAAAAAAAAAAAAAAAAAAAAAAAAAGCTTTTTATTAACAAAGTGTTCAGAAGGGGGCGCCACTGTAAACAATGAGAGTTTTCCCTGCCGGGACATTTTTGTTGCAGAAACAGCTGAAAGCAATCAGGTCAGACAGAACCAAGGGCTGGAGGGATTTTTAAAATTACAAAAACCTAACCATATCTAATCAAAACCAATGGCCAAGATTTCAAGTTTGCTACTAATGGTATGACATTCTCCTCAGACATGCGAGTGACTTGATCAATATATTTATATATTTATATTTGAAGAAGAAGGAACTATTTGATGCAGCAAATCCACGTTGGTTAAAAATTACCAGATATGGGGTCTCCTGGGTGGCTCAGTGGTTTAGGCCTCTGCCTTCGGCTCAGGTCATGATTTCAGGGTCCTGGGATGGAGCCCCACATCGGGCTCTCTGCTCAGCGGGGAGCCTGCTTTCCCCCTCTCTCTCTGCCTCCCTCTCTACCTACTTGTGATCTGTCTGTCAAATGGGTAAATAAGATCTTTAAAAAAAGAATTACTAGGTGTGAAATACATCGAGGGTATGGGAAGGAAATGATTTCACCTGATCTGATTAGGAAGTGGTTGAAGCCTGAATTAAAGTGCTATAAAAAAAAAAAAGTAAAGACCTGGGAAATATATGGGGAAAAATTCCCTAGAAAAACAGCAATAATAACTGGCTGCTCTTTATTGATCCAGATCCTGCGGTAGGCAAAGAAGAGCTGGTTTTAGCCAGAGCATGATCTCCAATTGTCTTCGTGATCTGGCATTTCCTGCAAGCCAGGCATGGGGCTCTGCACTAGAGCTGCAAATGCTGGGGGACCTCACTGTCCCTTTTATCTTCTACAGGGGACAATGGGCATGTCCATGGTGCAATGTGACAGGCTTTACCACAGGGAGATAAAAGACTGCCAAGGGTAGGTTGGACCTGGGAAAAGCCACTTAGGAACAGATTTTCAGGGGAGGTGATAGACAATGGCAAAGTGAAGAATGAGGATGAGTGTGTCAAGTTTCAAAGTGCCAGGAGGCAGCACAGTGCATTCGGGAAACTACAGCAAGTTCATGACAACCGACAGCTGATCTGGCAGCATCACCTGGGGATGGAGGCTGAGATCTGGGGTTAACACTGGGGTGAGATGGTTTGTATACTATGCCGAGGAAGTGAGGTACTACACTGTGGCGGCAGAGGGTGTTACCGGAGGATTTCAAATATCAGAATCGTAACCATAATAGAGTATTTAATTGCATCCTAGCTTTTATCAAGGGTAAGATGCAATATAGTTTATGTACGACTAAGAAAGAGAAATGCTGTCAGTTAAACTAGGATATGTCATCAAGTGCAAGGTGAGTTCCACTTTAAGAGATATTAACATGGGGGTGGAGGACAAATCTTAGAACAAGTAAACTGTGGTACTAAAATAATTAAGAATGTTTGAACACTTGGATCAACAACAAAAGTGATTATTGCTTCCCATGTGTCCCAAACTCTATTAAGTCTTAGAACAAGAGACGTTCTCATCTTGATGCCCCGCAGCTGTTAGACCCAAGGTAGAGAGGGCAGTAGCCAACGACCAGCAGGCCCCAAGTGCCATGTGCAGACTGTAAGAGCAACTGCCTTTGAGAGAGGAAACGGTAGAGAGTGGGCTATCTGAGGTAGAGAATTACTAGCTGGGAAAGTAAAAAAAATTGACACAGAATCGGAATTGATGCCCCTACATAACAGAGTTGGTGAAACTTCCCTTCTCAGAGGTCTTGAGGCTCCTCAGAAATGTAATTTCATTTTGGACAGAACATTCAGGATAAATATGATCTGTTCGAGTTCCTGGTTCTCTCATCACGACTGTTTTTTAGGATTCACTGGCACCAGAAAAGGGTTTTGATAGTCCAGGGTAAGTCCTGACAAATGCAAAGCACGGTATCTATGAAAAACTAACGACTCAGAAGAGAACAACAGACCAAAAGCCAGGCCGACCTGACCCTGCAGGATAGGTAAGGCTGGTCTGGAAACATGGGTAGAGGGGAAGTGCCCATCTCCTGCTAGAAGACCTAGAGAAGACCCCTTCCGGAGAGACCACCAGGAGAGGAGAGCAGTAGGTGCTGATGATGAAGAATATTTTAATCAGCAGAGAAGGTCAAAATGACAAAGTTCCACGATCAGAGTAAACATATGGGATTTAAAAATAAAAAATAGAAAAAAAAAGATTTTTTTGAAAGGACTTTTTTTAAAGGAATTTAATCAAAAGTCCTTTTAAAGAGACAGTTGGCTGTTTAAACCAATAGTACAACTCATTGAGAGAATCGCTGCTTTATTTATTGGGGTAGAAAGGACCTGGAATGTAGAAAGACCCATTCTGCAGAGGAAAAAATAAAATCACTAACAGGCCTCATGCCTCGCACAGCCAGTGGCTAGAATCCCTGCCTCATGAGACCCTGTGCTAGAAGGCCGCTAGAACCATCTCAACTATGTTCGTTTATCTTGGAAGCCAACAAGTGTTGGCCCACTTAAGCACACAGTAACAATCAGTCACGTTATGTTATAATGATTGTCGATATCTTTAAAAGCCTTGTCAAGTTCCTTTTTGAGTAAACCTCACCCCACCTTTAGAGAAATTTATCTGTGGTTCACCTCTTTGAAATACCTCATTGTTGTTCCACATTTACCATAGCCCGAAAAAAAAAAAAAAAAAAAAAAAAAAAAGCTTTTTATTAACAAAGTGTTCAGAAGGGGGCGCCACTGTAAACAATGAGAGTTTTCCCTGCCGGGACATTTTTGTTGCAGAAACAGCTGAAAGCAATCAGGTCAGACAGAACCAAGGGCTGGAGGGATTTTTAAAATTACAAAAACCTAACCATATCTAATCAAAACCAATGGCCAAGATTTCAAGTTTGCTACTAATGGTATGACATTCTCCTCAGACATGCGAGTGACTTGATCAATATATTTATATATTTATATTTGAAGAAGAAGGAACTATTTGATGCAGCAAATCCACGTTGGTTAAAAATTACCAGATATGGGGTCTCCTGGGTGGCTCAGTGGTTTAGGCCTCTGCCTTCGGCTCAGGTCATGATTTCAGGGTCCTGGGATGGAGCCCCACATCGGGCTCTCTGCTCAGCGGGGAGCCTGCTTTCCCCCTCTCTCTCTGCCTCCCTCTCTACCTACTTGTGATCTGTCTGTCAAATGGGTAAATAAGATCTTTAAAAAAAGAATTACTAGGTGTGAAATACATCGAGGGTATGGGAAGGAAATGATTTCACCTGATCTGATTAGGAAGTGGTTGAAGCCTGAATTAAAGTGCTATAAAAAAAAAAAAGTAAAGACCTGGGAAATATATGGGGAAAAATTCCCTAGAAAAACAGCAATAATAACTGGCTGCTCTTTATTGATCCAGATCCTGCGGTAGGCAAAGAAGAGCTGGTTTTAGCCAGAGCATGATCTCCAATTGTCTTCGTGATCTGGCATTTCCTGCAAGCCAGGCATGGGGCTCTGCACTAGAGCTGCAAATGCTGGGGGACCTCACTGTCCCTTTTATCTTCTACAGGGGACAATGGGCATGTCCATGGTGCAATGTGACAGGCTTTACCACAGGGAGATAAAAGACTGCCAAGGGTAGGTTGGACCTGGGAAAAGCCACTTAGGAACAGATTTTCAGGGGAGGTGATAGACAATGGCAAAGTGAAGAATGAGGATGAGTGTGTCAAGTTTCAAAGTGCCAGGAGGCAGCACAGTGCATTCGGGAAACTACAGCAAGTTCATGACAACCGACAGCTGATCTGGCAGCATCACCTGGGGATGGAGGCTGAGATCTGGGGTTAACACTGGGGTGAGATGGTTTGTATACTATGCCGAGGAAGTGAGGTACTACACTGTGGCGGCAGAGGGTGTTACCGGAGGATTTCAAATATCAGAATCGTAACCATAATAGAGTATTTAATTGCATCCTAGCTTTTATCAAGGGTAAGATGCAATATAGTTTATGTCCGACTAAGAAAGAGAAATGCTGTCAGTTAAACTAGGATATGTCATCAAGTGCAAGGTGAGTTCCACTTTAAGAGATATTAACATGGGGGTGGAGGACAAATCTTAGAACAAGTAAACTGTGGTACTAAAATAATTAAGAATGTTTGAACACTTGGATCAACAACAAAAGTGATTATTGCTTCCCATGTGTCCCAAACTCTATTAAGTCTTAGAACAAGAGACGTTCTCATCTTGATGCCCCGCAGCTGTTAGACCCAAGGTAGAGAGGGCAGTAGCCA
This sequence comes from Mustela nivalis, assembly GCF_964662115.1. Lineage (NCBI taxonomy): Eukaryota > Metazoa > Chordata > Mammalia > Carnivora > Mustelidae > Mustela > Mustela nivalis. The sequence continues at coordinate 28,076 of NW_028136137.1, read as the reverse complement.
ACGACCAGCAGGCCCCAAGTGCCATGTGCAGACTGTAAGAGCAACTGCCTTTGAGAGAGGAAACGGTAGAGAGTGGGCTATCTGAGGTAGAGAATTACTAGCTGGGAAAGTAAAAAAATTGACACAGAATCGGAATTGATGCCCCTACATAACAGAGTTGGTGAAACTTCCCTTCTCAGAGGTCTTGAGGCTCCTCAGAAATGTATTTTTCATTTTGGACAGAACATTCAGGATAAATATGATCTGTTCGAGTTCCTGGTTCTCTCATCACGACTGTTTTTTAGGATTCACTGGCACCAGAAAAGGGTTTTGATAGTCCAGCGTAAGTCCTGACAAATGCAAAGCACAGTATCTATGAAAAACTAACGACTCAGAAGAGAACAACAGACCAAAAGCCAGGCCGACCTGACCCTGCAGGATAGGTAAGGCTGGTCTGGAAACATGGGTAGAGGGGAAGTGCCCATCTCCTGCTAGAAGACCTAGAGAAGACCCCTTCCGGAGAGACCACCAGGAGAGGAGAGCAGTAGGTGCTGATGATGAAGAATATTTTAATCAGCAGAGAAGGTCAAAATGACAAAGTTCCACGATCAGAGTAAACATATGGGATTTAAAAATAAAAAATAGAAAAAAAAAGATTTTTTTGAAAGGACTTTTTTTAAAGGAATTTAATCAAAAGTCCTTTTAAAGAGACAGTTGGCTGTTTAAACCAATAGTACAACTCATTGAGAGAATCGCTGCTTTATTTATTGGGGTAGAAAGGACCTGGAATGTAGAAAGACCCATTCTGCAGAGGAAAAAATAAAATCACTAACAGGCCTCATGCCTCGCACAGCCAGTGGCTAGAATCCCTGCCTCATGAGACCCTGTGCTAGAAGGCCGCTAGAACCATCTCAACTATGTTAGTTTATCTTGGAAGCCAACAAGTGTTGGCCCACTTAAGCACACAGTAACAATCAGTCACGTTATGTTATAATGATTGTCGATATCTTTAAAAGCCTTGTCAAGTTCCTTTTTGAGTAAACCTCACCCCACCTTTAGAGAAATTTATCTGTGGTTCACCTCTTTGAAATACCTCATTGTTGTTCCACATTTACCATAGCCCGAAAAAAAAAAAAAAAAAAAAAAAAAAAGCTTTTTATTAACAAAGTGTTCAGAAGGGGGCGCCACTGTAAACAATGAGAGTTTTCCCTGCCGGGACATTTTTGTTGCAGAAACAGCTGAAAGCAATCAGGTCAGACAGAACCAAGGGCTGGAGGGATTTTTAAAATTACAAAAACCTAACCATATCTAATCAAAACCAATGGCCAAGATTTCAAGTTTGCTACTAATGGTATGACATTCTCCTCAGACATGCGAGTGACTTGATCAATATATTTATATATTTATATTTGAAGAAGAAGGAACTATTTGATGCAGCAAATCCACGTTGGTTAAAAATTACCAGATATGGGGTCTCCTGGGTGGCTCAGTGGTTTAGGCCTCTGCCTTCGGCTCAGGTCATGATTTCAGGGTCCTGGGATGGAGCCCCACATCGGGCTCTCTGCTCAGCGGGGAGCCTGCTTTCCCCCTCTCTCTCTGCCTCCCTCTCTACCTACTTGTGATCTGTCTGTCAAATGGGTAAATAAGATCTTTAAAAAAAGAATTACTAGGTGTGAAATACATCGAGGGTATGGGAAGGAAATGATTTCACCTGATCTGATTAGGAAGTGGTTGAAGCCTGAATTAAAGTGCTATAAAAAAAAAAAAGTAAAGACCTGGGAAATATATGGGGAAAAATTCCCTAGAAAAACAGCAATAATAACTGGCTGCTCTTTATTGATCCAGATCCTGCGGTAGGCAAAGAAGAGCTGGTTTTAGCCAGAGCATGATCTCCAATTGTCTTCGTGATCTGGCATTTCCTGTAAGCCAGGCATGGGGCTCTGCACTAGAGCTGCAAATGCTGGGGGACCTCACTGTCCCTTTTATCTTCTACAGGGGACAATGGGCATGTCCATGGTGCAATGTGACAGGCTTTACCACAGGGAGATAAAAGACTGCCAAGGGTAGGTTGGACCTGGGAAAAGCCACTTAGGAACAGATTTTCAGGGGAGGTGATAGACAATGGCAAAGTGAAGAATGAGGATGAGTGTGTCAAGTTTCAAAGTGCCAGGAGGCAGCACAGTGCATTCGGGAAACTACAGCAAGTTCATGACAACCGACAGCTGATCTGGCAGCATCACCTGGGGATGGAGGCTGAGATCTGGGGTTAACACTGGGGTGAGATGGTTTGTATACTATGCCGAGGAAGTGAGGTACTACACTGTGGCGGCAGAGGGTGTTACCGGAGGATTTCAAATATCAGAATCGTAACCATAATAGAGTATTTAATTGCATCCTAGCTTTTATCAAGGGTAAGATGCAATATAGTTTATGTCCGACTAAGAAAGAGAAATGCTGTCAGTTAAACTAGGATATGTCATCAAGTGCAAGGTGAGTTCCACTTTAAGAGATATTAACATGGGGGTGGAGGACAAATCTTAGAACAAGTAAACTGTGGTACTAAAATAATTAAGAATGTTTGAACACTTGGATCAACAACAAAAGTGATTATTGCTTCCCATGTGTCCCAAACTCTATTAAGTCTTAGAACAAGAGACGTTCTCATCTTGATGCCCCGCAGCTGTTAGACCCAAGGTAGAGAGGGCAGTAGCCAACGACCAGCAGGCCCCAAGTGCCATGTGCAGACTGTAAGAGCAACTGCCTTTGAGAGAGGAAACGGTAGAGAGTGGGCTATCTGAGGTAGAGAATTACTAGCTGGGAAAGTAAAAAAATTGACACAGAATCGGAATTGATGCCCCTACATAACAGAGTTGGTGAAACTTCCCTTCTCAGAGGTCTTGAGGCTCCTCAGAAATGTATTTTTCATTTTGGACAGAACATTCAGGATAAATATGATCTGTTCGAGTTCCTGGTTCTCTCATCACGACTGTTTTTTAGGATTCACTGGCACCAGAAAAGGGTTTTGATAGTCCAGCGTAAGTCCTGACAAATGCAAAGCACAGTATCTATGAAAAACTAACGACTCAGAAGAGAACAACAGACCAAAAGCCAGGCCGACCTGACCCTGCAGGATAGGTAAGGCTGGTCTGGAAACATGGGTAGAGGGGAAGTGCCCATCTCCTGCTAGAAGACCTAGAGAAGACCCCTTCCGGAGAGACCACCAGGAGAGGAGAGCAGTAGGTGCTGATGATGAAGAATATTTTAATCAGCAGAGAAGGTCAAAATGACAAAGTTCCACGATCAGAGTAAACATATGGGATTTAAAAATAAAAAATAGAAAAAAAAAGATTTTTTTGAAAGGACTTTTTTTAAAGGAATTTAATCAAAAGTCCTTTTAAAGAGACAGTTGGCTGTTTAAACCAATAGTACAACTCATTGAGAGAATCGCTGCTTTATTTATTGGGGTAGAAAGGACCTGGAATGTAGAAAGACCCATTCTGCAGAGGAAAAAATAAAATCACTAACAGGCCTCATGCCTTGCACAGCCAGTGGCTAGAATCCCTGCCTCATGAGACCCTGTGCTAGAAGGCCGCTAGAACCATCTCAACTATGTTCATTTATCTTGGAAGCCAACAAGTGTTGGCCCACTTAAGCACACAGTAACAATCAGTCACGTTATGTTATAATGATTGTCGATATCTTTAAAAGCCTTGTCAAGTTCCTTTTTGAGTAAACCTCACCCCACCTTTAGAGAAATTTATCTGTGGTTCACCTCTTTGAAATACCTCATTGTTGTTCCACATTTACCATAGCCCGAAAAAAAAAAAAAAAAAAAAAGCTTTTTTATTAACAAAGTGTTCAGAAGGGGGCGCCACTGTAAACAATGAGAGTTTTCCCTGCCGGGACATTTTTGTTGCAGAAACAGCTGAAAGCAATCAGGTCAGACAGAACCAAGGGCTGGAGGGATTTTTAAAATTACAAAAACCTAACCATATCTAATCAAAACCAATGGCCAAGATTTCAAGTTTGCTACTAATGGTATGACATTCTCCTCAGACATGCGAGTGACTTGATCAATATATTTATATATTTATATTTGAAGAAGAAGGAACTATTTGATGCAGCAAATCCACGTTGGTTAAAAATTACCAGATATGGGGTCTCCTGGGTGGCTCAGTGGTTTAGGCCTCTGCCTTCGGCTCAGGTCATGATTTCAGGGTCCTGGGATGGAGCCCCACATCGGGCTCTCTGCTCAGCGGGGAGCCTGATTTCCCCCTCTCTCTCTGCCTCCCTCTCTACCTACTTGTGATCTGTCTGTCAAATGGGTAAATAAGATCTTTAAAAAAAGAATTACTAGGTGTGAAATACATCGAGGGTATGGGAAGGAAATGATTTCACCTGATCTGATTAGGAAGTGGTTGAAGCCTGAATTAAAGTGCTATAAAAAAAAAAAAGTAAAGACCTGGGAAATATATGGGGAAAAATTCCCTAGAAAAACAGCAATAATAACTGGCTGCTCTTTATTGATCCAGATCCTGCGGTAGGCAAAGAAGAGCTGGTTTTAGCCAGAGCATGATCTCCAATTGTCTTCGTGATCTGGCATTTCCTGTAAGCCAGGCATGGGGCTCTGCACTAGAGCTGCAAATGCTGGGGGACCTCACTGTCCCTTTTATCTTCTACAGGGGACAATGGGCATGTCCATGGTGCAATGTGACAGGCTTTACCACAGGGAGATAAAAGACTGCCAAGGGTAGGTTGGACCTGGGAAAAGCCACTTAGGAACAGATTTTCAGGGGAGGTGATAGACAATGGCAAAGTGAAGAATGAGGATGAGTGTGTCAAGTTTCAAAGTGCCAGGAGGCAGCACAGTGCATTCGGGAAACTACAGCAAGTTCATGACAACCGACAGCTGATCTGGCAGCATCACCTGGGGATGGAGGCTGAGATCTGGGGTTAACACTGGGGTGAGATGGTTTGTATACTATGCCGAGGAAGTGAGGTACTACACTGTGGCGGCAGAGGGTGTTACCGGAGGATTTCAAATATCAGAATCGTAACCATAATAGAGTATTTAATTGCATCCTAGCTTTTATCAAGGGTAAGATGCAATATAGTTTATGTCCGACTAAGAAAGAGAAATGCTGTCAGTTAAACTAGGATATGTCATCAAGTGCAAGGTGAGTTCCACTTTAAGAGATATTAACATGGGGGTGGAGGACAAATCTTAGAACAAGTAAACTGTGGTACTAAAATAATTAAGAATGTTTGAACACTTGGATCAACAACAAAAGTGATTATTGCTTCCCATGTGTCCCAAACTCTATTAAGTCTTAGAACAAGAGACGTTCTCATCTTGATGCCCCGCAGCTGTTAGACCCAAGGTAGAGAGGGCAGTAGCCAACGACCAGCAGGCCCCAAGTGCCATGTGCAGACTGTAAGAGCAACTGCCTTTGAGAGAGGAAACGGTAGAGAGTGGGCTATCTGAGGTAGAGAATTACTAGCTGGGAAAGTAAAAAAAATTGACACAGAATCGGAATTGATGCCCCTACATAACAGAGTTGGTGAAACTTCCCTTCTCAGAGGTCTTGAGGCTCCTCAGAAATGTAATTTCATTTTGGACAGAACATTCAGGATAAATATGATCTGTTCGAGTTCCTGGTTCTCTCATCACGACTGTTTTTTAGGATTCACTGGCACCAGAAAAGGGTTTTGATAGTCCAGGGTAAGTCCTGACAAATGCAAAGCACGGTATCTATGAAAAACTAACGACTCAGAAGAGAACAACAGACCAAAAGCCAGGCCGACCTGACCCTGCAGGATAGGTAAGGCTGGTCTGGAAACATGGGTAGAGGGGAAGTGCCCATCTCCTGCTAGAAGACCTAGAGAAGACCCCTTCCGGAGAGACCACCAGGAGAGGAGAGCAGTAGGTGCTGATGATGAAGAATATTTTAATCAGCAGAGAAGGTCAAAATGACAAAGTTCCACGATCAGAGTAAACATATGGGATTTAAAAATAAAAAATAGAAAAAAAAAGATTTTTTTGAAAGGACTTTTTTTAAAGGAATTTAATCAAAAGTCCTTTTAAAGAGACAGTTGGCTGTTTAAACCAATAGTACAACTCATTGAGAGAATCGCTGCTTTATTTATTGGGGTAGAAAGGACCTGGAATGTAGAAAGACCCATTCTGCAGAGGAAAAAATAAAATCACTAACAGGCCTCATGCCTTGCACAGCCAGTGGCTAGAATCCCTGCCTCATGAGACCCTGTGCTAGAAGGCCGCTAGAACCATCTCAACTATGTTCGTTTATCTTGGAAGCCAACAAGTGTTGGCCCACTTAAGCACACAGTAACAATCAGTCACGTTATGTTATAATGATTGTCGATATCTTTAAAAGCCTTGTCAAGTTCCTTTTTGAGTAAACCTCACCCCACCTTTAGAGAAATTTATCTGTGGTTCACCTCTTTGAAATACCTCATTGTTGTTCCACATTTACCATAGCCCGAAAAAAAAAAAAAAAAAAAAAAAAAAAAAGCTTTTTATTAACAAAGTGTTCAGAAGGGGGCGCCACTGTAAACAATGAGAGTTTTCCCTGCCGGGACATTTTTGTTGCAGAAACAGCTGAAAGCAATCAGGTCAGACAGAACCAAGGGCTGGAGGGATTTTTAAAATTACAAAAACCTAACCATATCTAATCAAAACCAATGGCCAAGATTTCAAGTTTGCTACTAATGGTATGACATTCTCCTCAGACATGCGAGTGACTTGATCAATATATTTATATATTTATATTTGAAGAAGAAGGAACTATTTGATGCAGCAAATCCACGTTGGTTAAAAATTACCAGATATGGGGTCTCCTGGGTGGCTCAGTGGTTTAGGCCTCTGCCTTCGGCTCAGGTCATGATTTCAGGGTCCTGGGATGGAGCCCCACATCGGGCTCTCTGCTCAGCGGGGAGCCTGCTTTCCCCCTCTCTCTCTGCCTCCCTCTCTACCTACTTGTGATCTGTCTGTCAAATGGGTAAATAAGATCTTTAAAAAAAGAATTACTAGGTGTGAAATACATCGAGGGTATGGGAAGGAAATGATTTCACCTGATCTGATTAGGAAGTGGTTGAAGCCTGAATTAAAGTGCTATAAAAAAAAAAAAGTAAAGACCTGGGAAATATATGGGGAAAAATTCCCTAGAAAAACAGCAATAATAACTGGCTGCTCTTTATTGATCCAGATCCTGCGGTAGGCAAAGAAGAGCTGGTTTTAGCCAGAGCATGATCTCCAATTGTCTTCGTGATCTGGCATTTCCTGTAAGCCAGGCATGGGGCTCTGCACTAGAGCTGCAAATGCTGGGGGACCTCACTGTCCCTTTTATCTTCTACAGGGGACAATGGGCATGTCCATGGTGCAATGTGACAGGCTTTACCACAGGGAGATAAAAGACTGCCAAGGGTAGGTTGGACCTGGGAAAAGCCACTTAGGAACAGATTTTCAGGGGAGGTGATAGACAATGGCAAAGTGAAGAATGAGGATGAGTGTGTCAAGTTTCAAAGTGCCAGGAGGCAGCACAGTGCATTCGGGAAACTACAGCAAGTTCATGACAACCGACAGCTGATCTGGCAGCATCACCTGGGGATGGAGGCTGAGATCTGGGGTTAACACTGGGGTGAGATGGTTTGTATACTATGCCGAGGAAGTGAGGTACTACACTGTGGCGGCAGAGGGTGTTACCGGAGGATTTCAAATATCAGAATCGTAACCATAATAGAGTATTTAATTGCATCCTAGCTTTTATCAAGGGTAAGATGCAATATAGTTTATGTACGACTAAGAAAGAGAAATGCTGTCAGTTAAACTAGGATATGTCATCAAGTGCAAGGTGAGTTCCACTTTAAGAGATATTAACATGGGGGTGGAGGACAAATCTTAGAACAAGTAAACTGTGGTACTAAAATAATTAAGAATGTTTGAACACTTGGATCAACAACAAAAGTGATTATTGCTTCCCATGTGTCCCAAACTCTATTAAGTCTTAGAACAAGAGACGTTCTCATCTTGATGCCCCGCAGCTGTTAGACCCAAGGTAGAGAGGGCAGTAGCCAACGACCAGCAGGCCCCAAGTGCCATGTGCAGACTGTAAGAGCAACTGCCTTTGAGAGAGGAAACGGTAGAGAGTGGGCTATCTGAGGTAGAGAATTACTAGCTGGGAAAGTAAAAAAAATTGACACAGAATCGGAATTGATGCCCCTACATAACAGAGTTGGTGAAACTTCCCTTCTCAGAGGTCTTGAGGCTCCTCAGAAATGTAATTTCATTTTGGACAGAACATTCAGGATAAATATGATCTGTTCGAGTTCCTGGTTCTCTCATCACGACTGTTTTTTAGGATTCACTGGCACCAGAAAAGGGTTTTGATAGTCCAGGGTAAGTCCTGACAAATGCAAAGCACGGTATCTATGAAAAACTAACGACTCAGAAGAGAACAACAGACCAAAAGCCAGGCCGACCTGACCCTGCAGGATAGGTAAGGCTGGTCTGGAAACATGGGTAGAGGGGAAGTGCCCATCTCCTGCTAGAAGACCTAGAGAAGACCCCTTCCGGAGAGACCACCAGGAGAGGAGAGCAGTAGGTGCTGATGATGAAGAATATTTTAATCAGCAGAGAAGGTCAAAATGACAAAGTTCCACGATCAGAGTAAACATATGGGATTTAAAAATAAAAAATAGAAAAAAAAAGATTTTTTTGAAAGGACTTTTTTTAAAGGAATTTAATCAAAAGTCCTTTTAAAGAGACAGTTGGCTGTTTAAACCAATAGTACAACTCATTGAGAGAATCGCTGCTTTATTTATTGGGGTAGAAAGGACCTGGAATGTAGAAAGACCCATTCTGCAGAGGAAAAAATAAAATCACTAACAGGCCTCATGCCTTGCACAGCCAGTGGCTAGAATCCCTGCCTCATGAGACCCTGTGCTAGAAGGCCGCTAGAACCATCTCAACTATGTTCGTTTATCTTGGAAGCCAACAAGTGTTGGCCCACTTAAGCACACAGTAACAATCAGTCACGTTATGTTATAATGATTGTCGATATCTTTAAAAGCCTTGTCAAGTTCCTTTTTGAGTAAACCTCACCCCACCTTTAGAGAAATTTATCTGTGGTTCACCTCTTTGAAATACCTCATTGTTGTTCCACATTTACCATAGCCCGAAAAAAAAAAAAAAAAAAAAAAAAAAAAGCTTTTTATTAACAAAGTGTTCAGAAGGGGGCGCCACTGTAAACAATGAGAGTTTTCCCTGCCGGGACATTTTTGTTGCAGAAACAGCTGAAAGCAATCAGGTCAGACAGAACCAAGGGCTGGAGGGATTTTTAAAATTACAAAAACCTAACCATATCTAATCAAAACCAATGGCCAAGATTTCAAGTTTGCTACTAATGGTATGACATTCTCCTCAGACATGCGAGTGACTTGATCAATATATTTATATATTTATATTTGAAGAAGAAGGAACTATTTGATGCAGCAAATCCACGTTGGTTAAAAATTACCAGATATGGGGTCTCCTGGGTGGCTCAGTGGTTTAGGCCTCTGCCTTCGGCTCAGGTCATGATTTCAGGGTCCTGGGATGGAGCCCCACATCGGGCTCTCTGCTCAGCGGGGAGCCTGCTTTCCCCCTCTCTCTCTGCCTCCCTCTCTACCTACTTGTGATCTGTCTGTCAAATGGGTAAATAAGATCTTTAAAAAAAGAATTACTAGGTGTGAAATACATCGAGGGTATGGGAAGGAAATGATTTCACCTGATCTGATTAGGAAGTGGTTGAAGCCTGAATTAAAGTGCTATAAAAAAAAAAAAGTAAAGACCTGGGAAATATATGGGGAAAAATTCCCTAGAAAAACAGCAATAATAACTGGCTGCTCTTTATTGATCCAGATCCTGCGGTAGGCAAAGAAGAGCTGGTTTTAGCCAGAGCATGATCTCCAATTGTCTTCGTGATCTGGCATTTCCTGCAAGCCAGGCATGGGGCTCTGCACTAGAGCTGCAAATGCTGGGGGACCTCACTGTCCCTTTTATCTTCTACAGGGGACAATGGGCATGTCCATGGTGCAATGTGACAGGCTTTACCACAGGGAGATAAAAGACTGCCAAGGGTAGGTTGGACCTGGGAAAAGCCACTTAGGAACAGATTTTCAGGGGAGGTGATAGACAATGGCAAAGTGAAGAATGAGGATGAGTGTGTCAAGTTTCAAAGTGCCAGGAGGCAGCACAGTGCATTCGGGAAACTACAGCAAGTTCATGACAACCGACAGCTGATCTGGCAGCATCACCTGGGGATGGAGGCTGAGATCTGGGGTTAACACTGGGGTGAGATGGTTTGTATACTATGCCGAGGAAGTGAGGTACTACACTGTGGCGGCAGAGGGTGTTACCGGAGGATTTCAAATATCAGAATCGTAACCATAATAGAGTATTTAATTGCATCCTAGCTTTTATCAAGGGTAAGATGCAATATAGTTTATGTCCGACTAAGAAAGAGAAATGCTGTCAGTTAAACTAGGATATGTCATCAAGTGCAAGGTGAGTTCCACTTTAAGAGATATTAACATGGGGGTGGAGGACAAATCTTAGAACAAGTAAACTGTGGTACTAAAATAATTAAGAATGTTTGAACACTTGGATCAACAACAAAAGTGATTATTGCTTCCCATGTGTCCCAAACTCTATTAAGTCTTAGAACAAGAGACGTTCTCATCTTGATGCCCCGCAGCTGTTAGACCCAAGGTAGAGAGGGCAGTAGCCAACGACCAGCAGGCCCCAAGTGCCATGTGCAGACTGTAAGAGCAACTGCCTTTGAGAGAGGAAACGGTAGAGAGTGGGCTATCTGAGGTAGAGAATTACTAGCTGGGAAAGTAAAAAAATTGACACAGAATCGGAATTGATGCCCCTACATAACAGAGTTGGTGAAACTTCCCTTCTCAGAGGTCTTGAGGCTCCTCAGAAATGTATTTTTCATTTTGGACAGAACATTCAGGATAAATATGATCTGTTCGAGTTCCTGGTTCTCTCATCACGACTGTTTTTTAGGATTCACTGGCACCAGAAAAGGGTTTTGATAGTCCAGCGTAAGTCCTGACAAATGCAAAGCACAGTATCTATGAAAAACTAACGACTCAGAAGAGAACAACAGACCAAAAGCCAGGCCGACCTGACCCTGCAGGATAGGTAAGGCTGGTCTGGAAACATGGGTAGAGGGGAAGTGCCCATCTCCTGCTAGAAGACCTAGAGAAGACCCCTTCCGGAGAGACCACCAGGAGAGGAGAGCAGTAGGTGCTGATGATGAAGAATATTTTAATCAGCAGAGAAGGTCAAAATGACAAAGTTCCACGATCAGAGTAAACATATGGGATTTAAAAATAAAAAATAGAAAAAAAAAGATTTTTTTGAAAGGACTTTTTTTAAAGGAATTTAATCAAAAGTCCTTTTAAAGAGACAGTTGGCTGTTTAAACCAATAGTACAACTCATTGAGAGAATCGCTGCTTTATTTATTGGGGTAGAAAGGACCTGGAATGTAGAAAGACCCATTCTGCAGAGGAAAAAATAAAATCACTAACAGGCCTCATGCCTCGCACAGCCAGTGGCTAGAATCCCTGCCTCATGAGACCCTGTGCTAGAAGGCTGCTAGAACCATCTCAACTATGTTCGTTTATCTTGGAAGCCAACAAGTGTTGGCCCACTTAAGCACACAGTAACAATCAGTCACGTTATGTTATAATGATTGTCGATATCTTTAAAAGCCTTGTCAAGTTCCTTTTTGAGTAAACCTCACCCCACCTTTAGAGAAATTTATCTGTGGTTCACCTCTTTGAAATACCTCATTGTTGTTCCACATTTACCATAGCCCGAAAAAAAAAAAAAAAAAAAAAAAAAAAAAGCTTTTTATTAACAAAGTGTTCAGAAGGGGGCGCCACTGTAAACAATGAGAGTTTTCCCTGCCGGGACATTTTTGTTGCAGAAACAGCTGAAAGCAATCAGGTCAGACAGAACCAAGGGCTGGAGGGATTTTTAAAATTACAAAAACCTAACCATATCTAATCAAAACCAATGGCCAAGATTTCAAGTTTGCTACTAATGGTATGACATTCTCCTCAGACATGCGAGTGACTTGATCAATATATTTATATATTTATATTTGAAGAAGAAGGAACTATTTGATGCAGCAAATCCACGTTGGTTAAAAATTACCAGATATGGGGTCTCCTGGGTGGCTCAGTGGTTTAGGCCTCTGCCTTCGGCTCAGGTCATGATTTCAGGGTCCTGGGATGGAGCCCCACATCGGGCTCTCTGCTCAGCGGGGAGCCTGCTTTCCCCCTCTCTCTCTGCCTCCCTCTCTACCTACTTGTGATCTGTCTGTCAAATGGGTAAATAAGATCTTTAAAAAAAGAATTACTAGGTGTGAAATACATCGAGGGTATGGGAAGGAAATGATTTCACCTGATCTGATTAGGAAGTGGTTGAAGCCTGAATTAAAGTGCTATAAAAAAAAAAAAGTAAAGACCTGGGAAATATATGGGGAAAAATTCCCTAGAAAAACAGCAATAATAACTGGCTGCTCTTTATTGATCCAGATCCTGCGGTAGGCAAAGAAGAGCTGGTTTTAGCCAGAGCATGATCTCCAATTGTCTTCGTGATCTGGCATTTCCTGCAAGCCAGGCATGGGGCTCTGCACTAGAGCTGCAAATGCTGGGGGACCTCACTGTCCCTTTTATCTTCTACAGGGGACAATGGGCATGTCCATGGTGCAATGTGACAGGCTTTACCACAGGGAGATAAAAGACTGCCAAGGGTAGGTTGGACCTGGGAAAAGCCACTTAGGAACAGATTTTCAGGGGAGGTGATAGACAATGGCAAAGTGAAGAATGAGGATGAGTGTGTCAAGTTTCAAAGTGCCAGGAGGCAGCACAGTGCATTCGGGAAACTACAGCAAGTTCATGACAACCGACAGCTGATCTGGCAGCATCACCTGGGGATGGAGGCTGAGATCTGGGGTTAACACTGGGGTGAGATGGTTTGTATACTATGCCGAGGAAGTGAGGTACTACACTGTGGCGGCAGAGGGTGTTACCGGAGGATTTCAAATATCAGAATCGTAACCATAATAGAGTATTTAATTGCATCCTAGCTTTTATCAAGGGTAAGATGCAATATAGTTTATGTCCGACTAAGAAAGAGAAATGCTGTCAGTTAAACTAGGATATGTCATCAAGTGCAAGGTGAGTTCCACTTTAAGAGATATTAACATGGGGGTGGAGGACAAATCTTAGAACAAGTAAACTGTGGTACTAAAATAATTAAGAATGTTTGAACACTTGGATCAACAACAAAAGTGATTATTGCTTCCCATGTGTCCCAAACTCTATTAAGTCTTAGAACAAGAGACGTTCTCATCTTGATGCCCCGCAGCTGTTAGACCCAAGGTAGAGAGGGCAGTAGCCAACGACCAGCAGGCCCCAAGTGCCATGTGCAGACTGTAAGAGCAACTGCCTTTGAGAGAGGAAACGGTAGAGAGTGGGCTATCTGAGGTAGAGAATTACTAGCTGGGAAAGTAAAAAAATTGACACAGAATCGGAATTGATGCCCCTACATAACAGAGTTGGTGAAACTTCCCTTCTCAGAGGTCTTGAGGCTCCTCAGAAATGTATTTTTCATTTTGGACAGAACATTCAGGATAAATATGATCTGTTCGAGTTCCTGGTTCTCTCATCACGACTGTTTTTTAGGATTCACTGGCACCAGAAAAGGGTTTTGATAGTCCAGCGTAAGTCCTGACAAATGCAAAGCACAGTATCTATGAAAAACTAACGACTCAGAAGAGAACAACAGACCAAAAGCCAGGCCGACCTGACCCTGCAGGATAGGTAAGGCTGGTCTGGAAACATGGGTAGAGGGGAAGTGCCCATCTCCTGCTAGAAGACCTAGAGAAGACCCCTTCCGGAGAGACCACCAGGAGAGGAGAGCAGTAGGTGCTGATGATGAAGAATATTTTAATCAGCAGAGAAGGTCAAAATGACAAAGTTCCACGATCAGAGTAAACATATGGGATTTAAAAATAAAAAATAGAAAAAAAAAGATTTTTTTGAAAGGACTTTTTTTAAAGGAATTTAATCAAAAGTCCTTTTAAAGAGACAGTTGGCTGTTTAAACCAATAGTACAACTCATTGAGAGAATCGCTGCTTTATTTATTGGGGTAGAAAGGACCTGGAATGTAGAAAGACCCATTCTGCAGAGGAAAAAATAAAATCACTAACAGGCCTCATGCCTCGCACAGCCAGTGGCTAGAATCCCTGCCTCATGAGACCCTGTGCTAGAAGGCCGCTAGAACCATCTCAACTATGTTCGTTTATCTTGGAAGCCAACAAGTGTTGGCCCACTTAAGCACACAGTAACAATCAGTCACGTTATGTTATAATGATTGTCGATATCTTTAAAAGCCTTGTCAAGTTCCTTTTTGAGTAAACCTCACCCCACCTTTAGAGAAATTTATCTGTGGTTCACCTCTTTGAAATACCTCATTGTTGTTCCACATTTACCATAGCCCGAAAAAAAAAAAAAAAAAAAAAAAAAAAAAGCTTTTTATTAACAAAGTGTTCAGAAGGGGGCGCCACTGTAAACAATGAGAGTTTTCCCTGCCGGGACATTTTTGTTGCAGAAACAGCTGAAAGCAATCAGGTCAGACAGAACCAAGGGCTGGAGGGATTTTTAAAATTACAAAAACCTAACCATATCTAATCAAAACCAATGGCCAAGATTTCAAGTTTGCTACTAATGGTATGACATTCTCCTCAGACATGCGAGTGACTTGATCAATATATTTATATATTTATATTTGAAGAAGAAGGAACTATTTGATGCAGCAAATCCACGTTGGTTAAAAATTACCAGATATGGGGTCTCCTGGGTGGCTCAGTGGTTTAGGCCTCTGCCTTCGGCTCAGGTCATGATTTCAGGGTCCTGGGATGGAGCCCCACATCGGGCTCTCTGCTCAGCGGGGAGCCTGCTTTCCCCCTCTCTCTCTGCCTCCCTCTCTACCTACTTGTGATCTGTCTGTCAAATGGGTAAATAAGATCTTTAAAAAAAGAATTACTAGGTGTGAAATACATCGAGGGTATGGGAAGGAAATGATTTCACCTGATCTGATTAGGAAGTGGTTGAAGCCTGAATTAAAGTGCTATAAAAAAAAAAAAGTAAAGACCTGGGAAATATATGGGGAAAAATTCCCTAGAAAAACAGCAATAATAACTGGCTGCTCTTTATTGATCCAGATCCTGCGGTAGGCAAAGAAGAGCTGGTTTTAGCCAGAGCATGATCTCCAATTGTCTTCGTGATCTGGCATTTCCTGCAAGCCAGGCATGGGGCTCTGCACTAGAGCTGCAAATGCTGGGGGACCTCACTGTCCCTTTTATCTTCTACAGGGGACAATGGGCATGTCCATGGTGCAATGTGACAGGCTTTACCACAGGGAGATAAAAGACTGCCAAGGGTAGGTTGGACCTGGGAAAAGCCACTTAGGAACAGATTTTCAGGGGAGGTGATAGACAATGGCAAAGTGAAGAATGAGGATGAGTGTGTCAAGTTTCAAAGTGCCAGGAGGCAGCACAGTGCATTCGGGAAACTACAGCAAGTTCATGACAACCGACAGCTGATCTGGCAGCATCACCTGGGGATGGAGGCTGAGATCTGGGGTTAACACTGGGGTGAGATGGTTTGTATACTATGCCGAGGAAGTGAGGTACTACACTGTGGCGGCAGAGGGTGTTACCGGAGGATTTCAAATATCAGAATCGTAACCATAATAGAGTATTTAATTGCATCCTAGCTTTTATCAAGGGTAAGATGCAATATAGTTTATGTCCGACTAAGAAAGAGAAATGCTGTCAGTTAAACTAGGATATGTCATCAAGTGCAAGGTGAGTTCCACTTTAAGAGATATTAACATGGGGGTGGAGGACAAATCTTAGAACAAGTAAACTGTGGTACTAAAATAATTAAGAATGTTTGAACACTTGGATCAACAACAAAAGTGATTATTGCTTCCCATGTGTCCCAAACTCTATTAAGTCTTAGAACAAGAGACGTTCTCATCTTGATGCCCCGCAGCTGTTAGACCCAAGGTAGAGAGGGCAGTAGCCAACGACCAGCAGGCCCCAAGTGCCATGTGCAGACTGTAAGAGCAACTGCCTTTGAGAGAGGAAACGGTAGAGAGTGGGCTATCTGAGGTAGAGAATTACTAGCTGGGAAAGTAAAAAAATTGACACAGAATCGGAATTGATGCCCCTACATAACAGAGTTGGTGAAACTTCCCTTCTCAGAGGTCTTGAGGCTCCTCAGAAATGTATTTTTCATTTTGGACAGAACATTCAGGATAAATATGATCTGTTCGAGTTCCTGGTTCTCTCATCACGACTGTTTTTTAGGATTCACTGGCACCAGAAAAGGGTTTTGATAGTCCAGCGTAAGTCCTGACAAATGCAAAGCACAGTATCTATGAAAAACTAACGACTCAGAAGAGAACAACAGACCAAAAGCCAGGCCGACCTGACCCTGCAGGATAGGTAAGGCTGGTCTGGAAACATGGGTAGAGGGGAAGTGCCCATCTCCTGCTAGAAGACCTAGAGAAGACCCCTTCCGGAGAGACCACCAGGAGAGGAGAGCAGTAGGTGCTGATGATGAAGAATATTTTAATCAGCAGAGAAGGTCAAAATGACAAAGTTCCACGATCAGAGTAAACATATGGGATTTAAAAATAAAAAATAGAAAAAAAAAGATTTTTTTGAAAGGACTTTTTTTAAAGGAATTTAATCAAAAGTCCTTTTAAAGAGACAGTTGGCTGTTTAAACCAATAGTACAACTCATTGAGAGAATCGCTGCTTTATTTATTGGGGTAGAAAGGACCTGGAATGTAGAAAGACCCATTCTGCAGAGGAAAAAATAAAATCACTAACAGGCCTCATGCCTCGCACAGCCAGTGGCTAGAATCCCTGCCTCATGAGACCCTGTGCTAGAAGGCCGCTAGAACCATCTCAACTATGTTCGTTTATCTTGGAAGCCAACAAGTGTTGGCCCACTTAAGCACACAGTAACAATCAGTCACGTTATGTTATAATGATTGTCGATATCTTTAAAAGCCTTGTCAAGTTCCTTTTTGAGTAAACCTCACCCCACCTTTAGAGAAATTTATCTGTGGTTCACCTCTTTGAAATACCTCATTGTTGTTCCACATTTACCATAGCCCGAAAAAAAAAAAAAAAAAAAAAAAAAAAAAAAGCTTTTTATTAACAAAGTGTTCAGAAGGGGGCGCCACTGTAAACAATGAGAGTTTTCCCTGCCGGGACATTTTTGTTGCAGAAACAGCTGAAAGCAATCAGGTCAGACAGAACCAAGGGCTGGAGGGATTTTTAAAATTACAAAAACCTAACCATATCTAATCAAAACCAATGGCCAAGATTTCAAGTTTGCTACTAATGGTATGACATTCTCCTCAGACATGCGAGTGACTTGATCAATATATTTATATATTTATATTTGAAGAAGAAGGAACTATTTGATGCAGCAAATCCACGTTGGTTAAAAATTACCAGATATGGGGTCTCCTGGGTGGCTCAGTGGTTTAGGCCTCTGCCTTCGGCTCAGGTCATGATTTCAGGGTCCTGGGATGGAGCCCCACATCGGGCTCTCTGCTCAGCGGGGAGCCTGCTTTCCCCCTCTCTCTCTGCCTCCCTCTCTACCTACTTGTGATCTGTCTGTCAAATGGGTAAATAAGATCTTTAAAAAAAGAATTACTAGGTGTGAAATACATCGAGGGTATGGGAAGGAAATGATTTCACCTGATCTGATTAGGAAGTGGTTGAAGCCTGAATTAAAGTGCTATAAAAAAAAAAAAGTAAAGACCTGGGAAATATATGGGGAAAAATTCCCTAGAAAAACAGCAATAATAACTGGCTGCTCTTTATTGATCCAGATCCTGCGGTAGGCAAAGAAGAGCTGGTTTTAGCCAGAGCATGATCTCCAATTGTCTTCGTGATCTGGCATTTCCTGCAAGCCAGGCATGGGGCTCTGCACTAGAGCTGCAAATGCTGGGGGACCTCACTGTCCCTTTTATCTTCTACAGGGGACAACGGGCATGTCCATGGTGCAATGTGACAGGCTTTACCACAGGGAGATAAAAGACTGCCAAGGGTAGGTTGGACCTGGGAAAAGCCACTTAGGAACAGATTTTCAGGGGAGGTGATAGACAATGGCAAAGTGAAGAATGAGGATGAGTGTGTCAAGTTTCAAAGTGCCAGGAGGCAGCACAGTGCATTCGGGAAACTACAGCAAGTTCATGACAACCGACAGCTGATCTGGCAGCATCACCTGGGGATGGAGGCTGAGATCTGGGGTTAACACTGGGGTGAGATGGTTTGTATACTATGCCGAGGAAGTGAGGTACTACACTGTGGCGGCAGAGGGTGTTACCGGAGGATTTCA
Organism: Mustela nivalis; assembly: GCF_964662115.1. NCBI lineage: Eukaryota > Metazoa > Chordata > Mammalia > Carnivora > Mustelidae > Mustela > Mustela nivalis. The sequence goes on along the minus strand of NW_028136137.1, from coordinate 9,585 downwards.
AATATCAGAATCGTAACCATAATAGAGTATTTAATTGCATCCTAGCTTTTATCAAGGGTAAGATGCAATATAGTTTATGTCCGACTAAGAAAGAGAAATGCTGTCAGTTAAACTAGGATATGTCATCAAGTGCAAGGTGAGTTCCACTTTAAGAGATATTAACATGGGGGTGGAGGACAAATCTTAGAACAAGTAAACTGTGGTACTAAAATAATTAAGAATGTTTGAACACTTGGATCAACAACAAAAGTGATTATTGCTTCCCATGTGTCCCAAACTCTATTAAGTCTTAGAACAAGAGACGTTCTCATCTTGATGCCCCGCAGCTGTTAGACCCAAGGTAGAGAGGGCAGTAGCCAACGACCAGCAGGCCCCAAGTGCCATGTGCAGACTGTAAGAGCAACTGCCTTTGAGAGAGGAAACGGTAGAGAGTGGGCTATCTGAGGTAGAGAATTACTAGCTGGGAAAGTAAAAAAATTGACACAGAATCGGAATTGATGCCCCTACATAACAGAGTTGGTGAAACTTCCCTTCTCAGAGGTCTTGAGGCTCCTCAGAAATGTATTTTTCATTTTGGACAGAACATTCAGGATAAATATGATCTGTTCGAGTTCCTGGTTCTCTCATCACGACTGTTTTTTAGGATTCACTGGCACCAGAAAAGGGTTTTGATAGTCCAGCGTAAGTCCTGACAAATGCAAAGCACAGTATCTATGAAAAACTAACGACTCAGAAGAGAACAACAGACCAAAAGCCAGGCCGACCTGACCCTGCAGGATAGGTAAGGCTGGTCTGGAAACATGGGTAGAGGGGAAGTGCCCATCTCCTGCTAGAAGACCTAGAGAAGACCCCTTCCGGAGAGACCACCAGGAGAGGAGAGCAGTAGGTGCTGATGATGAAGAATATTTTAATCAGCAGAGAAGGTCAAAATGACAAAGTTCCACGATCAGAGTAAACATATGGGATTTAAAAATAAAAAATAGAAAAAAAAAGATTTTTTTGAAAGGACTTTTTTTAAAGGAATTTAATCAAAAGTCCTTTTAAAGAGACAGTTGGCTGTTTAAACCAATAGTACAACTCATTGAGAGAATCGCTGCTTTATTTATTGGGGTAGAAAGGACCTGGAATGTAGAAAGACCCATTCTGCAGAGGAAAAAATAAAATCACTAACAGGCCTCATGCCTCGCACAGCCAGTGGCTAGAATCCCTGCCTCATGAGACCCTGTGCTAGAAGGCCGCTAGAACCATCTCAACTATGTTCGTTTATCTTGGAAGCCAACAAGTGTTGGCCCACTTAAGCACACAGTAACAATCAGTCACGTTATGTTATAATGATTGTCGATATCTTTAAAAGCCTTGTCAAGTTCCTTTTTGAGTAAACCTCACCCCACCTTTAGAGAAATTTATCTGTGGTTCACCTCTTTGAAATACCTCATTGTTGTTCCACATTTACCATAGCCCGAAAAAAAAAAAAAAAAAAAAAAAAAAAAAAGCTTTTTATTAACAAAGTGTTCAGAAGGGGGCGCCACTGTAAACAATGAGAGTTTTCCCTGCCGGGACATTTTTGTTGCAGAAACAGCTGAAAGCAATCAGGTCAGACAGAACCAAGGGCTGGAGGGATTTTTAAAATTACAAAAACCTAACCATATCTAATCAAAACCAATGGCCAAGATTTCAAGTTTGCTACTAATGGTATGACATTCTCCTCAGACATGCGAGTGACTTGATCAATATATTTATATATTTATATTTGAAGAAGAAGGAACTATTTGATGCAGCAAATCCACGTTGGTTAAAAATTACCAGATATGGGGTCTCCTGGGTGGCTCAGTGGTTTAGGCCTCTGCCTTCGGCTCAGGTCATGATTTCAGGGTCCTGGGATGGAGCCCCACATCGGGCTCTCTGCTCAGCGGGGAGCCTGCTTTCCCCCTCTCTCTCTGCCTCCCTCTCTACCTACTTGTGATCTGTCTGTCAAATGGGTAAATAAGATCTTTAAAAAAAGAATTACTAGGTGTGAAATACATCGAGGGTATGGGAAGGAAATGATTTCACCTGATCTGATTAGGAAGTGGTTGAAGCCTGAATTAAAGTGCTATAAAAAAAAAAAAGTAAAGACCTGGGAAATATATGGGGAAAAATTCCCTAGAAAAACAGCAATAATAACTGGCTGCTCTTTATTGATCCAGATCCTGCGGTAGGCAAAGAAGAGCTGGTTTTAGCCAGAGCATGATCTCCAATTGTCTTCGTGATCTGGCATTTCCTGCAAGCCAGGCATGGGGCTCTGCACTAGAGCTGCAAATGCTGGGGGACCTCACTGTCCCTTTTATCTTCTACAGGGGACAACGGGCATGTCCATGGTGCAATGTGACAGGCTTTACCACAGGGAGATAAAAGACTGCCAAGGGTAGGTTGGACCTGGGAAAAGCCACTTAGGAACAGATTTTCAGGGGAGGTGATAGACAATGGCAAAGTGAAGAATGAGGATGAGTGTGTCAAGTTTCAAAGTGCCAGGAGGCAGCACAGTGCATTCGGGAAACTACAGCAAGTTCATGACAACCGACAGCTGATCTGGCAGCATCACCTGGGGATGGAGGCTGAGATCTGGGGTTAACACTGGGGTGAGATGGTTTGTATACTATGCCGAGGAAGTGAGGTACTACACTGTGGCGGCAGAGGGTGTTACCGGAGGATTTCAAATATCAGAATCGTAACCATAATAGAGTATTTAATTGCATCCTAGCTTTTATCAAGGGTAAGATGCAATATAGTTTATGTCCGACTAAGAAAGAGAAATGCTGTCAGTTAAACTAGGATATGTCATCAAGTGCAAGGTGAGTTCCACTTTAAGAGATATTAACATGGGGGTGGAGGACAAATCTTAGAACAAGTAAACTGTGGTACTAAAATAATTAAGAATGTTTGAACACTTGGATCAACAACAAAAGTGATTATTGCTTCCCATGTGTCCCAAACTCTATTAAGTCTTAGAACAAGAGACGTTCTCATCTTGATGCCCCGCAGCTGTTAGACCCAAGGTAGAGAGGGCAGTAGCCAACGACCAGCAGGCCCCAAGTGCCATGTGCAGACTGTAAGAGCAACTGCCTTTGAGAGAGGAAACGGTAGAGAGTGGGCTATCTGAGGTAGAGAATTACTAGCTGGGAAAGTAAAAAAATTGACACAGAATCGGAATTGATGCCCCTACATAACAGAGTTGGTGAAACTTCCCTTCTCAGAGGTCTTGAGGCTCCTCAGAAATGTATTTTTCATTTTGGACAGAACATTCAGGATAAATATGATCTGTTCGAGTTCCTGGTTCTCTCATCACGACTGTTTTTTAGGATTCACTGGCACCAGAAAAGGGTTTTGATAGTCCAGCGTAAGTCCTGACAAATGCAAAGCACAGTATCTATGAAAAACTAACGACTCAGAAGAGAACAACAGACCAAAAGCCAGGCCGACCTGACCCTGCAGGATAGGTAAGGCTGGTCTGGAAACATGGGTAGAGGGGAAGTGCCCATCTCCTGCTAGAAGACCTAGAGAAGACCCCTTCCGGAGAGACCACCAGGAGAGGAGAGCAGTAGGTGCTGATGATGAAGAATATTTTAATCAGCAGAGAAGGTCAAAATGACAAAGTTCCACGATCAGAGTAAACATATGGGATTTAAAAATAAAAAATAGAAAAAAAAAGATTTTTTTGAAAGGACTTTTTTTAAAGGAATTTAATCAAAAGTCCTTTTAAAGAGACAGTTGGCTGTTTAAACCAATAGTACAACTCATTGAGAGAATCGCTGCTTTATTTATTGGGGTAGAAAGGACCTGGAATGTAGAAAGACCCATTCTGCAGAGGAAAAAATAAAATCACTAACAGGCCTCATGCCTCGCACAGCCAGTGGCTAGAATCCCTGCCTCATGAGACCCTGTGCTAGAAGGCCGCTAGAACCATCTCAACTATGTTCGTTTATCTTGGAAGCCAACAAGTGTTGGCCCACTTAAGCACACAGTAACAATCAGTCACGTTATGTTATAATGATTGTCGATATCTTTAAAAGCCTTGTCAAGTTCCTTTTTGAGTAAACCTCACCCCACCTTTAGAGAAATTTATCTGTGGTTCACCTCTTTGAAATACCTCATTGTTGTTCCACATTTACCATAGCCCGAAAAAAAAAAAAAAAAAAAAAAAAAAAAAGCTTTTTATTAACAAAGTGTTCAGAAGGGGGCGCCACTGTAAACAATGAGAGTTTTCCCTGCCGGGACATTTTTGTTGCAGAAACAGCTGAAAGCAATCAGGTCAGACAGAACCAAGGGCTGGAGGGATTTTTAAAATTACAAAAACCTAACCATATCTAATCAAAACCAATGGCCAAGATTTCAAGTTTGCTACTAATGGTATGACATTCTCCTCAGACATGCGAGTGACTTGATCAATATATTTATATATTTATATTTGAAGAAGAAGGAACTATTTGATGCAGCAAATCCACGTTGGTTAAAAATTACCAGATATGGGGTCTCCTGGGTGGCTCAGTGGTTTAGGCCTCTGCCTTCGGCTCAGGTCATGATTTCAGGGTCCTGGGATGGAGCCCCACATCGGGCTCTCTGCTCAGCGGGGAGCCTGCTTTCCCCCTCTCTCTCTGCCTCCCTCTCTACCTACTTGTGATCTGTCTGTCAAATGGGTAAATAAGATCTTTAAAAAAAGAATTACTAGGTGTGAAATACATCGAGGGTATGGGAAGGAAATGATTTCACCTGATCTGATTAGGAAGTGGTTGAAGCCTGAATTAAAGTGCTATAAAAAAAAAAAAGTAAAGACCTGGGAAATATATGGGGAAAAATTCCCTAGAAAAACAGCAATAATAACTGGCTGCTCTTTATTGATCCAGATCCTGCGGTAGGCAAAGAAGAGCTGGTTTTAGCCAGAGCATGATCTCCAATTGTCTTCGTGATCTGGCATTTCCTGCAAGCCAGGCATGGGGCTCTGCACTAGAGCTGCAAATGCTGGGGGACCTCACTGTCCCTTTTATCTTCTACAGGGGACAATGGGCATGTCCATGGTGCAATGTGACAGGCTTTACCACAGGGAGATAAAAGACTGCCAAGGGTAGGTTGGACCTGGGAAAAGCCACTTAGGAACAGATTTTCAGGGGAGGTGATAGACAATGGCAAAGTGAAGAATGAGGATGAGTGTGTCAAGTTTCAAAGTGCCAGGAGGCAGCACAGTGCATTCGGGAAACTACAGCAAGTTCATGACAACCGACAGCTGATCTGGCAGCATCACCTGGGGATGGAGGCTGAGATCTGGGGTTAACACTGGGGTGAGATGGTTTGTATACTATGCCGAGGAAGTGAGGTACTACACTGTGGCGGCAGAGGGTGTTACCGGAGGATTTCAAATATCAGAATCGTAACCATAATAGAGTATTTAATTGCATCCTAGCTTTTATCAAGGGTAAGATGCAATATAGTTTATGTCCGACTAAGAAAGAGAAATGCTGTCAGTTAAACTAGGATATGTCATCAAGTGCAAGGTGAGTTCCACTTTAAGAGATATTAACATGGGGGTGGAGGACAAATCTTAGAACAAGTAAACTGTGGTACTAAAATAATTAAGAATGTTTGAACACTTGGATCAACAACAAAAGTGATTATTGCTTCCCATGTGTCCCAAACTCTATTAAGTCTTAGAACAAGAGACGTTCTCATCTTGATGCCCCGCAGCTGTTAGACCCAAGGTAGAGAGGGCAGTAGCCAACGACCAGCAGGCCCCAAGTGCCATGTGCAGACTGTAAGAGCAACTGCCTTTGAGAGAGGAAACGGTAGAGAGTGGGCTATCTGAGGTAGAGAATTACTAGCTGGGAAAGTAAAAAAATTGACACAGAATCGGAATTGATGCCCCTACATAACAGAGTTGGTGAAACTTCCCTTCTCAGAGGTCTTGAGGCTCCTCAGAAATGTATTTTTCATTTTGGACAGAACATTCAGGATAAATATGATCTGTTCGAGTTCCTGGTTCTCTCATCACGACTGTTTTTTAGGATTCACTGGCACCAGAAAAGGGTTTTGATAGTCCAGGGTAAGTCCTGACAAATGCAAAGCACGGTATCTATGAAAAACTAACGACTCAGAAGAGAACAACAGACCAAAAGCCAGGCCGACCTGACCCTGCAGGATAGGTAAGGCTGGTCTGGAAACATGGGTAGAGGGGAAGTGCCCATCTCCTGCTAGAAGACCTAGAGAAGACCCCTTCCGGAGAGACCACCAGGAGAGGAGAGCAGTAGGTGCTGATGATGAAGAATATTTTAATCAGCAGAGAAGGTCAAAATGACAAAGTTCCACGATCAGAGTAAACATATGGGATTTAAAAATAAAAAATAGAAAAAAAAAGATTTTTTTGAAAGGACTTTTTTTAAAGGAATTTAATCAAAAGTCCTTTTAAAGAGACAGTTGGCTGTTTAAACCAATAGTACAACTCATTGAGAGAATCGCTGCTTTATTTATTGGGGTAGAAAGGACCTGGAATGTAGAAAGACCCATTCTGCAGAGGAAAAAATAAAATCACTAACAGGCCTCATGCCTCGCACAGCCAGTGGCTAGAATCCCTGCCTCATGAGACCCTGTGCTAGAAGGCCGCTAGAACCATCTCAACTATGTTAGTTTATCTTGGAAGCCAACAAGTGTTGGCCCACTTAAGCACACAGTAACAATCAGTCACGTTATGTTATAATGATTGTCGATATCTTTAAAAGCCTTGTCAAGTTCCTTTTTGAGTAAACCTCACCCCACCTTTAGAGAAATTTATCTGTGGTTCACCTCTTTGAAATACCTCATTGTTGTTCCACATTTACCATAGCCCGAAAAAAAAAAAAAAAAAAAAAAAAAAAAAAGCTTTTTATTAACAAAGTGTTCAGAAGGGGGCGCCACTGTAAACAATGAGAGTTTTCCCTGCCGGGACATTTTTGTTGCAGAAACAGCTGAAAGCAATCAGGTCAGACAGAACCAAGGGCTGGAGGGATTTTTAAAATTACAAAAACCTAACCATATCTAATCAAAACCAATGGCCAAGATTTCAAGTTTGCTACTAATGGTATGACATTCTCCTCAGACATGCGAGTGACTTGATCAATATATTTATATATTTATATTTGAAGAAGAAGGAACTATTTGATGCAGCAAATCCACGTTGGTTAAAAATTACCAGATATGGGGTCTCCTGGGTGGCTCAGTGGTTTAGGCCTCTGCCTTCGGCTCAGGTCATGATTTCAGGGTCCTGGGATGGAGCCCCACATCGGGCTCTCTGCTCAGCGGGGAGCCTGCTTTCCCCCTCTCTCTCTGCCTCCCTCTCTACCTACTTGTGATCTGTCTGTCAAATGGGTAAATAAGATCTTTAAAAAAAGAATTACTAGGTGTGAAATACATCGAGGGTATGGGAAGGAAATGATTTCACCTGATCTGATTAGGAAGTGGTGGAAGCCTGAATTAAAGTGCTATAAAAAAAAAAAAGTAAAGACCTGGGAAATATATGGGGAAAAATTCCCTAGAAAAACAGCAATAATAACTGGCTGCTCTTTATTGATCCAGATCCTGCGGTAGGCAAAGAAGAGCTGGTTTTAGCCAGAGCATGATCTCCAATTGTCTTCGTGATCTGGCATTTCCTGCAAGCCAGGCATGGGGCTCTGCACTAGAGCTGCAAATGCTGGGGGACCTCACTGTCCCTTTTATCTTCTACAGGGGACAATGGGCATGTCCATGGTGCAATGTGACAGGCTTTACCACAGGGAGATAAAAGACTGCCAAGGGTAGGTTGGACCTGGGAAAAGCCACTTAGGAACAGATTTTCAGGGGAGGTGATAGACAATGGCAAAGTGAAGAATGAGGATGAGTGTGTCAAGTTTCAAAGTGCCAGGAGGCAGCACAGTGCATTCGGGAAACTACAGCAAGTTCATGACAACCGACAGCTGATCTGGCAGCATCACCTGGGGATGGAGGCTGAGATCTGGGGTTAACACTGGGGTGAGATGGTTTGTATACTATGCCGAGGAAGTGAGGTACTACACTGTGGCGGCAGAGGGTGTTACCGGAGGATTTCAAATATCAGAATCGTAACCATAATAGAGTATTTAATTGCATCCTAGCTTTTATCAAGGGTAAGATGCAATATAGTTTATGTCCGACTAAGAAAGAGAAATGCTGTCAGTTAAACTAGGATATGTCATCAAGTGCAAGGTGAGTTCCACTTTAAGAGATATTAACATGGGGGTGGAGGACAAATCTTAGAACAAGTAAACTGTGGTACTAAAATAATTAAGAATGTTTGAACACTTGGATCAACAACAAAAGTGATTATTGCTTCCCATGTGTCCCAAACTCTATTAAGTCTTAGAACAAGAGACGTTCTCATCTTGATGCCCCGCAGCTGTTAGACCCAAGGTAGAGAGGGCAGTAGCCAACGACCAGCAGGCCCCAAGTGCCATGTGCAGACTGTAAGAGCAACTGCCTTTGAGAGAGGAAACGGTAGAGAGTGGGCTATCTGAGGTAGAGAATTACTAGCTGGGAAAGTAAAAAAATTGACACAGAATCGGAATTGATGCCCCTACATAACAGAGTTGGTGAAACTTCCCTTCTCAGAGGTCTTGAGGCTCCTCAGAAATGTATTTTTCATTTTGGACAGAACATTCAGGATAAATATGATCTGTTCGAGTTCCTGGTTCTCTCATCACGACTGTTTTTTAGGATTCACTGGCACCAGAAAAGGGTTTTGATAGTCCAGGGTAAGTCCTGACAAATGCAAAGCACGGTATCTATGAAAAACTAACGACTCAGAAGAGAACAACAGACCAAAAGCCAGGCGGACCTGACCCTGCAGGATAGGTAAGGCTGGTCTGGAAACATGGGTAGAGGGGAAGTGCCCATCTCCTGCTAGAAGACCTAGAGAAGACCCCTTCCGGAGAGACCACCAGGAGAGGAGAGCAGTAGGTGCTGATGATGAAGAATATTTTAATCAGCAGAGAAGGTCAAAATGACAAAGTTCCACGATCAGAGTAAACATATGGGATTTAAAAATAAAAAATAGAAAAAAAAAGATTTTTTTGAAAGGACTTTTTTTAAAGGAATTTAATCAAAAGCCCTTTTAAAGAGACAGTTGGCTGTTTAAACCAATAGTACAACTCATTGAGAGAATCGCTGCTTTATTTATTGGGGTAGAAAGGACCTGGAATGTAGAAAGACCCATTCTGCAGAGGAAAAAATAAAATCACTAACAGGCCTCATGCCTCGCACAGCCAGTGGCTAGAATCCCTGCCTCATGAGACCCTGTGCTAGAAGGCCGCTAGAACCATCTCAACTATGTTAGTTTATCTTGGAAGCCAACAAGTGTTGGCCCACTTAAGCACACAGTAACAATCAGTCACGTTATGTTATAATGATTGTCGATATCTTTAAAAGCCTTGTCAAGTTCCTTTTTGAGTAAACCTCACCCCACCTTTAGAGAAATTTATCTGTGGTTCACCTCTTTGAAATACCTCATTGTTGTTCCACATTTACCATAGCCCGAAAAAAAAAAAAAAAAAAAAAAGCTTTTTATTAACAAAG